>NC_064238.1:10633541-10951563 GCF_023101765.2 Spodoptera frugiperda
TACTCGTAAACAAGACAGTTCGAATCTGAATCTTCAAGTTTGAGAAGAAAAAATTGCGAAACGATCGAAGTTGTTCGTGAATTTTTGGTTAACATAAAGTTTTTGATTGTGGGATTAGCTGTAGTAAACATTAAATTGGTTATTATTTTGAATCTCTTTTTGACGTTACTTAGTTTTAAAATTGTGTTATTATAAACTTCTTTATCTACGGTTTGTTTTTATTTTTGAAGGATAGGTCATAAAACCAAGAAAGGATGAATAAATTAAATTTCGAAAACTAGTTTAACAAATCTGAAAGGCTATATCAGAAACTTTATTCAATTTTGTTATATGTAGAAAAATACACTACATATCATAGTAATTTTTCTTTATCGAAACCTCACAATCACAATGTTCTAGCGTTAAACAATTCCAACCCATTTAGTTCGAATTCAGCAATTCTGATATCATCTACCAGCAAACGACCAGTGTCATTACCTACAATAGTGTTGATAACGCTAAAAGCTCCTACAGGCCTTACTAGTTTTAATGTTCTCTAAATTGTCCCTGTTTAACCGCTGGGAATAAACTCCAACGTGCCACGTCACAAACAACTTTTGAGAATTATTCCGGTGCAAGGATTTGCTTTATGACGCAAACTTTTCTACTTTGTCCGGTCTCATGCATTCTTAGTGTTGTTCACATCTTGACTTCTACAAGCTGAGGCAGTGCTTATGCACCATGTCTTACTCTTGGCACGGAATGTTCTGGTTATAAATCAGAATTATTATTTCAAAATTTCCTTTGTATGAGAAAGATTTCTGTTTCCTTCATGCACTTTGAACCCACTATTTTCTTTGAAATATGCTGTTTCTAGTTTGGTTTGTGACTAATCAGTTTGAAATGTATGTTTCATATTTAATATTTAATGGTTGGCTTTTCCGTCTAGGTTTTAGTTATGTATCGTTTTTAAATTGTATTGATCAATACATGAAACAACCTGTATTTGTATTGTTTCCAATCTGTTTATAAATTCTTTTTCATTTTCCAGTACTTCATTCTGTTTGTACGAAGCCATCAAAGTATCTACTGTTTTACTTTCATCGAGTAATCACATGTATCACATTACATTTGTTGGGAAACGTTTTGAAGTATCGCGTAAAATCGTTTTTATTGTCAATACAAGACTCATTTTTATAGCCCGTTTATGAGGGCTCGAGTGAAGAATGGATACATCTATGGAAGGATGTTGGCGATTTTGTATTTATTGTTGATAAAATTTCATTATATTGTTATAGGGAAAATTATTACGGAGGTATTTTCATTTTTTACGCACGTGTAAGTCGAGATAATAGGCGAGATTTAGTCGATTTTGTATAAATAACACATTCTCTGTTGATTATTTACACATATACGTAGTAGCAACATTTAATCAATGTATAAGTGTTCATTGTGGAAAAAACCATATTTCTACTATTGTTGGAATTACGTCAGCACTATTCAAGGACTAGGTTTGACGAGAGACCTATTTAAAAATATCTAAATCAATCACCAATATAAATATACGCCTACATTTACCCGTAGGCGATAAACTAAGTCTAGTATTGATTCTCTTTTGTCATTTCAAATTATTCCATTCTATATTATATTGTGGCCTTCGACAAACTTTATTTGGTTTTAAAAAAATATATTTTTCTTATTTATATTAAAGTCACGTTTGTCATACTTTTCACAAAGAACATTATACATTCGGCTTTGATTACGATGTGTGAACATAATTCAATTTGCAGTACCCATTTTCTTTTGATATTTTTATATATTTGGCAACATTAGAGTTGGCATTAAGTAAGGCAGGCCCCGAAGTGAAGGGAATCTTGTTTTGTCAGCATTAACATTAAGACAAATTGGAAAAAAGATTGTAGGCCGAAGAAATGATAGGATTTGGCTGTCTCTTTGAGTAATCACAAGCTCCCTTTTATTTCCTTTTTCCAGAATTATTTTTATTACTTCATTAGGATTAGATAAATTGCGAACTTGTTTTTTTAGAAAACACAGCCTTAGTTTTCTGCTTAAGTATAATTAAAACTAAAAGAAATTCTTCCTAGCTCGCCGACAGATGTGTTTCTACTTGAAAGTTTATTTATTTAGAAAATGGAAGGAAAACAAAATCATTCAGTTCGTTAACCCTTGAAACACAGGTGCACTCTCGAAAGTGCCCATTCCAGTACGTTTCCACTTCATTAGCGACAACTAAAACAGTGCAAACGGAACGTAAGAAACCTTGTATAGGTGACAGCGACAAAGAACGGACATAGGTAGCACAGTCCCATTGCTGTGGTACATAAAGAGCTGGGACACAATACAATTTCTGCCTCGGACGCCTTCCAACAATACACGTCGTCCTTTTCAGGTCACTTCCAGTTGTAACATGTTCAACAAATAATTATGCTTCGTGTATTGTGTGAAAAACCGTTTGTATAACACGGCCCGGTAAACGAGTTTATTGAATGTTGGAAATCGTAATTTGTTTTTTTTTATTATTATTTATTTATTTGTTTGTTTACGTTTTCGGATTGTGGGTGTTTTGTGCTTAAGAATCGATGAGTGGATCTTTGTTGTATTTATTTAATTTGAAAAGAATTTTCTTTATTCATTGTTTTGAGTATTTTTGTTGAACATTTAAATCAAGTATCTCTGTGAGTTATTTTAGGCTGAAGACTCTCAAAGTTTCATACATCTTATTTATGTTCCTCATATAATTTGTATTCAGCTATTTTGTTGTATGGCTTTCAGAGCGTTGCTATATAACTTTATTGATATTTGATGTGTATAGTAAAACTAGTCTGTACACAAAATGGCGGAACAACAATGTCGGCTGGCCTTTCTATTGACCCAAAACTGTGTCATGAAAACCCACTCATAAATATTTTTTATGATGCACAGCCCTGTATTGGGTTTTGATGTTACTATGTATAGTGGAAACATATCTTTATTTTATAACTCTGAAAAAAATTGTCAACCTGAGAAAATAAGCTTAAGACAAGTTCCAACTAATTTCTTCCCAAGAGAATATAAATGAAGGTATACCAAGTGTGAAGAATAAAAATTCAGAGGTTTATATCAGTGTTTATTTTTAACCGACTTCAAAAAAGGAGGTTCTCAATTTGACCTGTATGTATGCATGTTTGTGCGCTATTATCTGCTGTTTCGCTCAACTGATTTTGATGCGGTTTCCAGCATGGTATTTTTCAGACTTAGGAGAAGGATTTAGGGACCTGATTACTGGACTGAAAAAAATTGCAGGTGGTAAAGGATATTAAAGGAAGATCCCCTTAATTTAAAAACAGGCTTTATTTAGTCAATGTTACTCACAAGTTCTCAATTGAAATTATAGAAAAAAATCCTATTTAACTACTCGTACTATTACCTGTCCTGTACTATTGATTATTTCAATTTGATTACACTATAAATAACCAATGTCCACCTACTCATACACATGTATAATTGTTATAAACTATAATAATTAGTTTGGTACTTATAAGGTCAGGAAACACTATAAAGTACCAATTTAAAATAAACCTTGGAACGTGAGTTAAGAAGCAAGTGTGTAGAAACTGTTATTAAAATAACTTGGTGAACCCTTGCTTGCTTATGAAGTCCTACACATTCCCCAGCAAATAGGTGGCTGTTTTGTAATGTAATTAGGTTCTAACATATTTTATGTGAGAGCGTGTAGTTTCAGAATTGTTGGTTATAATCTAGGAGGATGAGAGTGTTAGAAGCTCAGCTATTTAATTTTATATTTAATTAAAATAATCAGTACACTTAGTATGAGTTTGCTTTACGTTGAACGAAAACGAAATGAGAACGCGTTCGGGGCTCTAATTGGCCGAAACGAATGAACCAACCAATCAATCGGGGCGCAGAATGAGCTCTCGTTTCGTTTTCGTTCAATGTAAAACGAACTCGTACTAAGGGTACTGGTGTATGAAATAACAATTTTGAACCTGTTTCACCATACTTAAATCAACAAATTATAAACATCAAATTCTAACCAAATATATTTCAAGTCTAGAAAGCACCAAAAACTTTGCATTTTCTTGGAATAAAATTTTAAAATGAATGCTCTTTCTTTCCAGATGTAACCGCAACGCTTCGCAGCCGAAACGTCGGAAGACAAATTCTCCTCAGAAGAACGATGTCGATTAAAAAGTCGGACGTTATACAAAGAACGATGAGTGTGCTGAGGGGTTTTTAGTGAGAAATTGTGAAAAATAGAAAGAGTGAAGATGTCGGTAAAAGCGAGCGTTGGTTAAACAAAAAGGGTAAAAATGGCCTTCAAAGGATTCTGTGGCGAAGTGATCGGGTTTTTCCTGGCTGTGGGTTTTTGCATCATATGTCCGGAATATGGTAAGTCTAGTTTCTAGGTAGAAATTTCGGTTGAAAATTTTTCAAAGCGGATTATCTAAAGACCATTGTTTATAGTTCTAGTGAATAAGTTGAATAGATTTTATTCCCGGTGTTTCATGAAATATTACTTTTATACCATAGGAATCAGATTAAGAGTACAGTTAAGTTTTCGTATACGTTTTTCATTGGAAAACAATGTTTTCCAAAGGATTGTTCTACTAAGCTCAATGGATAAAATCATCAAATAATAGAACATTTTGTCTTGCAATTGCATTTTCTGAGATCTTGAACTGAATAGCATATGTTTACACTATCTTCATAAAACACAAAACCGACTTAACAAATCAGAAAACCACACTTCACCAACATTCTGAGAAGCTTATACAAATCAAAACAAATCTTTATCCCTTGAAAAGTATTCAAAAGGCCTTTGAATGCTTTGCTCTAGATCAAAAATGTAAGAGTATTAAGGCCTTCATGTCATATCCTTTATTTCCGGGTGTGCCCGCACATGTCCAACCGTTGTCATGCCGAACAAAAGCAGTGTCATGTTCTTGGGCCGCATCAACTTTGTATCTTTCAACCTTCGTGGCAAACAGAGCGTCTAATTCTTTTGAAGTCGCCTGATGGTTCGAGATTGAAGCCACGGGTTTAGTTTTGTAAGATTAACGTTTTATGTTTGATGGGTGGCTCTGGCTACGTGATGTGTTCCTTAGTTTGTGTTTTACATAACTGTGTTTTTTTTTTTTGTTGAATTGTGTTTGAGGTTGTTGTTTACTTGGACGTTACTTTGATCAATAACGTCGTTTGGATTGTCATGTCTGTCTATCATTCTATTCAACTGTCTACTTACAAATAGGTAACAATCACAGAGCGTCATTTAGTAATAAAGCTTTTTTACTTTTCATCACAACTTTATATTATAAAAATGGATCGCTAAATATGTTGCTAAATGCAAATATCAAGAGCAGCTAAACCGATTTTACTGACTATATTTTATTAGGTTAATTAATACTAAGAGAGACGGTTCTTATATGAAAAAAAAAATCTAAACAAAGTTCGCACGGTCTGCTAGTACGAAATACAATTCTTTTTAAGTCCATTTTATTTAGCAGTAAGCAGTTTATCAACAGTCTCTTATTGTTTTTTCTATAAATCGGGTCAGTATGTACTCAGACTGCCCAAAAATAGCGCAGCGTATTGATCAAAATCGCTCCTAACGACATCAGAGCGATGTTTGTATAGTTTAACCTTTAGTGCGTCATAATCCCGTACGAGTAGTTTAGTTTTCTACAATTTACGTGTTCCAAACCATTAACCAACTTTGCTTAATTATTCATGTGTTCACAAAACTTAATAGCATACTGCCTGGTCCCGCTCCGCCCTCGGCACAGGTAACTGCTTATGTAATTTGTTTTAGTAAAATGGTTTTTCGTTAAAATTGTATCTGATTTTCATCAGCTTTAAGCGAAATTAGGATTTTCAATGTGAAAGCCATATTTGTGCTGGGATTATACGAAAGATTTTAAAATGAATACCCGAGTATAAAAGTAAAATAACACCTAAATAACATCGTGGATAGGATCAAACAATTTCCTAAAAATGTACGAGTATACAGTTTCAAAACTTCCTACACACCAATCAAGGTTCGGCACGCATTAGCTACCACACACAAACATACCGATGACCGTCCCAAAATTAACAATAAACTTTCAAATATGGCCTTCTCACATTCCTACATCCACGGACTCTAACCGCCATCGCAAAATTGTTGCCGAACCCAATTATCGTGGTTCGAGACCGAATTTCGGCGAGGCCAAGTTCCCAAGTTTTACTAACAAATTTACCTAACCGAGACAATACTAGTTTCGTACAAATTCTAGTGGGGAACATTTCAAAACTACTCGAAACAGGTATGCGGTTATTGAGTAAATAAATACTCTTTTACGGTATACGGTTCCGAGTGCTGGGAAAATATTTTTTGCTATTTCTTGTTTGTGTAGCAATACGTTTAGACCAAATTGGAAAGGGTTCTAGATGAGAAATGTAAAAATTTATGAAAGAGTACCCTACACTACACCTGTGTGTTTTATTAGTTTGTACGTATACAAATATGGAGTCTATTTACGTAAACATTTCGTGTTTTTACTTAAAAATATTAATATACTACGTAATCAATGATCCAGAATAGATTTCTTTAACTAGTATTATTAATTAGAGATCACTCAGAACCACCTACATCCAGAAAATGTGGAACAAGATGATACAACTGAAAATTTTGGAAAAATCCTAAGCGCTTGTTTCACCACCTTCATATAAGTGCCCGATAAACTTATATGACAGATAGTCCATACAAATTACGTTCTTAATTCAAAGTTATCTGATACATAGCGGCTATCCAGATATTGTGAAACAAGTCCTTAAATTGATATAAATTACTGACAGGTTAGACACCTTTGATAAATAGAAAAATGGTACTTATTCTAGGAATCGTCACAAATGAAGCGTTTATTCGTTTATGTATATTGTATACCTAAGTAGGTAGGTATATATTATTATCTACCTATACGTGAAATTGTAAATCAATGAATAGAAATTTTGAGTCTTTGTGTAGATAGAAGAATTATATTTTCTTTGTAAGAACATTGAACCTAGCTCTTAGAAATCAGTAGGCGCGCTGTCAACGTAAATGAACCGAATAAAAATAAAATATCGTTCAATAGGTATTCGTAAAAGAAAATTCGAGTACCTACTTACATATTTCCAAAGCTACGTGAGTGTATAATTGGACTAAACGAAGTTTTTGTGGTGTAATATGAAATACTTAGAATGTCACGTTTCGTTGTTGAGGTTTATTACCAGCTTTTTCTTCATATGCCAGTTAGTACCAAATATCATAAGTCATCTTGCACAACTTATGGGAACTGTGACCTTTGTTTCCCCTGTTAAAATTTTTCATGTTGTACAGAGGTATGTACAACATGAAAAATTTAATCGTCAAAGTCAAGTCAAAGGCCTTTATTCTATGGGGGTCGGTTGAAACTACAAAGTGATTTACAAGAATACCAGCGTAATCAGAAACGAATTTAAAGCAAGTAGGTATTAAACAGTAATTGATACTTTGTAATTTTCTCTCTTTCTAAAACAAAAATTGACATAATTGTATACAGAATAATTGTTAAATAAAAAACTTAACCGCCTTCAATTTTCTTTACCGCATTCCTTTTTTAAAGTTACGTAATATCCGTAAAACCTTCTCCTAAGTCTGAAAAATACTATACTGAAAACCGCATCAAAATCGGTTCAACTAAACAAAAATACACACATACACAAATACAGGTCAAACTGAAAACCTCCTTTTTTTGAAGCCGATTAAAACAAAATCTCCAAAACTCTAGAGACATTACAACATCAAGACGCAATTTTCCATTTGACAGTCCAAATAAGTTTCCGTCGCATCACTTCAGATCGCCATTAACTTACCCATCATTAAATAGAGCAAATTGTTCAGAGATTTTCTTTTTAGGGGTCTGATCCCAAAGAGTAACTCAACGGTAACCTTTTTCAGTAATGGCGTCTTTACCATTCACTTTTCGTCTGATGTCTATGTAGGTATATGCTTTTATGTAGCTACATTATTTTATCTTTATAGAAACGGTCATCAAAATGTGAATTCAGGTGCTCAAAATATATGAATACCTAGTTGTATTGTATTTTTTAACTAAATCCACGCCAATCTCATGTAATCAATCATAATATGAAAGCAATATTTATCGTACTGCGCCCAATTGTATGCCTAAACTTTCCCTTCCTATGAGGAATTGACAAGGCCGGTAACGCCCTTGTACCTCATTTTCTTTTTTGCCCATATCAGGATTTCTCCTATATCGTGGGTATGGTTATAAACATACAATTTCACATGCACATGACACCCAGATCCGAAAAAACTATTTGTGGATCACACAAAGAGTTGCTCCGTGGGTCCCAGGCCCAGTCACCGCCCCAACCGTACAGTTCCTATTTTTGCGCGTGTTCAGGAGCGACGCTGATTGCTTATCATCAGGGGATCCTTTTGTTCATTTGCCTCCTCTCCTATAAAATATCTCAGTGCGGATTCTATCTTCAGTATTTACCAATCCCATTAACACAATGCAACTAAATGCTTCTATTATATAATAAGCGAAAAGATAATTATGTCAACCATAATTTCTCGTTATGCAAGTTCGAAGTTACTCCTATTCTAGGCACTTATTAACCGCATGTGTTCTAAACGCTATCCAACTTGTGCAATTATACCTGTTACCTGACTCTAAGTCTATTATCTCAGACTTCATTTCGACTTGAGAACTCGAAATGTTTGTACGTGCTCAAGACTACTAATTGCACTAAAATATCCATGTATTTTAGTTTATTTTGTATGACTCGTACACAAGGGTATATTGTATAATGTTGTTATTCGCTGAAGAAGTGGAGACGTTTACGTTAATTGGAGTTGGTGCTTACTCAATTAGGTACCACTATTCCTAGAATAATATAGGACGAGTCTAAGACTGCTTTTCCACCAGAGATGTGTTATGTAGATAGCTACATAACACAGCTCTACGCTTTGCTACGAAGATGTAATAGCTAAGCTCTAAAACTCTGTGACCGTTTCCACCATACTAAGCTATGTAGCTGTGCGAGTAAGATGCGCAGCTCAAGTTTCCGATGTATAGGATTCTCGTGCGCTTTACTTTACACAGCGCTCTGGTTTCGATTATTTTAAACGTAAAGCAAACTCATATTATGGTTACTAAGATGGTTTAGGGGTGATTGATGAAAATGATTATAAGTATCACACCCTTAATAGTATTGGTAAACTTTAAAAACATTTTACACTTGAATATCGACCTTAATACGATATACTCAGCAGTTGTGATTACTTAGTTAACGAGGCATAAAACAACTCATAAAGAAATTATAATTAAAGAACACAATATAAATATTTATTTCCATGCCAGTTCAATTGTTGCCCGAAGTCTACTCAAGTAGAATAACTAATATTTCTTTATTGTTTCCACAAGCCAAACGATTTTCAATCTTAAAAGTAGAGGTATAAGAATCATTACTCTAATTTCAAGAATTTTCTGCAGTAGAAACTCTGCTTGCAGTTACAAATGCTTTTCCCGGTTTCGCACGTGACTCAATTATGAATAACGGTTTTTGCTGAGTTATGTTTTCTTTTTGAGAAAATAATTAAAAAGTTACCTCGTCGTCTCATTGCTTGAGAGATCGATACTGCGACTGTAGAATATACGGTTTGAATTGTTTATAGGTCATCAACGTAGTAAAAAGATAGAGAAAATTAAAACATAAATAACTTTTTTACCGTCACGCATTATCAGCACTTACTCGTAATGTCACGGTACGATGTACACCCACTTTTAACCATTCGTATTATAAGTTCCATGTATTGCCATACACCGGACACATTTTCAGGATACGTACTGATTGAGAAATTATCGAAAAACTGAAAAACGTCCAGCAATACTTTGCCCAACCTGGGAATTAAACCCGAGACCTTTGACTTTAAGAATTGACAGTGACTTTGACTTAGACCTGGCGCGACAGTCGCACTTGCGATTATTAGACCAACGAGGTAACCAAAAATGTGATAGCCACAAAAATCTTGATCTAAATTTCAAACAAACTGAGTAAAATCAATACTTATAATGGCAGACCATCTCAACAAATTGCCTATAAAAATATGATATCTTGTCAAAATATTACTTCGGATTGAGATCAGCAAAAAATATTTCAGCTATTGCTAGGGTTAGTAACGGCTATGTCTGTTTTGATAGGCTAGACCGTCTTTCCAGACCTAAAACTTCTAGAAAAAATGGATAAGAGTTAGTACTTCAGTCATTTGAGGATCTGTACAATTATTTCTTTATTTTATTTTAGCAGCTACCGTTAGCTGTCATCGTGCCTACGGCGCGCCATAATTCGGAACAACATCGTGCTGGAGCCGAACAGTAATCGTTTTTATAAGTGTGTTATGACTTTCAAAGCACATTTTAAAACGTATGTATTACAATTAACACTATTTTAAATTCATTAGACATTAGAGTAATGAGTTCAAAGTAACATTTTGGTTACAGCACAACAATTAAGGCCAAGTTGTATTTCAAATAGAAAAGTAAGTACAATAAAATATCCTGAATAAGCATTTAAAACGAAATGGGCATAAAATAGTTATTTCATTTGTAGAATCTAGACCGAATAAAACATTTAATTACCTAGTTTATTAAGTGCTTAAAATTAAGGTTTTCGTTAACGTTTGCGTGACACAGTTTTTATTGTTTAAACTTCGGTTTAAATTAAAATCTAAGTAACAAAATTATTAATTACAAAGTAGTTTTTACATCACGAATCATAGCGCAAAATTTACTTCAGAATTTATTGTATTTTTTATGGTATAAGCCGGTAAACGAGCAGATGGATAACCTGATGGTAAATACAAGTGCGTTGCCGACCGGGGCCAGTGACCAACGGTAAAGGAAAATATCGTCATTTCTAATTTTAACCTTTTCCGTGTGTGAAAAGGGATTTGTTCAGCGTTGTACAATAAATGGGTAGGACCCTTCTTTGTTAGATAGTTTTGAAAATTCTCGTATTCGAATCATCGTTTCATTGTCTAAACACCGAAATGTTCATTTTATCTGTTATTAAGAACAATACCAAAAAATCACAAGTACTAGATTGAAAGGAAAAATATTTAACAATATTTCTTTCTATACCAAAGTTGAGAAGTAACAAAAGTAACTGGAAATTTTCCACCGACATTTGTATGTATTCTTGGGGCGTGAAGTTCGCGAGGCGACGACAGCCGAGGAATAAAGTTGTAAATAAAATATTACATTATTTGACCGCATCGCATTCAGGATTGTAGAGGGAAAGGGGAGGTTTGCAGTTGACATATTAACTTGTAAATAAACAATGTACCGAAACAGTATCATAAACATTTTTATTGTGTTTTGCATAAATATGAACACGTCTTACGTTTAGTGTGAGTATTTGCGTGAATATTTTTAGAAAGCTCGTAAAAGAGAACAGTTTTAATCTTGCGATTTTTCTGCAAAAAGCAAGAGCATGTAAATATTTGTTTCACGTCAATATTTCTAGTTCTATAAAATTATTACAATTCAAATAAACTCATTCTAAAGAGGATGATGCTGTTGGCTTTTTTATGGTTTAAGCCGGTATACGAGCAGATTGATCACCTGATGGTAAGCAATCGCTGCCGCTCATGGACACCCGAAACAATATAAAGGTTATTAAAGAATCGGCGATTAGGAAGATTGAGAAGGGGGTCTCTGGTCCTGTGTATTGTTACCACCGTACAAAAAAAAGTAATTCACAAATCCAATAAATGCCTATGAATGCACCCCACTTTTAAGTAGTCAGTCGTGCGTCATAATTCTTCTTATTGTTCATTTATGATGACAAAAAAGGTCTTTTCCCAACCGATTATACGAAATAATACTTTCTAGAAACTTACTTACTTTCTTTTTTATCTTTCTATTAATTTCAAGCCCATTAGTACTTATTAAAGTGTCTAGACTACTAAAATTGGTCCTTGTCTTAAACTAAGCATTAAACTATTATATAAAATATAATAAAACTAACAATAATGGCGAAGTCAAGTAGACAGGAGTTTGATATTTTAATATTAACGACTCATTTCAAGAGAGGATAAGCTGATCTTGACGCATTTAATTTTCGGTGAATAGACTAAGTCTAATTAAAAAAAGCTTCTGTTTTATCTCTTAATACGCTTACCACAATCGTCTAGTTCATGTAAAATATTAGAACTTAGAATTTCATAATTGGAGTCATATTTTTTCCGCCGAAAGGTTAGGAAGCGATGCATTGTAACACTTATTTCTTACCACTAATGTTATAAAGCTTATGTAATAAGGCGCACCCTTTGCCGTAATATATCTAGTACAATTCCAGGTAGATCATAATAATTTATTAATAATATCTTGGAATTAGGGTGCCTTTTCCACCAGAAATGTGCTATTTAGCTATCTATCTATAGTAGAGAAGCAGTCCATAGCACGCATCTTTCCATATAAAAACATAGCTTAGCTGAGTCCGTTTCCACCAAAGCTATGCTATGTACCAATTAATATGATTGGTGAAAGCCAAACGCATCCACAGCAACGTAGCATAACACATATCTGGTGGAAGATCAACCTTAATTAGCCCACACCATTACAAAAAACCGAATAACACTTTGGTCGACTTAAGTATAAATTATTGCACTCGAAACCCCTTGCTCTTGCTTTGTGTTCATACAACTCTCACAAAGAATGTATAACTTCAGTAACGCAGCCTGTATAACAACTATTTATTTTCATATCGTTGTTGGTATTTTTAAATAACATCTAAGATAATTTAACCTGATACTATCTACACTCATAAAGACAGATTAATAAAACCTGCTACTGGTTCTAACGTAACAAGCTGACGCAAATTATGCACAGTATAGTAACCTTTCATAAAACCAGGGCATTATGGAAGTACGTGGGTTCAGCCCGTGTCCAGGCTCGTGAATTTATGATGTAAACGTTCATAGTAATAATTATGTATAAGTTATTGGTTATAATGTGTATGAGATTTAGTTTAGATTATGTGTATAGAGTTGTTTATACACACATATATATAGAGGTGTTTCACGCACCTCTGTTGTTATTTAAATATAATCATGTAGCTATTATTTTTCTTTTCTTTTCATATAAAGGACACTTTTCATGGTCGCAAAAAGGAACCTAATATGTATTTTTCTAATGCATTATATACTACTTTAAATGCGACAGTGTGTGTTGTTTGTTGGTCTTTCTTTTACGTCTTAATGCTGAAGATTGACATAGGTTCTATTTTGACCTTTTAACACGCGTGTGAAATCGCAGTTAATAGTCTCAAAATAAAGAAATATTTGAAATGTCAATAAAGGTCATTGGATTCATTATTTATGTCCATATCAACAATAGTTCATCGACCTTCAAAAAGCGATTGAAATAAAAAACGCTTTGAAGTTTATATTGGTTTTAAAAAGAACTAAAAAAAAACGTGACACCTTATCTACCATCTTTTAAAAATAGAAAATAACCGTTCAAATCGCACACATATAAATATTTTCATCCGTATAATTTTCAACACGAACTTTCCACAAACACATACACACATGTATATAACGAAATAATTGCGAGGAAATTCATCAAAAGCTAGCACAAAGTTTGTACAATGAAAATATCTTTTACATACATTAAAGCGGGAACAATAGTCGAAAACATAATTACAACTGTAACACAAATTAGTTTTTCAGGCTTTGTATAAAATTGTTTAAATAATTACGTATTCAGACCAAGAGCGGTCATTTCGCAGTATACATTCGTTCTAAGTAAACTGTTTTCATATGTTAAGTGTAACAAAACAAAGAGTGTAATTGTTTTAGTACAATTAAGTAGCTAGATGTTTTAGTTCTGTGCTCGAATAACAGAGGGCGTGTATTTAGGTTTTAAATATTCAACGACGTAACGTGCACTGGTGACTTGAGTTGGACGAGGCGTTAGTTGTGGAAAATATGAAACGCAGTGAGTGGGATTACTGAGTGTAAAGTGTCATAGTATTTTTCGATGAATATGCAAAGCGAAATATGGAAAGTAACAAGTAAGCAAGCCTAATGTAAGACTTCGATTTTGATATAGCAAGTTTTATTATGCTAAACATCTATCATAGTCCGGTCAATATACGATATTGAAATATCAAAAATTCCGACAGAGCTGAATTTTGGTACAGACCTTTATTTTACTATAAAGATAAAAATATTAAAAGTCCCCATCTATCCCATATGTGCTTCAAAAGTTATTCGGGGTCAAAGGTCAAGATTTTAGGTTTTTTGAGTTTTTCTCAAAAACCGTAAGTTTTTTGAAAAAATACCTCAGACCAAATTTGTAGATCTCAAAATTCTCTACAAAATGGTCCTTATAAGTTTTTCTATAAGTATTACCGTTTCTAAGATAGATTCGTGTGTCCCCACACACATTTTTCCACTTTGGAAGCGTCTAACTTTCAAACGATTGATTTTGACGAAAAGTGGTTTTAGAAACCTTAATGTCTTTTTTAAAGACCTATCCATAGACACCCATCACGGATATGTAAGCTGAAAAAAAGCCTTTTTTTTTAATCAGTTCCATGTATGGAGTGCCCCCCTTTACTTTTTAAATTTATAAATTTTTATTCAAAATTCGAATAGCGGTTACCGAAATACACCATCTTACAAAGTTTTAACTATGTAGGCCCAACAGTTTCGGAAATAAATGTCTGTCCGTCCGTCCGTCCGTCCGTCCGTCCGTCCGTCCGTCCGTCCGTATGTCACAGCCTGTTGGGCCACGAAACTGTTGGGCCTACATAGTTGAAACTTTGTAAGATGGTGTATTTCGGTAACCGCTATTCGAATTTTGAATAAAAATTTATAAATTTAAAAAGTAAAGGGGGCACTCCATACATGGAACTGATCAAAAAAAATTTTTTTTCAGCTTACATATCCGTGATGGGTGTCTATGGATAGGTCTTTAAAAAAGACATTAAGGTTTCTAAAACCACTTTTCGTCAAAATCAATCGTTTGAAAGTTAGACGCTTCCAAAGTGGAAAAATGTGTGTGGGGACACACGAATCTATCTTAGAAACGGTAATACTTATAGAAAAACTTATAAGGACCATTTTGTAGAGAATTTTGAGATCTACAAATTTGGTCTGAGGTATTTTTTTAAAAAAACTTACGGTTTTTGAGAAAACTCAAAAAACCTAAAATCTTGACCTTTGACCCCAAATAACTTTTGAAGCACATATGGGATCGATGGGGACTTTTAAATTTTTAATCTTTATAGTAAAATAAAGGTCTGTACCAAAATTCAGTTCTGTCGGAATTTTTGTTCTTTCATTACTGTTTTCAGGTCTAAATTGACCGGACTATCAATACTTCTGATTGTGTTTAACAACGTCACAGATTTTTTTTCTATTATTCTCGTATACGTAGCCAGTGTTGATGTCAAATCTCGAAAATAGCTGAACCGATTATTGTTAGGAGAAAGTTCTTCTGGAAGAAAAAAATCAACATATGCAGAGTAATTTCCAAGGCAAAACAACGTTCGCGGGGTACGCTAGTACACTAATAAAGCTCAATAATGTTTTTCACAATATGTTTTTCGTAATTCAAAGTGCTCTTCAAAACATCATAACTGCATAAAACCTGATAACTTTAACCAACTACACATAAAAGCATACGAAACTTTTAATGATAAAAACAAAAACTAACTCTATTGTTTTAGTAACAAAAGCTGTATTTCAGTAACATGTTTGCTTGCTTGAAGGCTTGTTTGCTATACAAAAAGTGTCAGTGTCTACCAAGCTCGCTGACACTTGAACAATTAATCAATAACACAAGTCTTTGTGTGTATTCAAACGATGTCTCGTGACTTTGGTTTGTGTCTAATTGGTTTATCGACCTTAGTTCATTGACTACTTCAAATATACACTCTATGTATATAACACGTCGGTTCATTATTGTGTGAAAACTAAGCTCTACATTATGAGCTTATTAATGACTGTATTAATACCTATATAAGACAAACTACAAGCATACATTTCTGAAGACGTATCATATTAAAAAAGTATTCAATAGTCAGAATCGAAAACATAACCGTGAAAGTCATGTTCTTTACTTACAAAAATAAACAAAGATGTAATAGACAGACAGACAGAGCTTTATTTATATGTCCTTCAACACGTTACTAGCAAAAATCCTAGGCATAAACTTTCCCGACCTGGAGCTGCGAAATACCTAATAGGTTTACCGGGGCTCCGGCTCAAAGAACAGGAGTAGCAAAGGGATGGTTTTTAGTCAGTATGAGTCTGACACTACCTCTCGCCTCGCTCAAGGCGGGAGAAGTTATTGGACAATCTGCCCTCCTTAAAAAGACATAATCCTTACGGTGTCGCTTATTTAAACCATATCACACTCGATCCTTGGTTGTTAATTAGCTACGGATCCGTTCTAGAATTTTAACTCGACAAACCAATTCAATTCCTCTTGCGCCATTTGTTTTTAAATCACAGCTTGTTCGGCAGTAAATTTTTCACGCACAAATCCTCTGTAAGAGAAATTTATTTCCTAAAAAATCTTCTAAATCTCTTTATACTCTAAAAGTTGCAACTACGCCTAAAGTTACAATTTTTTTAGTGTAATCTATCTATGTAAGTCCAGTCTTACCACGAAATAATACGCCTTATACTAAAGTTGTTTGTGTATCAGGCTTGGCTGGTACAGCCAATTTTACCTTTTATTGATCCTCTTTGAACCCTCAGTGACACACACATGCCTCAGCCTTCGCTAAGGTGTAAAAATTATAATTAGAATATCGCTCGTCGATATAACATAATTTAAAACCAATAAGGGGTTGACGATGAATGTTTCGTCTCTTTTACTCTTAGCGGTTTAAAGGTCGAGTTAGAGTGAGCACGCTGTATACAGAACTTATGTTGTAAGCCTAATACAATTTGATTTATCTAAATCCAATTCGGAGACTTACAAACAGGTCATGACACAATGGGTTTTAGTATCAAAAAAATCTATAGGTACAACACAACGTCACGTCTTTATAGGCATAGGTGCCATTGTATAATACACACCCGCTTTTCACCATTTAATTTTGTGTTATAAGGGCACGGGCACCATACACTGGGCACGACTCCGTGCTACTACTGTGAAATTTTCGAAAAACCGAAAATGCTACACTTTGTTCGATCTGGGAACCGAACCCGAGATGCTTTGTCCAGCAGTTACACTTTCCACTATCCGACCAACGAGGCAGTTCTATAGAGTAATAAGAACAATAGCTCATATTAGTTTCCAACTAAAAGTAACTACACCTTTATAAAAAAAAGTTATTCACATAAATGTCTACTTATTCATAGTTTTTTCTATACAATACTTTTATTACACCAATACAATCAAGTCAACAATATTTTAGTCATTGCGTGTGTCACACCAATAATAATCCAATACCAAATGTTTGCTCAGATAAGCTGACATCGGGCACTAACCACCATGAACCCGATAAAAGCATTAGAATCGAAATGGTGTTCGTATATAATACGATATACGAAACAGAAATTAAAAATAAACGGTTCTCATTGTGTAACATGTTTTGTCCTAATGTCGGAAAATGTTTTGATTTTGGTTTGTAGTGTAGCTATACAACACGTTGTAAGTACACACAGCCTTTTCAAGTTATCAACCTGAATTTGTTTACTACGATTAGCTCACTAAAGGCCTTGGTCGAAACCTCTATACCGAAGCTTGAAGGTGGCTTGGGAGATTAGTTTCGTTGACAACCATTTAGATGATACTGCATCCGAGAGAGGTGAGAGGGAGTGTCAAACTCCACCACAGAAATCTACCCTGTTCCTACTCCTGCTTTTCGAGCCGGAGCCCCGGTAAACCTACTAGGTAGTCCACACCTCCGGATATCACTTGGTTGCATTTTTAGTATTTACTCAAGCCCAAAAAATATATTTTATTACTAAATCCATAGAAAGTATGTATGATGATTCTCACATGTCATGTCACATAATGAATAAAAACATGAGTGTTACTTGCCACCATCTCTAAGCTTGATTTACGATCCAAACTTAGTGGCCAAACGATAAATCGATTCTTCAAATACCAAGTCTCGGTGGGAACCGATCGAGCTATCGCCAAAAGTTCCACAAATCGTAGTTCTTCAATCGACTCAGGACTTCACGAAAGCGATATTAGGACCAAAATCCGGAGTCGGAAAATTCTTTCGGGTATAAAATTTCCTTCTTTACCCCTAGTATAGGTGGGATTATGGATCCCTGTGGGAGTTGCCCATTCCTCGGATCGGGCACGTGCAGTGCTCTCAAAGCGTCCGGGATCACTTCGTAAGCTCTGTCTGAAAAATTAAAAGAAAACTACGTACGTCTTTGTTATATTCCGAGGGAATTTTGTACAAAGAATTGTTCAGGGAGCTCATCAAATAAAGGGGGAATTTTGTTTGTGATTTTATCGATACGATACGACCCGTTGTCGTACGTTACGTTTGTTATAAAGGATTTGAGAGGTTCTTTGTAAAGAACTAGATATCTGTTACAAAACTACGGATCTACTTGTAAAACTACATATATACGTAGACGCAATATGTTTAGGTCATTCGTTTGATTTCATCGATAAACATAAAAAATCTCTAGAAACTACTCAATAAAACAACTTATAGCCGCATTTATACAACATATTTTTCGTTTTTTTTTTTTTGTTATTGATCCAAATTAATAAAGGCCTAAAGACACTGATATTAATACAATGTCGTATGCGCTAATGAAAGAAGTCTAAAGAGTAGTCAAAATCTTTACAACGAGCATTATTTGAACACTTGAGTAAGAATAGTAGTAGTAATTTCCCTAATAGAAATATTGTATTTAAGACGAATGTCTTCATAAATCAAGTAAGATGTATTGTACCGCAGCCAATTCTGTAGTCGACAAATCGATCCTTCTAAGATAAGCTATTAACTACAGAATAAGGAAATTGGTTTGTGGTGTCCGTGGACGGACAGTATAATAGAATAAAATATATTGGAATATAATTTGGACTACTGGTTGGCTTTAATATAGAAAGGACTTCTATATAATGTAAGTTTAGAAACTCTCAAGTAGAATATTAGTAATTTATGTGGTATATCGACAATTAATATTATGTATTGCTTAACCAAATGAAACTGTAATAGTGTAATGTTCATTGTAATTTATGAGTAATATTGTAGTATTATATTGAGTCTTATAAAATTTCAAGTATAATCTGATTCTAAAATTTCTAGTACTGTTAGCCAATGTTTATTTGCACCTCAAATTAGGCAATAAGCTGGTTTTTGTTACAGCATGAAATTAACAAAATAACCGCGAAAGGCTTAGCGTACCATGTGCACAAACAAGTCTGATATACCTACCTTTTTTGTGAGTCGAAAATTATCCATTGTCTTCTCCCGCCTAGGGTGAGACGAGAGACAGTGACTCTTACTGACTAAAAACCACCCCGTTCCTGCTCCCTTCCTTTTCTTCATAAGTTGATATATCAGATTTTTCTCCTGCGACCAACAATTCGATGATTAACCGAGGCTTCCTCTTAACATTTATTGATGTATCTATGTGTCTCAAGCTGCCTACTTACCAAGCTTGGAAGGGAAAGCCCCCCATTTTAGGAGAACGATCTCTGATCAGCAGTATTCCGACTAATGAAGTCACATTTTGTATTTCTGCAACATCTACATTTTGTATCATTTATTCACATGGCACTACAAAATAAGATTGGCTCGTTAGTGAAAAAGTAATTGGACCGTTCTCTAGGGTCGATGTAGACACAGTAATTATGTAATGTCCCTTGAGACAGATTTATGTTAAAATACGGCATCCACACGCAACTGTGACTATTATAGCAACATTTGATTATATGAGCAGGGTAGATGACCTTTGTCTATTTTGGTAATTCAATGTTGCTTGAAGTCTTCATTGCACAACTAGATAGAGAAAGCTAAGGTTTTATACAAGCACTTTTAAAGGCGTTATTGGTTTGCCCTGTTCAAGGACAATGTTATATGGAGCTGCGGACTACCTAGCTGGTTTACCGGGGCTCCGGCTCGAAGTGCAGGAGTAAGAATGGGGTGATTTTTATTTAGTAAGAGTCTGACATTCCCTGTTGTGTCGCCCGGAAAATTCATTACATAAAAATTAAATAAAAGACAACGTTCTATCTTTTTAGAGCAATAAGGAAGTATTATTAACGTAATTGCCTCCACAAACAAAACAAAATAAATCCATTCATTTCAAATAGCCTAATCCAATATTTATCGGCTTTCACCTAATCATATTACATTTTAGTTCAAACCACCAGTCATATCTATGTAATCAGTTCACACTGAAACTTCACGAGTAGGTACTAGTAACATAATAATATTAACTCGAAACTAATTTATAAAACCAATACAGACCGTCCAAAACTAATATCAAAACCATCTCTTTGTAATGAGATCCAAAACTTTTCAAATTACGGAATAATAATTCAGAATTATTGTCCGCGTTGTTTTAACTTTAATGCTTGAAAGTGCTTCTAAATTGCTTCAGAATTTAATTGTTTTAACAAACGTTTAATAAAAATAGCTAAATTACTTTTAAATGTTCTGTATTATGTTTATTTTGTTGTGTAATAGCATTGCCTGTTATTACGTGCCTTTTTGATGGGAGTATTGTAAAGTCGAGGTCTTTACCTCAATAAGGTAGATGACTCATTTTTATAATAATGTTTATCTTGTAGATTAGAACATTAGTCACGTATTTTTTTCTTACAGAAACAAATATTTTTGACGATATATTAATTTGAACTATCGCGTGACGTCATTGTTGGGTATGTTTATTACGTAGACGTATTTGCTGTCACTCCTAAACTTTGATTCGTTTTATCTAAGTATTGTTATCTTATAAGACAAAATAAAAAATATGTGTCTAATATTTCTTCATTACCTAACCGACGGACTAACTAGATTTTTAATTTTCATGCCCCCGTCATCATCCCTATTCTAGAGGTTTCGTAAATATTACTGAGTTATTTTAACTTACATTGTATGTTGTGGGTTGATGTCATTGATCTATACATATAATAAAATCGTAGAAAAGTGCTGTCTGTACATTGAAAATAAAAATAAAAAAAATAGCAGGGGTTATTGTTATGTCGATGTCGAACCCAAAAATGTAATTAACTTTTTTTTTTTTCTGTTTGTCTGTTTGTCTGTTTGTCTGTTTGTCTGTTTGTCTGTTTGTCTGTTTGTCTGTTTGTCTGTTTGTCTGTTTGTCTGTTTGTCTGTTTGTCTGTTCGTCTGTGCGCGCTAATCTCAGAAACGGCTGATCCGAGTTGGATGTGGTTTTCACGAATATATTGTGGGATGCTTAAATTTACATTTAGTGTTTGTTTCATGTCAATCGGTTCATAAATAAAAAAGTTATGTCAAATTAAAGAATCACGTCGAACATTCTATGCTTATACCATTAATCTCCGCAACTATTTGACGGATTTGGTTGAAATTTGGTACAGATATAGTTTAGAACCTTAGAAAGGACATAGATATATTTTTATTTCAAAAATCAAAAAATAAAATAAAAATAAAAATAAAAAGAAAAATAAAAATAAAATAACATAAAAATAAAATAAAAATAAAATAAAAATAAAATAAAAATAAAATAAAATAAAAATAAAAATAAAATAAAAATAAAATAAAAATAAAATAAAAATAAAATAAAAATAAAATAAAAATAAAATAAAAATAAAATAAAAATAAAATAAAAATAAAATAAAAATAAAATAAAAATAAAATAAAAATAAAATAAAAATAAAATAAAAATAAAATAAAAATAAAATAAAAATAAAATAAAAATAAAATAAAAATAAAATAAAAATAAAATAAAAATAAAATAAAAATAAAATAAAAATAAAATAAAAATAAAATAAAAATAAAATAAAAATAAAATAAAAATAAAATAAAAATAAAATAAAAATAAAATAAAAATAAAATAAAAATAAAATAAAAATAAAATAAAAATAAAATAAAAATAAAATAAAAATAAAATAAAAATAAAATAAAAATAAAATAAAAATAAAATAAAAATAAAATAAAAATAAAATAAAAATAAAATAAAAATAAAATAAAAAATAAATTTATTCCGGACATACAGCGCCATCTATTGTTCAATTTCGTACTTATAGTACGGAATTGAACAATGTCGGGCTGTTCCTATACTCCGTAGATAGATGGCGTTGATCGCGCAATGGTGTAATTACAATTGTTCAGTTCATGTTATTGTTTTAATTCATTGGAAATTTGTTTTTACAAAATAGTAAAAAGCAATGAAAAATATAACATAATACAACTTTTAGTACAAAGAAAACGCTCTAACGGAGTATAGATAATTCTATGTCGATCGTTACACGACTTCGGTTCATGTTATTGTTTTAATTCATCGAAAAAAGTTAACAAATAGTAAAAAGGTATGAAAAAAATTATATCAATATAATTAAACTTTTAGTACAAAGAAAATGCCCGAACGGAGTATAAATAAATAATCCAAGTTGTCTTTATCCTCGATAGATGGCGTTGGGATCGAAATAGATTGCGCTATGGTTTTGTTACAATTATTTGGTTGGGTATCGGCCGAGCGCTTCGGTACTATTGTAGAAAATGTGTATTATCAGTCGTATGAATAATTATCTGTAGTGGTCCTGCTGTTTCGTATATTCTAAATTGGTTTCGTTGTATTTGTCAATTAATAAGTTTATTTGTTGGGTTTTCCTGGTTTTCTGGTTAAACTTTTTAACGTAGGTTTAGTTTGATATCGATTATTAGTAGTTACTGTAGTTAGTTTTTTTAATAAAATTGTAAGTCTAATTTATAAATTAATTAGATTAGATTTAAGTCGTTTCTTTTAAATTATTTAGTTTAAGCTTGGTTATTATAGCATAAAGGATAGGTTCTAATATAATTTCTTTTTTAATTGTTATAAATTCGTAATTCGTGGCTTTCTTTAGTTTTAAGTTAGTTTTCATCTTAAGTTCGGAAAGATTATAATATTTCTTTAGTTAAAGTCCGTTTTTAAACTATTTTTTCAATGCCCTAAGTGAGTATACATCTATTAAAATCAAACGCAGAGCTCATTATGTTGATTTTTGAAGAGTTCCCTGGAATATCTTCCACATCTCATTTTTGAAAAGATCCCGCGAGATCGGGAACTCATCATCATCATCATGAGCCTATAGCTATGGGAACTATGTGGTTAAAACCAAAAATTTGCCGGAAGTCACTATTCCACGCGAACGAAGTCGCGGGCAAAAGCTAGTGTATAATATGTAGCTTGTTGTTGGAGAAAATGAGTACTCTACTCCTCTTTTCAAAGATAACTACAACATTTTGCTTTTAAGCTAAGAATGTTTATGTCCATGTGGGTTGTCACCCATATAAATGGGTTATAAATAAACTTGAATTAATGGGGAGTTTCCTAGTGCTTCACTATAAATAAAGAGAACAAGTTTTCCTCTGGGTATTGTTGTAGGTGTCCTAAGAAAATATACCAGGCCTGTAGAAATAAATAGAAGTTGTCACAAGCTAAGTACACCATATATTCTCGTATAAAGGAATGCTGTCTTTATTGTATGTATAAATTTAATACCCTTTGTGAGGCGAAGCCATTTTGCTTCTTGATTAAAAGTTCTAAAAATAAGAATTTCGTGCCCTATTGGGCTGCTTCTTTCACAAACGCGTTGCTTAAGAGATCCTGATTTGATATTACGAATACTTTTTATTTATGTATCTATCTCATAAGAATATTGTTCTTTTCCCAGTCTTTACATATGAATAGAACAAACTTTTTCTTTTACGAAACCAGATAGATTTACGCTCCACACAATTTATCATCACCAAACAATATCTTAAGAAAACCGAACGCAACATTTTTAAGGCGTCTTTTCCAATTCGCATTGGGACAATGTGATGGATTACGGCCCTTACCGTGTCTAAGAGAGGAAGCCTGTGTCGCAACAATGGATACTCTGTACGGCTGATTACGCATACATATACTGACTTAAATATATATTCAATTCTCTTTAGAATTCCAAAGCCAATAGAAGAAAGTCCCAAGTGATCGACAGAATCATTCACACGTGAACTAATTATATCAAACCACGATCATTAATCCCCCTGCTATGGGTTGATTAGGGCAATCCCTTGGGTCTAATCTCTTTGGCTTTTTTGGGCGATGACCCAAATCCAATAGTGATGGGTAATAGGTGAAATGAATACGTATTCATTACTAAAATTAGTTGATTTATTTTGAATGGGCGTTCCAAATATTCTTGGGTATTTTTTGTAAAGATTCATTCAACTTGACTGCCTCGTTGGTCGAGTGGTCACAAGTGCGACTGCCGAACAAGGGGTCTCGGGTTCGATTCCCGGGTCGGGCAAAGTATTACTGGGTTTTTTTTTCGGATTTTCGAAAATTTCTCAGTAGTAGCACGGAGTCTGGAATTGTGTCCGGTATATGGCAATAGGCTCACCTCCTATTACATGGGACTTATAACACAAATGGTGAACAGTGGGTGTACATTGTATAGCGGCATTACGTGCCGTAATTGCACCTCTGCCTACCCCTTCGGGGATAAAAGGCGTGACGTTGTGTGTGTGTGTGTGTGTGTGTCATTCAACACATTCATGTTTAATGTCAGAATCTCTAATTATATTGTAATTTTAAAATTGATACTGGTTGTTTGTAGCTCATTTTGTCGACACTTGTTTGTACCTAATTTACATAAATTTGAATCCAGTTAAGACTCTGCATAAGTTAAACCTTGGCAAAAATAATTTGTGAGGGCTGTCTTAATTTCTATTCTGAAATCCATGTTGCTATGCGCAAAACTTAACGACGTATTCTTTTGTGTTGAAACCTTAAGCAAAGAAATTTCGACAAATTCAATAACTTGTTGTATCAGGGTTACTCGTTACTATTTTTGAACATGATTTCTTCCTAGAGAAACCATGGAAAGAAACTCAAATTGTTCTAAGAATCACATAATAGGTGTACCTATACCAAGTTATATTCCAAAATGGCTTCTCTACCGACCCGACAAAGTCTTTTAGCCAACTAAAATTAAAAGTTCCCAACAGAAACTAAACAGCCAAACTTCCTTTTAATAACTGGCAATAAAGCATGTGTACTTCAATAAATATAATTAAGGTCGGTCCAAAATATGGCCCAATAAGCGCACGCAATTTCACGATTACGTGATTGTGGCAATGTATGGGTTTAAGTACCACTTTTCATCCAGAAATAGTCCGAGAGCATACTGCGTCGTTCTCATGGTAAATCTTGAAAGGGATTATACTTTTTTGTGTTTATAAATATTTGATATCATTGTACTCGTAGTTATGTGTTTAAGGTGTAAGCTGACACGAATTTATTAAAATGTAGTTTTTTTATACTGCAAAACATAACATCATAGTTTTCGTAGCTCGTAGCTCGTAGCACATCTGTGCAAGAATTCACAAATTTTAAAACTAAATTTATCCGGTATTACAGTTTAACAAAACTCCACGATATTTATTTCAATATTTTGTTGGGAAATAGCTCCTGGGTAATAGCGACTTATCTTTTAAAGACATCTACCATATATCAAATTTTCATGAATAGTTTTCGTGTTAATCTTATGTAAATATCTAATTTAAAAATGTACGTAAGCAATAATCATCGATTTGCTTCAACGGAGCTACACTACGCCTCGTAATGAGGGGAAATGTGCTCTATTACCATTTAAAGCAGCTATTCGAGTGGAGCCGGAGGTAATTGTACATGCAATCACACACTTTTCACTGTACCTCCAACCACGTCGCTTTTCAAACCATTGTAAAGCCGATTGAATAAGTAAGATGTATTTCTTTCCTTTTGTATTGTGCTGTAAAAGTATTGACTACAAACGTAAAACGAGAAAAGCATTGTTCGGCTTTTTCAGTTTATTATAACATAATTTTCTTATAACTTTCGTGAGACATACTAAATTAATTATTATCCTATCGGCTTACTCACGTAACGGTTCACACGACGCGGCGACTGTCGCGCTGCTACTAAAGTCAGTAGTATGAGCCTCTAGCGTGGTTTAAAACTAGTCGACTTCCTTGTCAAACAGTAACGTGAGTAATCTGATAACATAATAATTAATTCTCAATAAAATTATGAAATCTGGAATAGTGATCATGACTCAAATGTAACAGTTACTTGGTATAGAGTGCATGCTACGTTGGATCTAATCCTTACGGGGTTCAAAAAGCGTGACGCTGTTTCTTCTATTGTACAAGAAGATTTCACACTTGGGTAGTACTACATTTTATTGCAATACTGTATTGTAGTGCTACCATCAAAATATTATTAATAATTAATAATGTTTCAAACTTAGCCCAAAACACCAATTACATATTGCTGAATTTTCGTCGCACAGACTCCCCACATTTCCATTTACGAACACAAATATCAACTAATTTTATCGAAGCCCAAACGTCGGACCGTTTCGTGGAACGTTCTAATATTCATTCAAATCAAGTTGCATGTCAAACTAAATAAATATTCTATGAAAACGAATCACAAACGAAAACATTCAACACCATTATAAAATAAAGCTATTCACCAATTTAATTAGTTTACGTTACGATAACAGCGGTAGGTAAACATGAGGGAATTCTAATAAAAAAACTGAACCGGTCGATCGAAAACAAACTGATGTATAGGGTCGTTCATTTATTGAAGACAAACAGGGAATCTAGGCCGTGGGTGCGCCATCATTGAGGAACGGTTCGAGGATAAGTAATTGTTTTGTGGAAATTTTAATTTTAATATTTCGCATAGGTATTTCATTGGAAATTTTCTAGAGTAATTATAAAAATGGAGTCTTTATATGAACAGTTATACGTTTTATTACTAGAGTAAGTATTTTTAGAGGACCGGTATTGAAATGAAGGTTCTTCTCTTTTAGAGTTGTTAATAAAATTATACGAAACCTAAGTAGGTAATCAAGAACAAAACTCACGAATTGCTAAATCAAAATTGGTTCAGCTATTTGTTAGATACCTAAGATTTTTTACGTAGGAAACCTTTTTTTTCAAGAATTAAGCTTGTAACACCAACTGACTTGATGCTCATAGTATCGTTATTTGAGTTGTCGTACGGTACTCTAACAGAGAAACTAATGTGTTAATGTAATATCTATGTACCTACACATAAATGCAATAAATGATATGAGTTTGAGTTTCAACAAAGACAAGGTCACTCGAGTAAAAAAAAACACATTGCGATGTCCACCTTCCATTCGTTACATTACAAAACACCATCCTTTATATGGTAAAAAAGTCCCCATAATCCCAAAATGGACGGTCACAATACTGAAGGTAAACCCTATTAGAGTCCCAGCGAAATGGTTCAACTTGCACAAGTTTACTTGAACCTTTATTTGTGCACTATTCACACGTAAATGTACAATCGGCTAGAGTGCTTTGTGTACATGTATGTATATGATGGATGTATAAGGGGCCGCTAGTATGACAGTACTAGGTAAGATTTCACGGGTGTGGTTGTAGCAAGTGTTAAACATTTTCGGCATTTTGAAAATTCTCAATAAATCGTCTACACATAACTTTGAGTGCTTTTCCATCAGAGATGTTGCTATGCTAAATTGCTGTGTACACATAGTTTAGCACAGGTGGATACTGACTAAGCTTGGTTTTTATATGGAAAGATGCGTGCAATGGATGGATGAACGTGATACTATCGATCTATTGCATACTCGAGCTGTGCATCTTTCTCGCACAGCTACATAGCTTAGGTTTAGTACCAATTAAAACGGTCACATAATTTCACAGCTAAGCTATAATATATTCGTAGCATAGGTACATAGCACAACTCTGGTGAAAAAGCAACTTTTTTATAGCATCGTCGTACGAACGTAAGATTGCTAGTATTTGTGAACTTGTTCATTACAATCGTATGAGAGCAATTACCGAAACTTTCGCTAATTCTTTTTCATATAAATTTTTGTTCCTAACTAGTTTTTCAAGAATTTTCAGATTGACCGATTTCTTTATAACTCCAAATAAGTTTCATAATGGTTCTATAGATTTTTTTTTGTGTAAGTTTGACTTAAAACTTTTTAATTACTAAAATTAGACTTTTAGGTAGAAACATAAAAAATATGAATAATTATTATGTTATCGGATTCGTCACGTAACTGTTTGACGAGGAACTTGACTGGTTTCAAGCCATGCTAGAGGCTTATATTATGAGCAGCATTCCGCGACATCCGCGCTGGTATTGTTCCTCTATGTTAGGGTTCCGCGTCAAACAGTTACGTAAGTAAATCAGTAACATAATAATTAACATAGTATGTCTCACGAAAGCTATCACAAAAAATAGAATTGTTTCTCTACTTAAAATGGGCTACCTATATACACGTATTATACTACCTGACGGAATAAAACGAAGGGATTCCCGAGTTAACTGTACACCCATCAACTTTGTTGACTGTCCCTGCGTAATGGGGTCCTACAAACATACGAGCGGACAGTTCCTTGATTAAGTTCCTTCTGTCAATATTTTTAAACCGTTCATGGCGTTTCTCTTATTAGTATTTGCCGGTACTTGAGTTGTGTCAACTTTGATTAGTCTGTGAGTGAAACTTTGTTTTTAATTAAAATGTTTGCTCAAAGTGTGTGTGAGTTGTGCTGTGATGTTTGTTTGTGTATTTTTATAGAGCAGGTTTTCTTCTTTTTTTAATTTTGTGTGTTTGAGAAAATTGTGTGAAGATTTTATAGTTGTTGATTAAATAGAAACTTATTGTTTTAGGTTTAATTTTAGATTTTTACATTATTTAGGAATTTAAACAGAATTCGGAGTGTAAGGCCACACGATAAGAGCCAAATAATATAAGGAGTCTAATCCTTATATTATACAGGGTGACTTTGAATTCGACGTATTCCTCTCGGGAGGTGATAATACAACTAATTTCCTACAAAATTAGCCCTGAGGTCCTTGGGCGGAAAGTGGCTAGTTTCTGAGGTATTCAACATTTTTGGTTTTGGTTAAAAAATCCCGAATTTATTACAAAAACATCAATAACTAAAAAAATACTGGTTGGATTTTAGTAGTTTTAGTTTTAATTGGTTGCCAATACATCAGTTATCATTTATAAATACTAATAATTGCAGAAATATCATTCGTTTTAAAATAGCAAGTAATTTCTTATCAAATTTTGTTTTGTGTCACTAATTTGGTCAATAGAAAACTGGGTGTATTTAAAAAAATATATATGTCACTAAGCGTACAAACTATTAGAAAAACTTCTTTGGTTTATTAGCTACCTAGAAACGTAAAATTATTTACAAAATTCTCAAAAACAAATGAATTAATTGATGATAAGTAGAGTGTAAAGAGAAAAGGGCAATTTCAAAAACATCTTAATTTGCAAAATTTTGTTCAAAGTGACCTCCCCTATGACGAATACATGCCCGAACACGCTTCCTTATCTCTATGACGGTCACTCTTGGACTGAATATGCGTCTTATTTCGTCATTATCTTCAAATATGTTTCGGAGAAGAATTTCGATACACGGCCAATTCCGTCTGTATAAACAAGGGACTTCATGAAAAAATCAACCGGCGTTAGGTTCTTGTCATTGTGCATGCCATGTAGTTGGATCACCCTACTAATCCACTGCCTGAGAATCAATGTATCCAACCATTACCGCACAGTAGTTCGATAATGCACTTGACAATCGTCGGGTGTAATAAATTCGTCAATCAAATTAATAAATTAATTCAATAAGTAGAATAAGTTAATTCAACTTGTTTCTAAATTCAAATTTAAACCAATGACCCTAGGTCATTCCTTCAAAATTCTTCATAATTCTCACCATTTAAATAGTTGGATGAAAAGTAGGGTCCAATCAAATAATTATTTGTATACCCATGCAAACATTTGATTTAAAACCGTATGCGCTATGGCATGCACAATAACCAGAACCTAACGCCGGTTGATTTTTACATGAAGTCTCTTGTTTATGCAAAGGGAATTGGCCGCGTATCGAAATTCTTCACCGAAACATATTTCAACATAATGATGAAATAAGACGCATATTCTGTCCAAGAGTGACCGACATAGAGATAAGAAAGCGTATGCGGGCATGTATTCATCGTAGGTGAAGTCGTTTTGAACAAAATTTTGCAAATTAAGATGTTTTTGAAATTGCTCTTTTCTCTTTACACTCTACTTATCATCAATAAATTCATTTGTTTTTGAGAATTTTGTAAATAATTTTACGTTTCTAGGTAGCTGATAAACCAAGGAAGTTTTTCTAATAGTTTGTACGCTTAGTGTCATATATTTTTTTTAAATAAATCATGTTTTCTATTGACCAAATTAGTGACACAAAACAAAATTTGATAAGAAATTACTTGCTATTTTAAAACTAATGATATTTCTGCATTTATTAGTATTTATAAATGATAACTGATGTATTGGCAACCAATTAAAACTAAAACTACTAAAATCCAACCAGTATTTTTTTAGTTATTGATGTTTTTGTAATAAATTCGGGATTTTTTTACCAAAACCAAAAATGTTCAATATCTCAGAAACTAGCCACTTTCCGCCCAAGGACCTCAGGGCTAATTTTGTAGGAAATTAGTTGTATTATCACCTCCCGAGAGGAATACGTCGAATTCAAAGTCACCCTGTATATCTAGATGCTCGTCTACTACTGAAACAAGAATTGCACCTTAACGTGATCACAGGCCTTACGTAGTAGTAACGTACGAGTTTGTTTTACGTTTAACGAAATCGAAACGGAAGCGCGCTTGGCATGGTACATTCGTGCCGGCCAATCCCAGCACCGAACGCGCTCTCTTTTCGTTTTCGTTCAACATAAAGCAAACTCGTACTAACACAGAGCTACAAAAAGACCAAAATTATAAATATTATTTTATCAATACTTCGCGAAAATAATGAAAAAATATCTGCGAAAAATCTGGTCCAGATTTAAACACAAAATAAAAGAAAATACCTGTACAGAATACAACTAGTTGTCACAAATACGAAGCACACATAAAATTACCTACAGCGTAGTGGAATTGAATTTTATGGCATCTGTCTATCTGTGAGCAGAACGTTTGTACCGCGGAATAGCTGCAGATAAATCGTGGAGGGGAAGCAGCTTTATTTTCATTACTTTGCACTATAATTGTGTGTGTTTTGACTGGGTTTATATGGAGGAAGTATCGATATTTTTTTACTTTTGTTTTATTTTTGATTGGAAACACAAAAAAATAGTTTTGGTTATTTAGTAAAAGCTACTTAACAGATCTATAAGAAATTGGGCAATGGAACAATTTGTGATTATAAGTAGAGTAGCCGATTTATACAGCAAAATGCTATATAAATAGCAGTACCGTAATACCGAAGATACAGGTAAAGGTTGCATTCAATAAAAATATGCCTATTCTAATAAAAAAATAAAACTGTAAGCTGATGTAAAAATTCAAATCACCTAAGTAAAATTGAAATGCAAGTTAAAAACCAAATCATGTACAAATTAGTGTCACGTATAGCAATAAATTTAAGTACCTTAAAATAATAAGTTAAGTTAATTTTAAAGTATAATTTGAATAAAGACAGACACATTATTATACTCTAACAAATTGAGGCATTATTTCACGAGACGTAATGAAAACTCGTAGAAGTAGTACCGAGACTAAATGTTTTACATTATCCTATATGACTATCGGGCACCCACATCGGAAATTGAAATGAATTTATTTTGCAAATAGACTACAAAAGCGCACATTTACAAGTCAAATTATTATTAAAAAAATCTAGATGAGGTCGTTAGTCGATACAAAAATATCGACTAACAGACATCAATTGCCGATATATTAAAAAAGGGCCAAATTAAAAGTACCTTTAACCGACGAGCATGCATGAAAAGACTGATGACTGTTGATGAAGCGAAAGAAGTGTGTAAGAACTGTCGCAATTGGCGTGCCATTGTCTCTGCCTACTCCCATGGGAGACAGGCGTGAGTTTATGTATGTATGTATGTAATTGCTGATTTTACACAAATTCACACACTTGTTCAGATGTGGCCATTCGTTCGCTTCAGAAAACAAATTTAGATACAAATATAGCACACACATACTTCATCGTTCGATATCCTATGTCAGATCCGACATCGGATCGGATAGTTGTAATTCATCATCATCATCATCATCAGCCGAGAGACGTCCACTGCTGAACAAAGGCCTTCCCCTTGGTCCTCCACGTAGAACGACAAGCCGCCACCTGCATCCACTGGCTCCCCGCCACTCTGACGATGTCGTCGGTCCACCTAGTGGGAGGTCTGCCCACGCTGCGTCTTCCGGTCCGCGGTCGCCACTCAGTCACCTTCCTGGCCCAGCGGCCATCAGTCCTCCGAGCGACGTGGCCTGCCCATTGCCACTTCAGCCTGCATATTTTGAGAGCTATGTCTGTAACTCTTGTTCTTTGGCGAATTTCCATATTTCGGATTTTGTCGCGCAAAGATACTCCGAGCATAGCTCTCTCCATCGCGCGCTGGGCGACTCTGAGCCTTTCTAAAAGGCCAGCAGTTAGGGACCATGTCTCGGTACCGTACGTCATCACTGGCAACACACACTGGTTGTACATCCTGGTCTTCAGACACTGCGGGATTTTTGACGAGAAGACTTCATGCAACTTCCCAAATGCTGCCCATCCGAGTTGGATTCTTCGAGCGACCTCTTTCTCGAAGTTGGACCTACCTAGCTGGATGATCTGACCCAGGTATGTGTAGTGGTCTACAACTTCGAGTATATCGTTCCCAACGACAACCGGTATAGGTGCAACATGGACATTTGACATGATTTTCGTCTTGTCCATGTTCATTTTAAGGCCCACCTGTTGGGAAACGGTATTGAGGTCGCTGAGCATGGTGTTCAGCTCTTCCAGCGACTCTGCCATTACGACTATGTCATCGGCGAAACGGAGATGAGTGATGTATTCGCCATTAATGTTGATGCCGCGTCCGCTCCAGTCCAAGAGCTTAAAAACGTCCTCCAGTGCGTTCGTGAACAGTTTCGGAGATATAACGTCTCCCTGTCTCACGCCCTTCCGCAACTGGATTGGCCTCGTAGTCTCTTCCTGGAGTCGGATGCGCATGGTGGCGTTGTTATACAAACACTTCAAAACCTCGATGTATCTATAGTCGATGTGGCACCGCTGGAGAGACTGCAGCACCGCCCAGGTTTCGATTGAATCGAAGGCTTTCTCATAGTCCACAAACGCCAAGCATAGTGGCAAGTTATACTCCTCGGTCTTCTGTATAATCTGCCGCAGCGTATGAATGTGGTCTATGGTACTGAAACCTTTTCGGAATCCGGCTTGTTCGGGAGGCTGGAAGTCATCAAGCCTGCGTTCGAGACGGTTCGTGATGACCCTCGAAAACAGCTTATACACATGGCTCAGAAGTGAGATAGGTCTGTAGTTCTTTAGCAGACAGTTGTCGCCTTTTTTAAAGAACAGAACCACCACACTCCGTTGCCATGCTACCGGCGTGGTTCCCTCGAGTATGACGGAATTGAATAGCTTCTGGAGGACTAAAAGTATCGGTTTTCCACCCGCTCGCAGAAGTTCCGACGTGATTCCGTCATCGCCCGGCGCCTTGTTGTTTTTAAGCTGTTTGAGAGCCATCCTAATCTCGTACAGGCTGATGTCTGGGATATCCTCAGTGTAGTGCCGCGTCAGTTTAGCTCTTGGGTCCCGAGCTGTACCGACGATGGGTTGCCGTGTAGAGGTGTATAACTGTCCGTAAAACCTCTCGAGCTCTCCGAGGATCTCGGACTTCGACGAGATGACGCTGCCATCCTCGGTCTTCAGCCTCGTCATTTGGCTTTGCCCAACAGACGAATTCTTTGCGAAGACTTTTGAGCCCTTGTTTCGCTCAATTAAGTCTCTGACTCTTGCGGCGTTATAGGCCCGCAGGTCACGTCGCATGTATTTCGAGATTCGTCTATTGAGCTTGCCGTATTCAGACATATCGTCTGAAGACTGCAGCCTCATCTCGCTACGATCCTTAAGAAGTTTTAAGGTTCCGTCGGAGAGCTTTTGGGGCCTGTTTCGGCGGGGGTCTTGAAGAAGTCTGACCCCACTGCTCGGACAGTTTCCACCAACCCATTATTTATCTCGTCCACGTTTCCACAATCAGCTAGACACTGGAAGCGATTTTGCAGTTGGAGTTGGAACTGCTCGGGGTTTTGGATCTGGGCACGTCCAGGGCGGAGCGTGGACTTCACCAGGCGTGACCGCTCTAGTTTTACATTGATGTTCAGTGTGCCCCTGACAATACGGTGATCGCTACCGGTTTTCACCTTCGCTATCACAGAGACATCACTGAATATACGTCTTTCGGTCGCCATGATGAAGTCGATCTCATTTTTGGTAGAACCATCAGGGCTTATCCATGTCCACTTCTTGGCCGGTCGCTTCTGGAAGAAGGAGTTCATCAAATAGAGTCTTTGTAATTGCTTAATACATTTTACTCTAATCGTATAATGTGAAAAGGCTCTAACAACTAATATTAGCTGTTATTCGTCACTGAGTGGGGTCGGATTATAAGAGGTAATTGAGTTTTGGCCTCAAGTTGTTTGAATATAATGTTAAGTAAGCGTATGTAATCATTCGAGCAAAAACGAGTTAGTTCTAAGCTAGTACTTAGAGACTTAGACTCTGTCAAATTGCGAAGGCGTGAGATGAAATTGAATGGATGTGACGTAATGTTTGGTTGGTTTAAAGCAAATGATTAATTTAGTCTAGGTACTAAATAAATGGTAGGTACTTAATAACTAAATAATTAATATCACTAAGTAGCTAAATAAAGATATGTAATAGTGAAAATATAGGTTGCGTGGCGTCACGGCGTCACAAGAGTCCTCAATTAATGTACGTGAGTAAACCGCGATTTTTAACTTTTTTTTTTTAATAAAATGTTTGAAAGTTTATGTCCATTTGACTTTTACGCGTATTTAAAATATAGCCACGGATAAAATAAGTCATAAAACATATTTATTTTGAAATAGCATCGATGTAATAATTGGAAACAGCGACTATCATAGCGAATTCCAACATTCGATTCAGGACGATTTCAGGAGTCAATACAGTTTTAAATCCCGCGGGATTAATCCAGTAAACATTTTATTTCTGCATCCAATCGAATTTATTCACTCGATTTGTTCGTGACACTATAATCATATAATCTAGCTAATACACTGCATTGTATATACAATGCAGTGTGATACCAAAAAAGTGTGATACCATATGGTATCACACTTTTTTATGGTACAAACCGGTAAACGAGTAGACGCATCACGTGATGGTAAGCAATCGCCGCCACCTATGGACATTCGAAACACCAGAGGCGTTACAAGTGCGTTGCCGGCCTTATGGGAGTTAAGAATTTAAGGGTTGTTGGGGAATCGAAGATTGGGAAAGGGGGTAATTGGGCCTCCGATAATCTCACTCACACAACGAAACGCAAGACTTGCGTTATGTGATGTGTGTTAGATTCGTTGTGTGAGTATACACTATTTATACAAAAAGTGAGTCACTGTATTGTCGCTTCGAACCAACACTGCTTTTGATGACATAGAATTCGTTGGCCTTATGTTCAGCAGTCGACGTCTTGCGGCTACCAAGTAGTTAATATTATAGTCTAAGAAACATAGGCAAGACCGTCAACCAGCAGTTTTAAATAACTAATGAACAATAATTTGCCTACAATAAAATCAAAAGAGAATTACTAGGATTCGTTGCTTTACTTAATTAACATTTGAAATTATACTAAAGTACGTGGAACTTTCTTTCCTATAGCATTAAGGAATACTGCTATGGAAACTAATTCTTAAATAATAACACGAAGCGAGTTTAGTTGGCAGCGACACGATAGTAAGGCGTAGTACAGAATGTCGTGCGGTTCTGGGCAAAAGCAAATATTAATTTGGCCGTATGTATATAAACCACGCTGACTGGGTACATTATGTTATTGTTGTTTGTGGTTCGAATACAACAAATTTGGTGTTCGTGTTCGTTTTGCTTAGAGGTTTTGTGTCTTGTATGAATAGATAGTGTGCTGCAAAGACTGATTCGTAGGCTAGGTAGCTATCCGGAGCTGCGGACTACCTAGCGGGTTTACCGGGGATCCGGCTCGAAGGGCAGAAGTAGGAACGGGGTGGTGTTTAGTCAGTAAGAGTCTGACACTCCCTCTCGCCCAAGGCGGGAGAAGTCATTGGATGATTTTCTCCCCTTAAAAAAGGCTAGGTAGCTACTAAGTCTGATAGTGTGTGCGATTCCTAAATCCATTTCCATTTTTGAAAACGTTTTATTCAATACATACTATAATTCCTGTGTGTTGTTCTTGTTGTACAAACGTCAATAGCGAAATTACATGTAGAAAAAGGCCTAAATGTCGGAAAAGGTTATTTAGTTCTCTTTGACCTACTTTCCCAAATATTGTTCTCGATCGATGTGACAGAAACTCCTTTACATACAAAAGTAAATAATAAACATAGAATAACATACACAATATACTTTTCAATAAAGAAATACTACACAAATATATTATTTCCAAGTCAATTTACTTCACCTTGTGCCCTCAGTGCGAAATGTCATTTCAATCAAATTTCCGTTTCAATCAAAGGTGAGATTTGATTGAACGAGAACGTGTGAACTGTACGATAGTGTGTATCGGGCTTAAATAGGTCGCACAAGGCGCGGTGTTCGCTGGCTTCAAGCTATTTTCGCTCTAACGAGCTATCGGCCTTTATATTATGAATAGAGGTAATTGCGCATTATTTATATCTGAATATCAAAGTTTAATGATATCTAGACGAAATTTTCGTTAGCTTTACAACAGGGTTATAAGAAATTGATGAGGTTTTTATATGAATTGTTTGAGAATTAAGAATTTGTAAGTAGAAATAAAAAGTAGCCAGATTATGGTAGCTGATATAGAAATAAGGGGAGGAATAACAACATTTAGTTTCAAGTTTCACCTATTAATCATCTCTAGTGGATAGTGGTACGCATGTAGATATCAGTTCTTGTATCATAATGTCGAGATGTAGTCGAATCTGGTTACATATCGTTTTCGTACAAGCAATAAGAAGTGAAAGGGATATAGAAGTAGGAGGAATATTGAACATCACAGTCGTATTATATTTACGTACGAATATTAACTAAAATGAGATTCCCAAAATATTTTTTATGATTACTAAAGACTAAAGATCATGGTTCAAAAACATTTTTATCAGCTTAGTAGATTAAAATCAATCAATGTTTGGTCGGCAAAGCGCATGTAATACCCCAGCAAGCGTTCATAGGCCACGGTTGCCACTTACCATCAGGCGGGCCGTGTAATTTCTTGCCACCGTCGTGGTATAAGAAAAAAACAATCTTATTTATTTGACCCCAAGGTGGGAAATCCTCATGGAGCCCGTCGTCTGCGGAGGACGATAGGAACTGTCAGACTCTTACTGACTAAAACCCACCCCAGTGTCCCGTCTTACACGTGGGTACGACGATGTGGGAAACGAAATTCTTCCGCAGTGAATAAAATCAATCTGACCCATATACCTAATATAAACTTTACATAGAAAAAAAGCACCTTGATACGGATCCATAAAGTTAGTTCACGAAATAATAACCGTAAGTAACTCAAGCGCAACTTGAATGTTGTAACTCCGTAATCTTGCAGACGACATGAAATACGTAGCAACGCTTTTTCGTAGGAGCAAACACAAATTTTTAAGTGCTTCACAAATTATTTACACCTAAGCCAGTAGCGACCTCACCGGCTCGTATACTGTGTTGTACGGTCAATAGAGTATGGGGTGTAGAAGGAGCAGGAGCGAGGCGATTTTGATGGTGAATCCTATGAAGGTGAAAAGTGATAATATTTTATAGGTACCTAAATCTGTTCTTAGCCAGTTATGCAGGCAGTAGCAATAGTGACAAAATCACTGAAAAGACTGAAATATGAATACGATTCTTAGTACCTACGCATTCACATTATCAATTATGATTATTGTAGCGTATATTATATATACTATATTCGGATCTTACGAAAGACGTGTGGATTTTTAAATGATATAGATATTTTTCCCTCTGGTACGTAGAATTACAATTTTTTATGGAATCTAATTATCACCAAAAATATTTATATCAAAATTCTCTGTCACCCTTATACGAGCATCTCCTCTTTGCACTCCACACCGCATTACTCACGCTCCCGCGCCCGCTACCTCTTTACGCCTGACCAAAGTTAGCACGAAGTCACGCAGGGTTACCCCTTCCCCCACTCCACTCCCACCCCTTATTCGTGCGAGGCGATTAACCAAATTGTAGGGAACAGTTCAGCACTGCGCCACTCCACCTATTTAGCTCTCTTAATAATAGAGGCTCACGCACCCTGGATGCAGGTGTGTTTTTGCCTTTGCTTCGTCGCAAATTGATGATGGTATTATATTTTGGAATTGATTTAAGATGGCGCTGACCTACCGGTATACGGTTTTATGAAACAGATTTTTGAACAGTGTCAGGTCATGTGTGTTCTTGATAAGCATAAAGTCTTACAGCTGTACTCATTTAATGGTTACTCAACCTAGTCCTTAGTGATTGTTTTCGGAACAAAATCGTTGCTAAGGTATAGTTAATGTAATCATTAAATGTCTCTGAGTACGACAGTTAGTTTTCTATCCCCGGTTTGGAGATATTTTTAGGTGATAAAATGTCATTTTTTTTGTAATAATAATGCTTAGATAACAAAAGTCTGGCACTAAGCTTAGTTCACGATCCATCATCTATAGGAAGATCCTAATTACTTTAGGTAATAAATTATTTTGAATACTTTCTATAAAAACATCTTGTCTTAAGATTATCGGCTTTTCAAGTTTCTGTTTTTACGCGTTATTTTTCAAGGGGTGAGCGAAAAGTTTAGGAAGCCATAATGTACAACGTAATCCGGATTTATTTCCTTACATGAGGAAACAAACTTTTGTAATAAAAACGCAAAGTTCAAAACAAACAAGTAATTATTGTTTTAAAGTAATTAATGTCTTTCTTGAGAAACATCTTCAACAGAGGTATAATGAAATATTACGACAATTCATATTAATTTAGCCACACAATAAATTCCAGCCTAGATTTAGTTAGTAAATATTCCAAATTGGAACTAGGTATTTCAGTAATTTATCATTCAAATTGACATAATTATAAAGGCTAAATTTATAGCATGTATTACCACTGCGTGCCATAAATTATGCTAGAAAGCTAAAATTATGCGGTATTAAATTGCAACAAACAAAAGTTTTATTCCAACAGTCATTTGTGGTTAGCAAAATTATCATTCTATGCTTTTATTAATATTTATTTTCGCATTTAATTTCGAGTATAAAAGGTTGCGGTTAAACGAATGTTTTAAATAATGTAACATACAAAAAGTACACAAACAAAAGGTCAGATTAAATTAATTGTATAGAAACATAATATTATGTACTCGTTTTTTGGAAGCTGTTGCAGTTCGATTCTCTCATATTTTACTGATTTGCACTTATTTAATAACAAGAGTTAGATAAAACGAATCAAAGTTTAGGAATGGAAACAAATACGTCATTTCTACGTATAAAATGTATATTTTTTTGATAACGGGGGAAACCTTCAAAAGGCGCCTAGCTTTTTGGGGATAAAAGTCTACTTCGGGAGGGTGGGCTTTTGACCTCATTAAAACGCACTTGTAACGCTTCTGGTGTTTTGGGTGTCCATGGGTGGCGATGATTGTTACCATCATTTTAACAATTCTTAAATCCGTCTGATCGTTTACCGGCTTATACACGGTATATACTACACAAAATAAAATCAATCTGGTATAAAGTAAGCTAAGAGCTTATCTTTTTTATTTTCATTCTCTTTTTACTAAAAAAAAAAACAACAATTAATCCGCTACGCACATAACTAAGACTAATGCGCACAAGCATAATTACAGTACACAAGTTAATTAGTTTTGTTTAACTATTAATGGAACAACACAATTTGAATAATTAACATGGAAAATCAGTTCATGAAGAGATTTATCTAGGGATTACGTTTGTTTTTGAATATAACGTGCCTATCATAAAATTAATTCGATTGTTGTGCTGGAATTAAGTTCATTTGAAATGAAATGAGCACAGCTATTTTATAATTTGTAATATATTTAATTAATGATTTGTATTTTGTATAGTGATTACGATTTCTGTCATTAGGGTGAGGGTGCTTTTCCACCAGTGATGTGCTATGCTACGTTGCTGTGGATACGTTTGGCTTCCACCAATCATATTCATTTGTACACATAGCTTAGCACTGAAAACTTACATTTTCGAAAAGGGTCCATCAGTACTATCGTCGGGGGAACATCATTCAATGACATCTCCCGTCTTGGGTAAGGCTAGAGGGAGTGTCAGGCTTATTGATTAAAAACCACTCCGTTCCTACTCCTGCTTTTCGAGCTGAAGCCCGCGATAGGTAGTCCGCAGCTCCGAATCAGGCGTCAGCCCTACTGGGCCCCATCTGTGGTGGTCTGATGGCTCTTTGAGGCGCGCGCGGAAATCGTTGGAGTTTAATGCTACTTAAAATATGATTACACCATTATTGCTTCTAAAAGTCATCACGAACCCTTTCATCGTATTTTTATTTACCCCATAACCTAACAAGATTGAAACACCAACTTTGCACTCACAGAGTAATGATAAAAGCATTTCGTATTACCATAAAATTATTATTCATGGCTTTACCGAAATATGTTCATGCGTATAGGAAACAGGCAAAGTTATATTAAGTTGAAGAAGTTAGATTAACGTTTATCCAAACGTGTGGCGTGTGATTTATTTTTATTCTGTACGTAATGTTATGTTATCTGTGGTAACTGTCATGGCGGTTGTTGGCGCGTATTTTTGACGTTTATTGACAGTTCCACAAAATTGAGTTTTACTGAAGTTTTTGAATTGGCAAATGAAATGCAAATAGATACGATTGCGTAATTCCATGTAAATGACTGTAATCCAGTTCATTATGATAAAATGTAGATTAAATAATTGTTAGGCTTTTAAAATTACTATAACTGCACACTGGTTGAGTAGTAGGTTCGTTACACGCACGGAGTAACTCTTTGTGTCATTCATAAACATGTATTCATGTAAATTAGTATATTTGTAAACGCACTCGTGATACAGGAGAAATCCCTAGTGTAGAGTAACGTTTTAAAAAATATAATATGGCAACTGCCAACAAACTATTTTTACTTTGTACCTTTGATAATAAGACTCTAGACTCTACCTCGCCAGGAGATAAGACCTTGTGATGAGCAATTGAACTTACAACAGAACTGTAGATACTACATGAATACTACACTAGATGGGAGCATGTGAAATCAAAATATACTTACGTAACAACATAGTTTTGATCACAATCATAAATACATGATAAAGTCTGAGCTGTGCGCAAGCATCCGGGAAATTACAAATTAATTTTCCACTTCGTATTCAGTCCAATGATAAATTATTAATATTGAAAATTATTACCTACTAGCAAACTCCGACTAAATTGTTCGTACCGAAGTTACGATGTCTGATAAAATAAGGCTGATCTTACATTTGAGTCATAAACTTACTCAGACTTCTGCCTTTAGGCTATCTTTTTTGCTATAAAAAGTAACCTTTTTTGCAATAAAAGAAAAGTCAATGTTTAAAAAGATCTTATTTATTCTTGTGATATAAGAAACCACTTAGTTTTTTGGGCTTTCATTTAATTTCATTGAGTCTTTTACTGTAATTTATTTAGTTTAGTTTAGTCTTCGTTTTTGGAGTATATCAAATAGTAATTAGATTAGTGCCCACGTATGGAATTAATGTGATTCCCTGTGTATTTACATTTGGATGAAACATTTTGATTTTCTGCTCAGAAATTGGTGAAAAGTTAGATATATTTTTTACAAAGCGTAGGAATCTCGTTGTAGACTTATATGTGTATTATGTACTCGTACTGTATTAAACACCCACTTTTAGAACATTTTAATAATAAATTAAATTTACTTAAGACTCATATTTCAATTTAGTTCTATCGTAATGTGGACTGGAGAAGAATTAAACCTCAAATTGAAATTGCTTTTACTTGCAACCGAAACTGTAAACTTTAGACGGTCAATTTCCATTAAAAATAATTAGAGACTCTCAAAAACGTATTATACCTTCATCTACGTACCTTTTATAGGTACACAGATAATAAAAAGAAAAGATAAAACATAATGAACACAAATATTCTGTAGAGGTCAAAACTTCTTTCATAAACTCTGGGGAACAGTGCTCAGTTCGTTACTCATTTATTAAGGTACCTACCTGAAATTTTGAAACATGTCTTGTTTTATAACAGACGTCCCCTGTAAATATTTTAATGTGAATTTATTTAACGAACCTAGGCAAAACTAGAGTACATTTTTCTTTATGTCGAAATTGTAATAACTTGATTTTTCTGTTGTCATATTTTTTTAGTTGTGTTTTAGATTTAGCTTAAGACGTAAGGCTTTTTACTTGTTTCAAAGTGTAGAATTGAAAATTTTGACGGAGAAGAACGTAGCTTAAACTACATGGTTTGTCTTTTTAAAACAGGTTCAGAAATCTGAATTAAATCGTGCGAACACCACGTGTATTTGGAAGCTCTCTACTTCTATTTACAAAATTACCCATTATAATACAAACATTACATTGAACCCAAAACAAATTATCAAAAATATCTGTAACGGACGTCCATCATACAAGATACTAATTAATAACCGACAATGCCATATCCAAAATACGCTGACAGCTCATTGTTTACCGTCAATGTGTTCAAAAGACGGCACAATGGTTGGAAACACCCAATTATATCGTTCTACTTAAATGAACACATTAAGTTCAATTATTTTGAACTTTGTCGACAAAATTTTGCCTAATTGAAAGAGGTTATCGTGTGTAAGAGATGAAAATAATATGGGATAATTTCTTCGTAATTGTTTTAAGAGCTATTTTCGTTTGAGAGTTGAAAGCGATAAGTGCTTTATTTTCAAGTAATAATGTGATTACTTTTATTACTATTTATTCTTTATTGTCTCATTGATGTTATTTATTTTTGAGATTTTATTTAAGTCCAGCAACTTCAAGATAGTTGTTAGATGATATTAATATGTATTTTTTTCGAGGTGGAAAAATTATCCAATGACTTCTCCCGCCTTGCGCGAGGCGAGAGGGAGTGTCAGACTCTTATTGACTGACTAACCACCCCTTTTCTAATCCTGCTTTTCGAGGCACCCGCTAGGCAGTCTGCACTGGATTAATATGAGAAAGCGATAATATCACTATGCTAATTTTGTAACAATGTGGAAGGTTGTGACTAATACAGTTACTAAACTTATATTTAGATTTTTGCGCTGTCAACGGACTAAAATCATTAATACCTTTTGTAATTTACACACAGTATTTTTCGTAGAAACTAGACTAGCCTTAATTAAACTGAAATTCCAAAAATATACTCTATTCATTTACATAATAATTACCAAATTCCAGTAACAAACCAGCCGACACAACTTCCCGCATGACTCTGCAAAGATAGAATCGAGAAACCACACGATCAATAACGGAACCCGCTTTCGTGATTAATTAAAGTAAAATTTTCACATAATTAAATCTCGTTGAAAACGTTAAACGTCATAAATCTTTAGTTGAATGCCGTCTTTGAGTATTGAGGTTAAAGTATCCTTCAAAAGAGATGAGTTGCGTAACCAAATGGTGTACAGAAAGTATTTTTTTAAAGATAAGCGTTGTATATTTTATACTGTTTGTAGTAGAATTTTATTATGAAGAATTGTTTGAATTAAATATCGTTTCGTGCTACTATAATCTATTTTCGATTGCCACTAATATAAACGTCTTTGTATTATTTTTTTTTCATTTTTGTTGTACACTACACTTTGGAATGAGCTCCTAGCTTCACTGACGGACAGACTGATAATTATTTATTTCTTTATTTGTTGACATTTCAAAAGTATCTATTTATGGTTTAATTGGAACTAGTGGTCGCCTAGTGGTCGAAATTCGACCATATACGATTTAATTTACAATACCACTTAACATACGTTCAAGGATAATTTGTATTTAACGAATTGCTATTAGTTTTTTAAAATTTAAATTAATATATTCCGGCGCATCATGAATAACCAAACCTCCTTCAATGAGAAACCTCTTTTCATATGAGACGTGAGAATAACATCGCAATGTCTGTCAATTTTGACGTTTTGTCAAATACGATACTATGCATGGTAGTGTGTGTGATGTTTTATTTATTGATTTAATGTACTATATAAGCATTATTTTTTTAAAATATTAGCGTTCTGCACTTCTCCTACACATAAACTATAAGTGTACCAAATTTTATGCTCCTACGTCCGCGCAATTTTCGTAAAAACAGTTACAAAGTTTTTGCTTCACGTATTAATATATAGATTAATGATTTGACTTTTACCGTCATTTCACAATACACATCGACAATTTTTTTATTATTCGTTGCAAACTTTACTGACAATACTTACTTATCTTTACCTGAATCGATATATCTGAATGAATAATCAATCGAACATTGAATAACATCTCTTTCGTTTGATCGAAATACAAGTTCGACGAAACCCTCAAAATAGGTCGTATTATTCGGTTTATTCGGAATGTTTCGCCGAAATCTGTCCTCAATGAAGTAATTCTATACGTCATTGTTTACGAGAATCTTATTAAAGCTGAGATTCTTTTTTAATTTCTATTTTGTTTTGTGGACAGTTAGTTCATTCGGTAAGGAAGATTAATTCTCGTTTTATTTATCGTTTTAGGGCTGAGATAGACTTTGCGCGGAAATTAAATGAAGTTTTTATAAATGATACTTCAGTGGTGTGCTAATAGGAATGGCTTTAGTAAACTACACGTACAGATAAATTGTAGAAAATTTTGTTACCTATATTTTTTATATTAACACATTGAACGCCGTGGTGGTCACCGGTGACCAACGTTAGCTGAGGATTTGCCTTCATCAGTTTTCTATGGCAGTCAAAGACTTGAGTAACTTTATCGTATCTATAACAAGTTGAAAAGTTATGTTGGATTTTAACCTGTATTTTTCTCAAACCACAACGTTCGTAAAATTACTTCGGTTTTACTGTGTTTTTTTATTCAGGACTAAAATAATATCAGTATAGAGCAATGATGTGTATACAACCATTAAATAGTATATTAGATGAGAAACTCACGCCATGTATGGGAAACTCAACCATGTATCCAACGACCCTTATTCCTCTTTACGAAACGGCATGTAAATAAATTGTTCTCATTAAGAACGGCATTTTCCTTTCTTAGAAATTGATTGTTATTTGTATTTCCTTATTGTTGTGTAATCAATTTGAAATATAAAGAGAGAGGGTGGTGCTTGTGAGAGCAATATTTTATTTATTGGTGCTTTTAACATTGTTTGACCCCTTTTTGTGTCGAGTATCTCACTCCGTCTCTTTTTACTAAGTAAATGTGTTCCTATTTTTGTTTTAAAGGCGATTAAATTTTGTATACGTGGAAGACTGTGGTGTGGTGACAGTAGAGAGAGACTTGTATTTATTATATATCATCATCATCATTATCATCAGCCTATAAGTGGCTACTGCTGACCAAAGCCTCTTCTCCACGTGAGAAGAGAAATTTATTTAAACAATAATGTTACGTCTATCAAACTTAATTTATTACAATGAATACTGATATGTAAACTTAGTCATGTTGATTCTTTAAACCTTCTCGATAAATGGATTACCTACCAACAAAAATAATTATTCAGTTTTGATTAGTAGTCCCAGAAATTAGCGCATTCAAACACACAAATAAATAAATAAACTCTTCAGCTTTATATTAATACTACATTATAAGATTCTTACATCTACAACTACCCATCACAATAATCTATTTAACTTACCAAAAATATTAACAAAACTTGCTATCAAAAGAAAAAATCTTCGGACGACAAAACACAACCTAATCTAACTTATGTATTACGTATATAGTGCCATCTTTCGCCACAATTTGGTCGGCCATCGCTGTCTGGGCATTTCTTCTTAGATTTATAACCCCCGACTCTTTCTAATATTGTTTACTTCAGTAATGGTCGGTTTTATTACTGCTATCCATTCGGCTTGTTTTATTTCTTGGGTATTTGGATTATCGGCTGTTAGAAGTTATGAGATATTAACGAATATTGAGAAGTGAGGTCGGGTAGTTTTGATTTCTTAGGCTTTTATTGGGTCTTCTGCTTATTGGTGTTGTAATCTGTCTTTTCTCGTCTAATATGTTTTGTAAGTACGGTGTTGATTATCGAGATAGTTCTTGCAATCGCAATTAGTAAGAATGATGTCCTTTTTTATTTGCAAGTCATTTTTATTTACGTTTCCATACTATTCTTCTCCGTTAGGGCTTTAAATAAGTTATTTGTATAACATTCACCTAAAACCTAACAAAACATTACTACAAATACCACATTAACAACTAAAATCCCGTGAAAAACAGCATTACATTACCTACATAATACCAAAACTAACACAATTACACTAAAACAAAAGGACGGAGCAAACCGAAACAAAACTAAGGAAACTAAAAATAAATCACTCTGTATAACGCGAACACATTAACGTCCCACTAAGACGTCACACAACAAACTACAAAGATAGTAGCCGAGTCCACCGCCGCCAGTACATCTTCATTTACAGACCGAATCCTTACAAATTGCACCGCATAAGTAATCCCAAGTTTTTTAGCCCGTTCCTAGACAAACATTTTAGCTCTAAAAACCTGATTTATTTTAACCAAGACAAAATTCCGAATACTGCAGACACTGGTCAGAAGAGCTCCGTTTCACATCTGCATTGCGTATTACTTTAGTTATAAACATGTGCTTTATATGTATGGGCGCTTCGAATCTAAGTTAGAAAAGATAACTTGAGTTGTAGTGTTACGTTTTGGCAATTAAGTTGAGTCTGTCTAAACTCGTTAGTTGGATCCTCTTTTGCATATGTTGCAGACTGTCCTAACCTCTAAAATATACGGCACACGGAGCTAAGCTTATGATGCCTTGAGACGTAATTTATGCTCAAACTATTTGGAACCGTATTTTAGTTTGGGTTAGAATCAAAATTGAGAAATGGTATTAGTATTATGAAGACTGGTCTTTTAATTAGTAAAGTGTGGAATTCAGATTATAATGTATCTTTAAAGCCAACTTCATTATATAGAAAAGCGGAGATCTTACATAAGATATCTTTTTCTGAGAACATTTCTGTCTTTATAACACCTTGTCATTTCCATCGATCACAACCCAACGATACTTAAACGCGAAAGTATTCATTGGCACACAAAAACTTTTGGCATTTCCCTAGTAGCTCCGTAAAAATATGTTAGGGCTTCCGCTATAAAATTACCAACGAACCCTTCTTGTTCGTTCGTGTTTTGTTCCGATCCCTTGTACGCGGCCATTTTGTGATATTCAATACCGTCAGCAATAACAATAGGAAGGCCTGCTAGTTTATTATCAAGTATGTTATTAGCATCGGGCCTGCGGAAAGTGGGAACAATTGGGGAACCTTCAACTGTTGTTAAATTTATTTGTGGCCGAATGTTTGCTTGCGGAAATTTTGACGCGTAATTTATAATTTGGATGTCATTACAGTATTAGTTCGGTTTCGTATTCGAATTTTGGTGTTTGAATTATTAATTTGGGTCTTATTGGTCCTGTTCAGTTTGTTAAGTTTGAGTAGGAGTGACCAAATAGAATTATGTGTCATAGTCTCATTCTAATGATCATGTTGAAGACATGACACTTGTTAAGCTACATTTACTTTAGGTGAACATATTCAGGTAAAACTTCGGGTCGTAGTCGATCTTTTCTATTTTCTTTTTATGGAACATAAAATTGTGCTTTTTAATAAATCGCTCGCGTTTACCTTTTATCATTTTACTGAAATGAACCTGAAAATTGAAAGAATTTCAAAAAATCACGTCTTTTAGTCTGGCAAAAATTTAATTTCTGCATCACTGAAGTGTTTTGTTCGAGACATTGTTTCGAAAAATCTTTTGTGTGCCTTAGTTTTATGTCTTATTAAATTAGTAAAGCCTTAGAAAAATGGTCTATTTTTTTCGAAGCCTTTTTGTGTAATGACATCTCATTGTATTGCTTTTAAGGACGCCATTTGCAATTCATACAGATAAATTAAATGAGTATTGAGTAATGTATAACTTTTTTGCGTTTCTGATGTTATTACTTAATCATATTTACCACGCTTATGAATATTCTTCTCGAATTTATTGATGTTAAATAGAGCGTTGAATCAAATCGTTATAGTACCACAAGAAACAACTAAATAATTACATTTAAACCAACACAAAAATATGTAACCTACCAATAAATCCAACCTAAAAAGACTAGCATCAACGACAATGTACCAAGACGTCTAAATCAAGACTTGAATACACATTTGCAGTCTTAACAGCACGACATAAAGACTACAATAAACAAAGCATAGAATTTACTCGTGCTTCGTCGCCTCTCAACAATGATGATGGAACGAAGAATGGAGACGAAGGAACTCCTTAGGGAACAGGTGCCACTCTAAATGACAGGATAATAACTGATAGAGGCGACAACGCTTTTCATTCAAATTCTGGCTCTGAAGGCTAGATAGATAATATTAAGATGCTAACGCTTTTTAATTTTATAACCCTTGAGATGGTGTAATTTAAGATTAGTTGCTAAAAAGATAAAAAATGGCGTTGTTTTTTTTGGTAATTATGTTGTAAATTATTTACAAATTTTGCAATATTAGGTATATATTTATTTTAAAACAGTTATTTAAAACGTCATAAAATCAGTACGGAATGGGTATGCAAGCATGAGCTTATAAGGTGATCGTCTGCTAAAATATATTCATTGAACAAAAGATTTGTAAAGTCATAGATGTACAAACAATGCAGTTAATAGTTTAATACTTTTACCTAACTGTCAAGATGAGCTATTACATTTGCTGAAACCGCTGCTGTTTCATTGATCAGAAACGTAAAACGAAAACTATCTTCAAGAAATTTATGTAGGTAGAAGCAGTATTCAAAAAAATAATGTCTCATGAGTAAGACACGTAAAACAGTACTCACACATTAAAATAACATTAGCGTGCTCATGTTTCTTACAGAGTCCCTGAAAGCATTTTGAAGCAAGGTTGGTAAATATAAGGAACGTGTGTGTGCCTTTTAAAATGTTAGCTTTCCTTTTTCGGTTACATGATATTCAGTGCGGTGTTCGTTATTCGAAAGCAGTTGTTGTTGATATTTATCTTCACGCTTTGCTTTCATAAAACGTGTATTAAATTACAATTGTTCGATGGCTAAGATTTGGCTAAGAGGGTTTTGTTTGGTTAGAAAGAATAGAATGGTGGTCCCATTTGCTCTTCAGTGACTATTATGTTTTGGAGATGTTGAAAAAGTTAGCACATATAAATAAATACAGAAACTTTCATATGATAATTGTAACTGTACCTCTGATCTATATATTTTACTCATGAATTCGAAAACATCTCTAAACCCAGTTGAAGAAACACCTACATACATTGGACATTCAATCAATTTTTCCTGGCACAAAAAGAAATAAACTTGAACAGCGCGCTACATTCCCAGTAAAACTGGCGCATGGCGTGAATGCCCAGCGTGACGTCACTCAAGTGATGTTCACACACGTGATCGGTTTTACGAAGTTTCCAACAGAACAGACACGGATAATAAAGTTGTCGGCGTTAATCTATTTCAGTCCTACCGCACTATATTTGCAAGGGTTAAAATAGGGGAAAAGTAACTTCGGATTTGAGTCAATTTACTAAAATTTATTCTAAAGGTGATACTGGTCTCGGTTCGTGACAAAATTTCCTTTTAGATTTTAATAGGATCAGGTGTAAATGGACCTTGGAGACTTTGTCGACAATTTATTCGATATAAGAAAAACAGTCGTAATAGGAATTACGTCTAGTCGTTTATTTTATTTAGTCTCTTAGAAATTTTCAGTAATTTTTACGAAACTATGAGAACCGTTTCTTTTATTAAGCGTTTTAATTAAAAATTTTCCATTAAGCTAGTTGGTTACAAATGATGAAACTAAAATCTATTTTCTCTTTCGCAGTATCATCAGCGCAGCGCGAACTCGGCAAGGGTTCGCCAACGAACGCCTCCGCCACGGCATCGCCGGCCGGTTCCGTGGACAACGCGATCCGGTCCGGAGCGGCCCTCGACGGCCCAAGGCCTACACCTCGGACTGGACCTTATTTCGACCTGATGGCGTCTAAGAACGTGACAGCGCTGCTCGGAAAAACAGCATATTTAAATTGCCGAGTCAAGAATTTAGGAAATAAAACGGTAAGTAAATTTTGCATGATAGTTTATGCCACTGTAACTTATACTAGTAAATTAAATCAAAACACATCAGTTTACACCACCACTAATATTAACCAAGGGAAAAATTAAAACAAGAAGCAGAATCAAACCGAAAACACAAGTGTCATACAATAAAACAACTTACTAGTTAGAAGACTTTTGAGTACCTAAGGAAACATTCTGGATAGTTACTATTCGAAGAAAAGTGCTGTGGTCATGTCCATCACAAGATTCCTTCCTAACTTTATATCACACATGAAATGCCACTAAAGATAAAAGGCTGGGATAACATCCCGTCATTTTGCACGTGCCTAGTTGGATTTATGTCAGTGGCAATGGATATGTTCTATCTTTCGGGGATATTTCGTTGGGTTATGAGCTCTTGTCCTACTGGTGACGATGAACGAGAAGCGAGTAGAGTTAGAGAATGGAAACGAGGTGTATTTGTTCCGTTAGTTTTTACCTATATCTGCGTCTATCTGTTAAAGGAGCATATCTAGGCAAAAGTATCGCAGAGTCAAGGGGATTTGCAAATACAAACAAATTGTATTCACGAGCTGCGCGCAATGCATTTTAACCAGGTGTCCTTTTCCATGGGAAAAGAAGCCTATTCTCAATAGTGGAATAGTTGTAGACTGATGTTGGTTGTCCGTTTTTTGAACATGGCAACGGCCAATAGCTGCTAGCTTCTGTATGGCCAATGTATGCGCCAACATGTTGTGTACAGCCAATGTTGGTACATTTGTGACGTGTATTGATATATTGGCAATTACTTTGATTGAAACGGTTTACACGTAGCTTGTACATAGGTAAGCTATAGTGATCCGTGTTAGTTGTGATGATTGACATAGGTATACATGTAACGTCTTAGTAAACACCCCAGATATGATTGTCTTGGCAGCTATAGAGGTAGTATTAAATTATTTATATGGTATCGTATTCACCATTGGGTTTGATTTTACTAAACGTGTAGTAATCAGATCAATGACCTTCTTCAAAAACCCTATCTTGAAGATTTTCCTTCAAAATACTGCTAACAAGTTCACACAGACATAAGTATAGACAACATAGAATAGATGTCTCAAAAACAGAAAGTCAAATTACTTCAAAACATTACTGCCGCGCCAACGCACTTACGTTAAGCACCCGTAACAATACAGACGTGTGGTGGCCTCGAGTACACACTACGTACTAACGAGTTACCCTTATTTCAACAGGCACCGTCCAATTTACATAGCGGGCTACCACAAACTCCCCGCTTAAAATGAAACGTAACAATAGCAGAATGAAACTTTAAAGCCTGTATTGTGCTGAACTTTATAAATAAAAGTCTCATTAGGCGAAGTCGCCACATCCCATATAAATAACAGGTCTACGTAACGAGATCTCTCTTTCTTTCACACGGCGTTTTTAAATGCGACGCTATCAACGGCTCTAAATTTATGTGCTAGCCCGTAATTGGTTTCAGGTAAACGGTTTCGTGTTTTTTAATAACTTTTCTGGAGACTTCGTTTGCTATATTTTTTTAATGTGGTCCGTTTATGAGTTTTTGTGTTAGTAACTGATATTTGTAATGATTTTTTGGTTTTGTGGGAATTTTTGGAGGCTTTAAGGTTACTTCGACAAAGTATCATGCGTCGTACCTTTTGGTTTGATCTTACCTTTTTTCTTTTTCTGGAAGGTATGGATCAAACCAAAACAAGACAGAAAGAAATTTTTTCTTTCTTGATCTTACCAAAATTTTACTTTTCTGGTGAAACAATGTGGATTATTGAGTGCTTATATTAATATACCTATTAGATTTAGCTGTTTTTATAATGTTTGCCTTGCATGGAAGATTAATAACGGCAGTATATAGAGTAATCAAAATTTTGATCTAATAATATGTTAATGTAAGTAGTCTGTCGTTTGGCAAGGTCTCTATTCTATGCAACAGTGATTGGTACTTTTGATTTGTCGATCAATGATAAAAATTAAACTAATCGTTTCACACTCATAAAAATATGAATTGAACATGAACAACAGTTATACTTGCCACTTTCATTAAAATGCTACAATAACAACGATAATTGCATACAATAAGCTTGTATCGATATAATTTCAGGCCATGGCCGCTCGATTAAATTACTACAAAGTAAAACTATGTCGCTTAACGTACTCGTATGTAGGTCGATTTCAAGTAAAATTTGCTTTTGTTGGTCAAGTAAACCCAGTCAAGGTCCGGTTCCTGGTTTGGAAAATGTATTATTCAGTATTTTCTTCTTATCGAATATTTTCAGATTTCAGGAATCTAAAATACTTGCTTGCAAACCAGTTCCTGCTTGAGCCTGGCTTGATACGCCGCCTATCTCGATGATACTGAAATATGATGATATAGTAGACTCACTAATAATAGTGCTACGTTTTTATTCGTCCAATTAGGAATTAGGTAGTGTCACACGATTGGATATTCAATATATTGACAGCAGTATAGTGATTGGCCAAAATATCCTCACGCTAGATAGTATCACTGCGTGAGTAAAAAACGTTAGCCCTTGGTAGTCCCCATTAGATTAAAATCATCTGATGACCAGATGGTCATTTACTAGAGAAATGTAAATAAATGAGCCCATATATTATAAGACAACGGTTACTTCTTCAGCTACTTAGTAAATTACACTAACAACAAACCCAGATTACATTAAAATTCTAAGTGCAGAATAAAAAATAATATGGTATCAGAAATCTTCAAACACAAGAAAGTGCACTAATGGATACTGTCTGTAGACCGAACTAAATAAAAAATAAAAACCGCGTTCATTAAGGCCTGTGTAATGATCGCTACAGTGAAATGAGAGCGAAGCTTTGTAAGCCAACTAATGCTAATGACAGCCAGGTATAGGTTACAATGTTATACCATTAAGGCTCCTATTTCCCTGCTCGGTTATAACCTATCGTTAATGCGATTCTATTTGATTTTTATTTTTTACGTCAAAGGAAAATGAGTTTTCGTTAACTACCTCATTTCCCTGTGTAATATTTAAAGCTGTCCGGTTGCCAAGAATATTTTGGAGATGATCCCGCAAGATTGCATTAATTTTTTCTTGGCTCTTGCTGGCATGCTTTTTAAAGAACGAATATTAATTCTCTTTTTTCAAGATGCTATTGAAACTTTAATTGGCTTCGTTAACTATAATTATAGAGTCCTAAGCCTGAATAGGTGGTTAGAAATGATGTCGACTAATGCAAATGTTATTACTTTAAGTCATCTACTACAATTGAAATTAAATGAACGAGTTCCTTTAACAATGGTCATTCAAGTAGTATACAGAAGAGAGACATACACCAACTATGTATAATAGATTTTCTACCATTCAATGTATCTAATAAAACCTTTTTGTTCCAGTTAAACATGCAAGTATCGTGGGTACGGCATAGAGACATCCATCTGCTGACAGTCGGCCGGTACACATACACGAGCGATCAAAGGTTTAGAGCTATTCACTTACCGCACTCCGAGGACTGGACTTTACAGGTAAATGTATTGAATACGTCGAATATCACTAGAGGTTCTATTCCAAAAATAGAAACCCAGTCAGAATTTGAAATTGATTTGTGTTTGGTAAACATCGTTTTTGTGTATCTATTCATCTATGTAATCAACAGATTAAATACAGAAATTATCTACTTATGGGTGATACTCATCACTTTTCATCAGGTGATCGAAGTATCAATTTACCCTTTATCCCATAAAAGTAATAATAGGCACAATGTAGCTTGCTCCGTTATACAGATCAGTTCATTTCAAGGTTATTAACTGTTATACAAAAGTTTTACACACACAAGAAGAAGTATTTATTCATCCATAACACGATTACAAGTTCATATTTCATTATAAACTAAGCAAGTTTTGGACAAACACTAAAGCTAAAGAGTGTTTTGGCAAGTCCAATGACATATTGGATCGAATTATAAGACGTAGCCCTCCGCTTAAGGGATAAACTTTGCTACATGTTCAAGAAACCACTTAAGATTGTAATCTATGTTTTGGCAACTTGCCTCAGAGATAAAAACCGGGCTTCTCCGATATCCTTTCTTCAACTATACAACAAGCAAGCGAGACATTTTAGGAGTTTTAATGGAGACAAATATTTGTTTACATACAATAACAATATCAGGGTCGAAATGTTTCGAGCGGTAGGTTAGATGCTTGTCTATGTTATTTATTACGAGATGACTATTTTTGTTGTAAAGGTGGAGAGAAGAATGGAGTGCCCATTCAATTAGTGGCAGATTATTCTTAAAAGTACCTAATGCTTTAGTCTTCCTTTCTTTCGATATTGACCCAGTAGAAATTATTTTCTTGTTTACACAACCAGGATATTGACACGTAAAAAAAGTAATTATGTAACACGAATATTTTATAGCATTGTGTAAACTCGCGCTGAAGAATCGTGTTACATTAACCGTGGATTACATTAGTTACACTCGTCTGGACCCGGCTTTATACCAAAGTAAAAAAAAATCAAGTATTTGTAGAATTTTTGCAGTTAACTAGTATGTTATTTTTAGATTCAACAAACACATCATATATTTTGTGTGTTACTATCTAAATAAATAAAGGTCATTTGGAAGCGTAAATAAAATGTTTCAGCAAAATAAACAACACACGTAAAATACGAATACCTACATACATATTTAAAAAAAATATCCACCCAAAAACATTAAAATGTGACCATCCGTAATGTATGTAAAACTTCACACGTCGTTAAATCACACATAAAAGTACTAAAATATATTTAGTTCAAGCAACATTTACTTTACCGTGTAATATAACAATATGGATGATGACGGGATATGAAAATAAAAAAATCTATTAAAGATTTGTTCGTTTTGTCATTAGACCTAGCTTTGCAAAAATAAACTTTAGTCCGTCAGTTAGGTTATGAAAAAAATATTAAATACGACTTTTTTATTTTGTCATACAAGAAAACAATACTTGGATAAAACGAATCAAAGTTTAGGAGTAGGAACAAAAACGTGATTTCTACGCATAAAACGTATCTAGAAGTGATGTCATGCGATATTTCAAATCGATAGAATAGAATCTTCGAGAGTATTTGTTTCCGAAAGAAAATTAAAAATACGTGTCTAATATTTTAAAACAATCTATAAGACGGACATTAAAATATAGATCGGTTATCTACCCTATTTAAAATTAAGCCCTTTGGATGTCAAATTATATGAATTACATAAAATCACTGAAATGTTTTCCTAAGAAGATAATGTTTCTAAAATATATCTGTACACATTTATCTTTAGAAAGTTCTAGAATATTGCTCGGAGTATTAAATTACCGTCTTACTTACAAAATACTTGACGGTTAGCGTTGAAATGTTCTGACGTTGTTTTGTTACGAAACTGAATATTGTACAAAATGTTTGTTGTGTAACATTAGCATAATGTTCGGACTATTTATCATAAGAAGGTAACTCAAACTTATTTTTCTTTATGCTGTTAATCTTGCTACTATACATAGAAGATGATTCTTGCAACATGATCTTTTACAGATCTCTAAAATTATTACAATGCTAATAATTCTGAAAATCCGTTTGATTTAGAAAACTAGTAATTTCCATCAGATTTTCTTCTGTGTAGTGGATGCGTTTACAAATATACAATTTCACATACACATGACATCCAGATGAGAAACAACAATTTATGGATCACATAAAGAGTTGCTCCGTGCGCGAATCTAATACGTTGCCTGGCAGCCGGTTGCCCAGTCACCGTGCTAACCGTGTAGTCAAACTTAACAAAATAGGAATAGTTATTAACAGTTACCAGCAGATTATAAATAAAGTATGTTTTTAATAAAAAAAATCAATAATATTAAATTGTAAATCGTTATCAGCATAAAATAGTTTCTTTGAAATCAATTCTACTTTGAAATCACAAATATTACATTAAATATTCAATTTACTAATAACTAAAACGTAGTTTAAAAAATCACTACTCAACAAAATCTGTTCGAAGGAAAATTTTACAAGCAGATTCTTGCGTTCACCAGACCAGAAAATTGTCTTACACATAGCATTATTATTTTCTATCTCGTTGGTTAAATTAAAGGATGAATTTGAGCTTAGATTTAATAGTTAATTTTTGTTCCAGATCAAGTATCCGCAACACAGGGATTCGGGAATTTATGAGTGTCAAATATCTACGACTCCGCACATGAGTCATTTTATACATCTCAACGTTGTTGGTAAGTTGATACTTATTATACTTTATTTTGTTTGTGACAATGGGGAGAGGGATCATCCCTTTTGAAAATCATCCGATGACTTCTCATATCTTGAGTGAGGCGAGTGGGAGTGTCATACACTTACTGACGAAAATCACCGCGTTCCTACTCTTGCTCGTCGAACCGGCACTCGGCATTATAATTCATCGATGACAATATTTTTGGACATTTTGTTGTCTGTCATTGCTTTTCCAAAATAACTTTGTCTTTTTCCACTTTTGTCACTTTCATTTTTAATTCAGTAACAGATACTTATTTTGGGCCAAGCCTTCCAAAGCATGTTAATAATTTGTCTTTCGATTTTCGAAAATACCTCGGTTTCTTAATTAGATGATCAACAAAATCTTGTGCAAGTTCCCCTATCTTTTGATTGGATAACATCGGTATTTGAGTATCAAGGCCAAAACCTCCAAATTACATGCTCCTCGAAATCGGTGAACTTCTATCATTGAACTTTTTCAATTAATACGAGTTCGTAAACCTCAAAATTAATTCCGAATTTCAAATCCGACTGTAAATAAAATAATATCGATGAATTCCGTTTTCCAATTTTCCAAATGGGAATTTAGTAGGTTTATATTGGACCCCGTATTGCCGAAGCTTCGTATTGGCTAATGTAAATTGTCATTCTTAAAGTTACAGCGTTCATAGCGGTTTATTTGTGAATAGGCGTTAGTTGTTTAGATGTTACTAACTTTTTAATATCTTTTTCGGTATTTTTAATAGGTTATAGAAGTTAGATAGGTAATAACTTTGAGTAAATATCTAGTCAAATGTGTGTGTAATTTTAATCAGCTAACTATAGCTAGCATACATAGCTAGGCGAATTGGTTGGTATTGATATCAGTCGATTTAAATAGAAACCAAGTGAAAGATATCTGTAGATTAAAAACATGTGAAAATGTCTCACGATTTAAACCTTTTTCCCGTACATAATTTTCTCTAAATCCAATTTCAATAAACAACTAGGAAATAGGAAACCCAACGAAAATAATATAATGTCAATTATAGGAATTAGTTATGAAAATTTGATACGTTCAACTAAATTGGTCTACATAGAACCCCTTGTAATTTGAACGTAATAGATTGTCATGACTTCTGTGTTGACTACCCGTATTTAATGATTGTAAACTATTGTTATATCAATAAACACAGTAGAAACGAGGTCGGAATTAATGCTGAACGACGTGATATTTATTGAAGAAACAACGTTATTTATCAGTATGGTAATTTCAATTTTGGTTGGCAAATAATTGGTTGTTATGGTTTATGTGTACAGTACAGATGTTTAATAAAGAAATATATTATTATTACTTGTACTGGGTATGTAATTAGTAACAGGAATAATATGTAATTAGTACTTACCTAAGGAGGATTTTTCAGTATGATTTTTGTTTGATAAATAAAACGAAAATTAGGTACTCTTTTTACATACATACATACATTACCTCACGCCTGTCTCCCGTGGGAGTAGGTATAGACAATGGAAAGCTAATTGCTACGAATCTTACAAACTTCGCCAATCTGTTTTTTGGCCTTTCTTAAATTTTCTGGTAAAATTGCAGTTGGAAACCTAGTAACCAATGCAGTTTTGCATGTTCAATGTATTGAACCAGAATCAAAAAAAACGCTAGTAAAAAAACTGACAGACACTAAAAATGCCGTCTTTTAAAATATTAAAAACTCGAGTACCTAATGCTACAACACTAACGATTATGACGGTAGAGAAGTGGTCCTTCGTAAAAGCAAACACATTCATTATTTAGTAACCACTTAGCTAAAGCGAATGAAAGATAAACTGTAATGAAGGCTGTTTGAAATGAGCTGGAAAAACACGAAATATACATGAGTACTTTATATAGGTCACGTTTTATACAAGGTGTAACAAAAAGGGGGTATACATATCAAGTGCACGGTTTCTAGACACCATAACAAACTATACGGGAAGGATTTTTTAAACTTATGTTTTCATGGAACGAAGTAATGAAAACATAAACCAGAAACCGAATATCTAAATTAGGTAGATACGGGTACTAGGCGATCAGATTTATAGAAGAAATGTTTCGTAATTAGCGAGTGACCCCTTAAGTGTTGTGATACGTTTGTATGATGATTTAAAATGAAGAACCTAGCGACACTAAGTATTTGGTACCAATTTTTTTTTAAACGTATTTTAAGCTGAAACTTTGTGTAGAGATTCTATTCAACCTGTATTTTTCAGTGTACACGCTGTATAAAACCTTCAAGTAAGTTTACTATAATAAGGTGTATTAGTAGTTTACAGGTGTAAGGTCTGGTATTAGATGGTTATTAGTGAAGGACCTTGCAAGGACTAATTAAGTAAATTAATGTTTATATTTTTCTGCACAATTATAATAAAATTAAGTCCCGTGTGTCGTGAGCGTTATTTTTATCGGGGGCAAGGAGAATTGTGTTTAGTTTACGGTTGTAACATTGAAATTCCATCGGATGTCATCAGATTTTTTACTGTTAGTTAAAATATTAACTTGAATTATTTGATAAAAAATACTGTATATTACGAACTGTACAAGACAGTTTATGTTTTATACATAAAACCGTTATAAATATTGTTATTATTTCATTTTAGATTGGCTCTAATCAGGTTTGAGTTTCTGTTTGATGCATATGTATGTTTGTTAGTGCGCGATTATCTCACGATCGACCGAACCGATTTTGACACCTGTTTTAGAAAAATGGTTATTACAGTTAGGAGCAGGTTTATTATATTAAGAAGAGGAGATTGAAGTTTTTTTTAAGTAGTTTACTCAAAATTATTTATTACTTTACTATTATTACAAGCTTGATGATTTGAAAGGTCAAATTGTGTGAAATAGTTCTCTTTTAATATGAATTTTTAAATTGAAGTCTATTGTAGAGTATATTATGTGAGTAGGCGTTTGTTGATGAACTTAGAACAAAATATTTAAGTTGCCATGTTTGACCAAGTTAATTAAGTGCGACGTATTATGGGCACGCACGCAACTTATGCGTGCTGTAAGAAAAACAAAACATACCGACGTCCTTTCCTTATTAAAGAAGTGTTTTTGTAGTGACTTTAGTTTTTACCCTCAGAACTATTTTAACAAGGTCTCGTTACTTGAGAAATTCCAGGAACACCTAACATACTGGATGATTTTAACAGAGATAATAAAAAGAAGGTTCTCAGTTTAACCTGTGTGTATGTATGTTTCTGCACGATAATCTCGCATTTGGTTGAACCAATTTTGATGTGGTTTCAGCATAGTATTTTTAAGACTTAAGAGAAGGTTTTATGGATATTATCTGCCTTAAAAAAATTAAGTGGTAAAGAAGTATGAGGGGGTTCTCTTTTTTTAAATATTTTTAGATCATTGACATGCTAAAATGCCATAAAACCTGGTCTAATTGCATGGGACTGACACTCGACAAAACGTTATAGTCAAGTCCATATATTGACTAATGAAGTCTAGGCACTGATCTAATCACCAATTAGAACAAAACATTAGTGAGTTACCAAATTTTTATTCTACAATGTGATAGGGGTGAGACTTCTAACCCGTTAAGGCTGAGTACTACATCTAATTTTATCGACAAAAGTCGGGGTCGACGGGGTCGAATCCCCTCCCCTAAAAATTATGGCTATTTTAATATTTTTTTTACTTTTTTTGATATCAAAGGTTGTATGCGTCGTATAAACAAAAAAAAAAACGACAAACGGTAGCTAATAACCTTGGCTAACTAATTCATTACTTTTTTCATGTTTGATAATGTTTTGGGGAGAAAAAAAAATCTGAATTATTTTTACCGAAAAAATCGCTATTTTTCAATATTTTCAATTGGGGGTTCAACACCTCATATTATTTTTTTTGTCGATAAAATTAGATGTAGTACTCAGCCTTAACGGGTTAGAAGTCCCACGCCTATCACATTGTATATTAGTACTGAAAATTACGCAGAATAAAATTATGACGATATGTTTTCATATAAATTTTCTTTATCGTAATTAATAGCGCTGTACTGTAAACAAACACACTAAGTGTTGTTCAGAGAAAAAATGTATAACGTTTAAGTACCTACTCTAAAAAAATATAAAGACAATATAAAAATATGAAATAACAAAATACGCGAAAGTAATGTTCATACATCGTCAATTTTAGATTCAGCATTCGTTTCTAGGAATCTGTGGGAAATTCTTTGAACAAGATAATTAACTGACGAACAATCTCTTTGTTACAGACTCAAATGTGGTTATGGACGTTTTATATAAAACAAAACACGCTTTGATTTCACAAATTTATTTTACCGTCACGATCTTTTATCCCGCAGGGGTAAGCAGAAGTGCACGTTACGGCATAATATAATGCCATTGTGGAATGTATACTCAGCATTTATGTTGTAAATTCCATGTAATAGACGATGAGCCTATTGCCATTTACTGGGCACAATTCCAAAATCCATGCTACTACTGAGAAAATCTCGAAAAAAGCCCAGTAATACTTTGCACGACTCGGGCGTCAAAATCCGAGACCCCTTGCTGTGCAGTTACTCTTGCGACAACTTGAGGAACGAGGCAAATTCTCTAAAAATGTTATACAAATATCCAAATATCAAATAAAATGTATGTTCCAACTTCATTGTACGTCGATTAAATTGTAATTCTTGTTACAGAACCAACAACGGAGATAATTGGCGGCCCTGACCTCTACATAGACAGGGGAAGCACTATCAACCTCACCTGTGTGGTTCTCTACTCACCCGAGCCACCAGCTTACATATTTTGGAACCACAACGATGCGGTAAGAACACAATGTACTATATACCTTTTAGAGTAAAATGAAATTAAACTCAAATATGATGTGATAGAGACCATTTTCATGAATTGTGTAGTAAAATAGAGCTTGGATATGGGTTTATTGTCAGTAATGAGAAAGTTACGTAGTTATGTAATTCGACCCACTAAAAGATTAACAATGCTTGCTTTTAAAATAATCCGCTATAAATTGAATTTAATTTTCATAATAACAATGATTCACGCTACGACCGTAAACCATTAAATTTACAAACCAACAGTTACGGCACAATCCTGAAATTTAACAGCCCAGATGTAATTCTATTTGTCAGACAACATAATCCGAATTACCATAATAATATATTCAATCCAACAGTTTTATAACATGAAAAACAGGAAAATGTATCCAATCTAGAAAATAGCATCAATCCTATTACCATAAAACATGGAGTGAATAAAATGTATACAGATAATAAGCTACGACTCCCCGAGAGGGGGTGTGTCGGTGGTGACTGAGAAGGGGGAGACGACGACCTCATTCCTGCTAATCCAGCAGGCAAGACCTTCAGACTCCGGGACGTATCAGTGTAACCCGAGCAACGCGCAGTCCAAGAGCATCGTGGTGCACGTTCTCAATGGTGAGTTAGACAACACATCAAGTGATTCACATAAGATCTTCTTTTTAGAACTTTCTAGTTTTGATTTTGTTTCTGTTTGTGTCAGATAATGAAATTCTCCTCTTAATGTTGTGAGAACACTTCATTAGTAAATAACATTCTTAGAAGTAATTAAAGCATCTTAAAAGCATTAACACAGAATATTTAACGTTTCCAGAAAAATATCAAAGACTAATTGAATTGACATAACATTTCATTAGCCGTCACGTTGCCTACGCGTTTCTTTATAAAACGTAAAGTAAATGTTTAATTCAGATCATAATTTATAAAATCCGAAATCTTGACGGCGATCTGTAAAGAGCATCCCAATCTTCTTGATAAACGACCTCCGTAAGATAAAGGAAAGAAAGTTCATTTTTGAACGTCTCTACGAATAAAAAATTAAGGCTAAAGACCATTATCATTAAAGCAATGAATCAACAGAATTTTATGTTTCCCTTTAATGTTAGGTTTGGCTAGAAACAATGGTTGGGATTACAATGAAACAAGGTGTTTTCATACGTAACATGTAATTTATCACTGGTATTAGTTGAAAAACTGTCGTAAAATAACTTCGATGTTAGTCACATTTAAGTAATTGGCTTTTCTTTTAACTGTGTCGAAGATTTACGATCATAGGTTGCTTTCAATTTGAAGACATGAATTTAATTTGAATTTTCAAAATCATTTTCGTCCACACTTTCGATATTCATTATTGAAATTAAATATTGATTTGAAAAATAACTGATATTAAAATTTATTATTGTCTTTCTTAGAACTTAATAGAATTTCTCTCGCCACCCATATTGATATCGCCATTATTGTGATGTCTGGTTTTTCATAATTCTATTCATAGTCTTACATTCCTTTCTAACCTTTGTTCCGGCTTTCAATCTACGATTTATTGATTTCAATACTAGTCTGTCCATAGAATGCAGACATTTTACAATTGTAGTTTGGTAAATCATAAATAGGTTTATTAATTTAAACAATTTTAATTTACATATTTATTAGAATTAGTTCTTGCAAAAATATTGTTTCGTAATATATATATCTTCTTGTGTCAGTTAGGGCTTTTTTTACCTCATTAAGTTCTGATTCTCTTCCGATATTCGTTTTGTTGCTACCAATATTGTTGAGAACAGTTTTAATTTTTGCCAAAGAAGCAAATTCGATTTTTCCTTTATCAGGTGAGTACCCTGCGGCGATGCAGCGAGGAGGGCAGGCTTTCGCACCTACATCACCGACACACTGCCTCGTGTTGGTTGCCTGCCTGTTCATCGCACTCTCTTGACACATACGGATCTTTAACTAAATGTAAATACAAGGATTTTATCAATATCAGCTGCTTATATTGACAATGTGGACCTCCAGAAGAATAATAACTTTGCCCGACATTTTCAATGCAACTGGCTGAGACAATTTGCTATTTTATAGTGTGGGTTGTGTTATGTACAATATAAAGTAAATTACTTTACATGAGCAAGTAGGATATGCTTGTTCCATATAGTGTTGTATATAGTGTAATATAAAGCGTGTTAATCGTATTAATTTATGTAATAATAATTAGATTTGATTTCCAACATATAAAGAACCCTTGTCACTCTATGATTATACTTCCAAGTAAAATGTTATAACAGAAATGTAATGAATATTTTGTATTACATTAATTGGCAAATAAAACGTATAATTGTTTATGATAGATGTGTATTAGCGAAAAATGATGATGAAAAATTTAATCAAATGAAAGAACAAAATGATAGTGGACACAGGAATGTATAAACAGCTGACAATACTACGTTTAAAACACAAAAAGAAAATGTAAATAGTTGAGGTTATACGAATCAGTCTATCTAGCCTCTAATAATATCTGTACTAAGTGATGTAAATTGTAAGTAAGTTTTTAGTAAATTTTGTGAATCTAAACGATGTTGTAAATAGTATTTTTAAGAGGACTTTTGCAAAGGGGTCTTGGTAAAGTATGAAAGAAAATATAATATTTAATTACTCGTTATAACTGGAACATTCTTAAAAATTGCAAATTTGATTATTTACTGATTTGGAACTATGCAAAAATATTTTTAATTAAATAAAAAATGCATATCGAAAAATAATTGAAATTTATTTTGATATACTTCTAGTAAGACCCATTTGAAAAAGTAGGATACTGTATAATAATAAAACTATAAAATAATAATAGAGTAGATAGATGTAAGCGTAAACTAGGAGAAGATATTTTACATAGTTAGAAAACAATTCTGATTTCAAATCGAAAATTGTTTGTGTACTTTAATATTCTTCCTGTGACCGATATATTTCTATATAAAAATTATAACGAAATAAAATACGTAAAAATACTTCAAGATGTGTAATACTTTCGTTGCCTATAAAGTGTACCTTAATTTCGAAAATTGTATAAAAAGAACCTAATCTTGTCCCCCGTCCCTTTATTTTTTAAGACTCGTTACTTATTACTTAAATATCGAAGTGCTTTCAAGACAGATACTGTCGTTAAAAAAAAACTAAAATTTTCATTTAATTTTTCACTACTTACATTGTACATAAAAAGCTGTCCAGCTTTAATCCCGCTGAATCTCGATGTAAAATAACGAAATAAAAAAATATTAAATTGAAAGTGTTTTTCTTGAATTAGGATATGACAGATCTTGATAATTATTATAACCAGTTATTATTATGTCAAAAGTTTATTATTGTATACAAGTAACAATAGTATTAAATAAAATTTGTTGTATGTATGACGATACCTGAAGGTGCGGTGCTCCGCATTATATAATTACATGTGTAATAAACATTATAAAGAAACAATAAAGTTTTAAAAAAATATTTGACTTTTCTTTACCACTTAATAATTACTACTTTTACCGTCACACTCAAAGACATTTAATGGTTATTTGCGCCAGTGCTTAGTAGTGGTTTTCGGAACAAAATCTTTACTTAGGAATAGTTTAAGCAATCATGAAATGTTTCTGAGTACGACAGTTACTACTATACTCTTACTGAACATTAAAAGAGATATTTTTGTCTTACAGTGATATAAATTGTCAATACACAAAATCTATGTTGTAAAATCGATATATGATAGGGTTTTATTGAGACTAAAGAGTTGCACGTAGACAGTACTATCTTCACTGAATCTTTACATGCATACATAACCTCACGCCTATCTCCCATGGGGGTGGAACAATGGAACGCCAATTGCTATGATTCTTACACACCTCTTTCAATTCTTTAACAGTCAAAATCTTTAAGGGCGATTGTCTTAGAATCTACCTATCTATAGAACATTAAGAACTATGATAATAAGTAGTGATTGGCTTATCTAAACATCACGTTTATACAAATTACATTTAGTGTCGTATTACCCAAAAAATATCCTACAACGGCTACAAAATACAGTGCCAAACTTCACACAAAGTATCATCACAAGAAGGAAGAAGCAAGTAAGTAATTAAAAAATAATCAATAAGTAATCTAACTTACACAACAGCACACCATGACCCTGGGAGGTGATTTTCAACTTTTCCTTTTAAACTTGGCCTAATCCTAAAACATACAAAGTAATTTTTGAAAGGAAAGCCTTGGAAACTGGCCATTATAGATTCATATTACTTCTGAGCAGTAAAACTTTTTTGTTTACATACAAAAATAAATCAAGGGTAAAAAATGTTTGGAGGCGGGGAAAACAAGGGACGAGCGAGCGATCTTATGAATATCTAATCGTTTCGAACAGAGATGAAAGATGTCTTCCCTAATTCGTAAAGACTTATTTACATGCTACATCGCCCGTATTTTGCCGAAGACCTCCGAGAATTGGATTTTTTCGTTTCATTTTGCAACAATGACTCATTTTCGCCGAGAATTTTTTAACAGTAGTTACCTACGGAGAGCTTTGTTCATTACGCCGGATTAGTCGCGTTTACTTTGAAAATTCTTTCGCAGTACATTTTCCTCTATGAATATTAGAAAAATATTTTTCAACAAACAATTTGTATCAACTATGTGATGAAATATGTACGCATTCAGTGTAATATGATTTTAATATAATATGATACACCCACACGCAAAACTAATTGCGCAAATATTAAGTTTTTGTTAAACATATTTTTTGCGTAGGAATTGTGGGTTGAAATTTTATGAAATATTAAAGGGAGCATAAATAATTCTTTTTAGCTCTTGTTGCGAATGAAAAATAGAATAAACCCCGACGCCCCGTCGAGGTAGACAAGATAGTTTCTAACCAATCTAATTAAAATTTTATTTGGGAATAGACCGCTATATTTGTTTGGGCATCCACAGGCTGACCGCTTAGTTATCGTTCGTACAAATTGTTTGTTCCAACTTAATCAAGAAAATAATTCCATTTTGTAAATGAAAAAAACATTTTAAGAGAAATACGAAATAAATACAGCTTTGAATAAAATAGAATTTATAAGAATTAAATTAGTTAATATTTGTATTAAGAATACATTCTTGAATAGCAAGACTTTTGAATAGAATTGTAATGTCCAAAAAAAAATTACGGTGGACGCATAAATGAGAGAGATTTATATACAAGTAATTCATTAGTAAAAGAGCGATTGATTAGATACATAAATATTATACCACATCACTCATAATAAACTAACCATAGAACATTTTTTTTCTCCATAGCACCTTTTATTGCAAAATGTATTACGATAGTAAAGGAATGATGGCTAAAGAATGAATTTGCGTTGAATGATGGATTCTCTAGACCACCCTTATAATTCGACAGTCAATCATAAGGGTGGCGACACACTGATAAAGTTTGGACATTTGTTTTGTCATCTGTGGCCTTCAGATAAGGGCAGTGTACTGTCAATATTTCATAGTTTACTTGAATAAAAATTATAGATAAAGAAATTAGTTTAGGTATAACTAGATGCAATGAGGTAATAAATTGGAAACCTGTGTCATCCTATGTCTCATTTTTTTCACGACACATTTTTTTGTATAATGTTAAGGAACCTGTTATTTATCTAATTTCTTACTATATAATGTGTTTTCATGATACTTAGTTATATTATGAGTGAAAACTATTTAATTTTTGTTCAGTAAACATATGAATTTTTCAAAGGTAATATTTTAGTTTCAACCAGAAAGCAACTACATAGTAATATTATTTAAAATATTGACGAACGCTTTAAAAATATTTCAGATATGAAAAAATAACCAAAACAATGATATTGGCACGATGAAAAAGCAGTTTAACATCAATAAAAAAATTCATACACATTTTTCTAGGAACAACGTGAAGTTAGAAATGAAATATTTTGCAATATAGTGAAATTTTTTGCTTTTCCAATATCACACTAATATTATGAAATTGAAGTGAGTTTGTTTGGATGTTTGTCCGTCAATGATGCTGATACTATTGAAAAAAAAATTATGTGGTATAGGGTATGAGCTGACTTGGGTGATAGGATACTTTTTATCTCACGGGAATGCGGGCGAAGCCGTTGGCAGAAGCTAGTTAGATAGTAGTTTTTAACAAAATGAAATGTAGACATCTTTTTATTGGTAGAAATGGTGTTGTAACATAGTAACACCCACTTTTTACCAGTTATGTTATAAATCCATGTAATAGCAGACAAGTCAGTCTTCTACACTAGTATTACGTTCATATCGATGGATAAGTATCAGCGCGCACGGAATATACTAATATAGAAATTACTACACGGCACAGGCGATGTAGGGTGAGTGAGAGACGCGTCCATCAAAAATAAGGGTTCAGGTTGTTTTACGCGTAACGTAGTAAATATTTTGTTACGCTTATTTAATGATGTAGTTTTTTCTAAAGGAACATTTTTATTTCAGATTGATAATAGAAGAGTAAGTGAAGTATAGACTCGCCTTGAATGCTAGTCTAGAAATCTTTAGTAGTGTAGTCAGAATGCTTTAGATATTTTTATAGAATAAAAATGTACGTACCCAATTATTCATATCGCTGAATTGGTATTTATACACATCATTGACCCTAGTTCCTACGGACTATAAAGGAATGAGAAGAATTTAGTGCTAGAAGAATGTTTTATTGTTTAAAAAAGGAACATTGTATAGGTATGTATGGCATGTATTGTTAGACATACCCTTATATAAGTGAGAGGCTTTTATTCAATACTAAAAGTGTTTCAATCGATAATAATAATAACAATCTATTTAAACGAAAAATTTAAAGAAAACGGACTCAGCTAAGCTATGTTTTTAGCAGAGTTGCGCATCTTCCTCACACGACTACTGTCCTGCTGTATACATCTTCAATCTTTATAACACATCATACTCTCACAGCTACATAGCTTAGAATCGGTGGAAACGGTCACATAGTTTCGTAACATAGCTATATAGCAAATCTCTGGTAGAAAAGCATCCTAAGAGTCGTTGCATAAAACAAACTCAATCTTTACAAGGTACAAGCCAAGCAAGTAGGAACAACACGAAATTATTATCCTTCCAACCGGGGCAGGTGATTTGCTGGCATCATGAATTCCCCATTATACTTGGCTACAGTAATAAATAGTGAAGACACTATTAAATACACATTTAGACATAATTACTGTACAAATAACTTTCAGTTTTGCCAACTAATCTATTTTCAGTTAGGGTAAAGGGCTTAACCGTATCGTTTCCTGGTTTGCTTTCCGTAGTTTATTGCTGAAACTAAGTTATATGTTGTGTATGTAAAATATAGCTGTGATCTGACATACGTATGCGTTTGGACGATTTTATGTACATATAAGTTTAGAAACGGTTTTTTACCATCGAATTCGACCGTTAGTTACAAATAAAAGTTAACAAATTCAATACAATTGGTTCTGTGGTACAATACTGCAATCGCACTAACACAGTGCAAAATATTCATCATATATAAGTCTAGCTCGTCGAATGACATCGGAAAACCTCGTCAAGCGACCGATTGCCGGGGCTCCGGCGGTATAAAAATGGGGTTGTATTTAATCAGTTAGTGTTCGACACTCCCTCAATAACGCGGGAGAAGTAATTGGTTGATTATCCCCCTTAGTGAGTTAATTTTCAACAGGATATCAAATTCTACTCAAAATAAAAACCATATCTAAATAAATAAACATACTAACATAATACGGAACAAATATAATCGAAAACATGCTGAAAGCTGTTCCGATCCACCATGAGTTATCACTCCCCTATCCCACAAGTTTGTAAACTACAGCGTAACGGTACCCAGGGGAAGTGACTGAGCTGTCTGTTCGTGTACCAACAACTTAATAACTGTTCCCCGTTTAGTTTCACAACGCTAAAATAGAAAAAAGCAAAGGCCCCTTGTGTTAACAAGTTTTAACTTCTGATTTATAGCAGTGGATGCTTTGGATTAGGATTATTTTTATGAGTAAAGGCCATTGGCTAGTTACTGTATCAGATACAGGCTCTTCAGATACAGATACAGTAACTATCGCTTGACGCAAAGTGTACCATAGAAGCGATGAGTTGATTATTTTATATGTAAAATTAACAAAAAGATGTTTGAGAGGGAATAATGGGACGTTTTATAGAATGAAAAAGAGCACAATATTATGTATGATGCTAGCTTCAAGCAACTTAGGATAAGGATGAAAAAAACCAATACAGAATAAAAATCAATAAAAGTTTAACACTGCTGCGAACTACCAAGTAGGTTATATCTGGCTCCGACTCGAAAAGCAGGAGTAGGAACGGAGTGGGTTTTAGTCGGTAAGGTATATTTCCTCTCACTCACCTCACCCAAGGCAAAATCAACCATGTTTCTATTATTTTTAAATATTCGAATTACCATTAAATCGACTCATGAATACGATTTTTGTGGAAATAAGTTCGATATGTAATAATGGAGTATTTCACGCCTTTCAATTGTGACATTAGGATAATCACTTCAAAAGAGGCCAATTATAAAATCGATGTGGTTTTGTTGCTACCAAGAACTCAACTGATTTCTCATTCTGCTTTAACGTCTGATTTGTAAGTGGGTTAGGTTAGTAGGTGTTTTATTTATTTTAATTTCGTGAGAATTATACTTTTTTTGAAGTGGTTATAATAATGTATGTATAAAAAATACGTCATTACGTAGAACAATTTACGTTTAGCTTATACTTCAAGCAAACTACATACATTTTATACAATGTTCTTCATTAGACCAACGACGTCTTGGTATGAAACACGAGCAATTATGAACTCTAATGTAAAAAGAAAACAGGTGTCACCTTTAACTTTGAACTCTTAACGTTCTTTTAGCACACTCTTTATTGCTTCAGCGAAATGAGTATGCAAATATCCCATATAAATTCTTGCAAATAAAAATGTCTCCACAAAACGTTAAGACATCGTTTTAAACAGCTTTTTCAGACATTGCTTAACCGTTTATGTTTTCATCTTAAAATCCTCATATACTTTTATTATGTGTGCAAATTTTGAGTTTGTCTGATATAATGGCCTCCCATAGCATGGTTGACCTTATTTTTTAGATTTAGAAGCGTTTTACAAAATTGAGCCGCGTGACTTGCTGTTGTAGGCATTTTGCGTTGAAACACACTGGGTTGGAAAAAAATTAACATGAAAAAGTAGCAGATTATGTTTACATAATAATATACTCTTAATATACTAGTGAAAAAGTGTATAAATAAGTACCAATTTACCAAGGGAGAAACCTTATGCTATAATTCAGATAAAAAAACAGGCTTCTTTCTTTTGACAATCTGCTCAATTCTATAGATTCCAAGAAGGCAGTATACTCGTATATTAGGTACGCAATCGTAATTCTATATTTGGAAAATTATATTATTGGACATGCGTAGGCTTGTAACCTGTTCAGGATAAGCTGGCGCAAATAGGCTTATTCATGTAACCTGATTTAGTGTACTCAAGCGTGGCTTCGTAATTGTTTGCCAGCTCTTGTATTTAAAGCAATTATGACGTGGCTGTAATGCGTACAACATATTTTGGTGGAATACTTCTTGATAGACCGGTTACATTAATTATTATTACCTGTATCCCAAAAAATACTTTATTTTATTTCTAAAAATCCTTTATCAACACTCATAATATACACCATTACAAACGTTCATAAAAATATTACAGGTTTTTTTCAAAACTGGCAAAAATTCTCCCATTGTGCCAACACAGTAAGCAAACGATACGAGGTCAAAGTAATAACACGAAGCGATAGCATCCGCCGTTGGTAAGTTGTTAGTTTTTAAAATACTCTGATCGAGCCGGTTATAGGCCCAACGTCGATTTTTCATGCTTTTTATAACATTCCATTTTCTACGTTCCCTTTTTTTTGGTACAAGTTTTCACTTGTTTTGTTTAAATTAGGTTAGTTTTAAGACCGCAAAAAGACTTCGAATCTTTTTATACCAATATTTTTTTTAAAACGTCTTAGAATTTTCCAAACGATTTCACTGGAACGACTTAATGCGGTTCAAGTTTAAATATGAATGCCATTATAGTCTGGTTAAATAAAGATTAATTTAAACTTTTTTGGTTCTTAAATTCATTTTGATTTTTTAAACGATTGGAGATAAATGGGTGTATTTAAATAAATAAATCTTATCGTGCACTTTATTTTAAATGAAGAACCATCTCTTCATTGTAAAATTCAGCTTTTGTTACATTCACATTTCGTGGAATCGATCACTTACAAAAATTTACTTAATCGCCATCAAAGGTTCCAATACGCCTCACGTCCAACCTACAAACAAAGCTTTTTAGATCGTTCTCCAAATCTAAATTCCAGTAGGCATACAATTCCAACTTTCCCTAAGCGAAATCTAAACACGTTTCGGATCCCATTCCAACAGTAAGTACTTAAGACCAACAAAAATACATCATCGCAAAAGTTTCACGTGTAAAAAGGCCTAACTAAGATTAATGTTCAAAGAATTTAATTATCTATCCGAAGAGTAGGTGAGCGAAAGTTTTTCCTTTACGTAGGATGGCGGCATCTTTTTACTTTCTGTGACGTCATCCGCTGATAAATTAGGTGGAGTGGCTTCGTATAAATCATGCAAATATTTGTGAGTGGATGTAAACATATGAGAAATAATACGAGTTGAGATTAGAGTGGAAGAGGTAATGGAATTGATCGGTACATCAGTTGGAAGTGCCTTTGTTTATGTGCATAGCGTCGCTGTTGTCTTAATTTTTTGCGACGATTTCCTTATTGGCCTGCTGTAATGTGCACTCATTCTTAAGCCTTTTTATGTATGACATGACCTTCGTCTTATTTAGTCTAGGCACCAATGTTTGTTTATGTAATATGAATGTAGTTTATTGCTCTGTGAGTCCAACTATTCATACCAGTTTCTAGTCCCTTGACATATTTTTTTACAAAATTACAATACTCGTTTTATTTTATTCGAACATAAACATAATTAATTTTCACAAAAACATTAACAAAACGTATGATAATGCGAACGTAACAAAACTTAATTACAAAATGGAGGTTGTGATTCGACCCCAATCTGTACAACAAAAATAGGGGTTCCCTAATTAAAAGAGCATGAAATTGTAACCGTCACAGGGCCGGCGAACAACAATTAGTTTAAAACCAAAGTTTCATTGCGTTTATTGTATAAATGTTAATTATGCGCGTTTTACTCGACAGTATGACAGAATAGGCGCCACTCGGTAAAGTTTCGAGGAAAATTTACATGAAAATGCGTTCCGTATAGGTATGAGAGTAGGGAACATTTTGTAATGGTTTTTCCTGGTATTGTTGAAGTGCTAGTAGTTTTTATCATTGAATAATTTTCTTTAGTTTAGTAGTAATATTATCTTTTGCGTTTGAATTTTATATCGAAGGTTACATGATAAGCATGAATGGTAAGTTAAGGACGACCATGCATGAAAAGACTGATGACTGTTGATGAATCGAAAGAGGTATGTAAGATTCGTAGTAATTAACGTTCCATTGTCTCTCCAATGGGGTCCATTGGAGACAGGTTATGTATGTATATACGTTCCAAATTTTGTAAAATTAGTATGGATTTTCAAATCTGTGATACTTACCTAGTGCGTCCAGTACGTTTATCTCATTATCAATATTTAAAAAAATATTTCCAATAGATCCCCAAGACTAGACTGGATTTTAAAACGGATACCCAGAGCACAATGTATCACATTACAACCAATACAAAGCATTACTTACAATTCAAATTGACAAAGCCAATTTATTTACTGTATTCATGTGTTCGCTCTCATTCAATTTACCAACCTCAAAATCTATTCTTAGAGTTCCTTTACCCCCGGAAGACACAATTCGATTGTTGCGATAGTAATCGATTCTACCGTTGATAAGCACGATTAACAAAATCCCATAGACACCGTGGTCGGGCCAATCACCCCTGACGTTTTGTGCCAAATTAATCCACTGGGTATTACGGTAACTTACAAAGGGAACAATTATACGTATCACGGTTAATTCTTTCCTGTTTTTGTTTGGAAATTAACTTTCTAATACTTTGTTTTGTTTTGTTTTCGGTTTGGATTTCTGAGTTCTTCGACTAGAAGTATATGCACGTGTGACCCTAAAGTTTTTGGCAAACATAAGAAAATTAATTGAAATAGAAATTAAATTAAAAAATGCGTATGACATTTTTATTTTCTGGGTATACTGGATCTCACAGTACGGAGCTGCAGAAGACCAGGAGAATGTTTGCCGGGCACGTTTCTTTATGCAGTAGTAGGGATGGAGAAGTTTTTAGTCATAGTCTGACACTTCCTATCGCCGTACATAAGGTGGGAGAAGTAATTGGATGTACTTCCCCCTCAAAAATTACACATTTTAAAGTGTTATTTTGATGACATGATTGTATTGTCTTTTGTATACTTTAGGCGCAACACCATAACAAAGTGGATCATTTAAAAAAATATAATACTCAAAACACCTCACAATTGATTACACAACAAACTATTCCGACGTCATACTTTGATTACATCACACACGAAAACTAACGCAATTACAACGTCTATCAAAACATCTACATTACCTCGCCGTTTGATTACCGCACAGTGATTAACTAAATCGCGTGGAACACCATCCTTTGGCCCAATCTGCCCTCACGTACTGCCGGTTGATCCACAAGAGATTACACCAACTTTCTATCGGGCAATTTCTAACAACTCTGAATTAAGCCCACATCGATTGGTGCAAGTTTTGAGCCCTTTCCAGTTGCGGTGTCATTGTCAAAGTTCTACGTTGATTGGTATTGTGTGACGCCTTAGGTGTTATTGAAGTGGAATCGTGTAAAGGGTTGTGTTTGGCCGGTTATGGGAAATGGAAATTTGACCCCTCGCTTGTTGTGTGTTCGAGGGTAGAGTTAAAATAAAAATTGCCTTTCACGGATACTTTTGTTTAAAATTGCCGTAAAACATTTTTAGGTTGATTATTTTTTCTGTTAAAATGAATCTTGAAATTTTCGTTTAAGTATTTTTGGTTATTTGTCATAATCGGATTAAAGAAAAAGTAATTACAGTCTACAATAAAATCAATTATGTCTCAAGTCAATTTGAATAGGTTCGCAATCAGACGTTTAATAAACAGCAGGCTGTCAACATCCCTTGAAGGGCGTTGACCTTTTGCAAAGAACAAAAGCTCAGTACTTACTTTTGAAAATACCCCAGACAGTAATGATCAATTTCCAAGCGGCCCTTTCTTTGCACGTCACCGACCGTCGAAAACACATCAAATCTTTGCAATCTTTTAACACAAAAGGGGAAAGCAGGAGGGGTCCCAGAGATTATGGTATGAAAAACACCATGAAGGGAATAAGTTCATAATAAGGAAGTATTCCCTTACACTCTTATATTGCGTTTTCATATTTAGGGGCGAAGGGAAGTTTATTTTTATTTGTTGAACTTTGCTCGTACAAGCGATTTACATAATTGAAGTCGCATTTATTGTTTTATGACAGCGTTACAATATATTTGAGATTCCCTGCGCTGATATAAATTTCATTTCCACCCCTAAAAAATATTACGTAATAAAATACGTGTAGGTATGAACATTTTTTTGTAGTCGTAATATTGCGAGTGAAGGTACGAGTATTAATAAAATTGTGATACAAAATTCTCTATGGAAAATTCTCATAGTAAGATTATTATGGTGATGACAATATCTGTGCAGTTTGTTACGTAGCAGAAATATTAGTATACACACAGAAACATATGCATACAAAAACATACTCAACATACGCACTCTCAATATTATTATTTACTTTTGTAAGTATACCGAATCATCTGAGAAGTTTTTAATTATTACAGGTACTGTATGGCAACCCAACCAATGATTTATTTTACAAATAACTATTAATATTCAATTTACTAAAATAAATGTCGTCACGTCTTTTATCCCCGAGGGGTAGGCAGAGGTGTACATTATGTCACGTAATGCGACTGTACAATGTACACCCCTTTTTCAAAATTTACAAGTCCCATGTAATAGGGGGTGAGTCTACTGCCATAATATATCAAGCACATTTCCAGACTGCGTGCTGAGAAGTTTAAGGAAAACCTAAAAAAATAAAACAGCAATACTTTGCACGATACGTGTATCAAAACCACTCAGCCAACGAGGTATTTGATTTATATCAACAATAAGTAATTTATCTAATTTCATTAATGCGAAATGATCTCCATTCAAAATACACCATAGCCAAACCATTGAATACTCTTCACAAAGCCATTGTATTTATCCATTTTTCTCTATACATTGTTACTGATGGCGCACAATTTTTTTTCCAAGGATCAGCATTATAATAAATATAAATGGTTTATTTATCCAAAGCCACTGTCACGAGATTGACAAAGATTTTCTAGAGGGGAACTGAACGAGGGGAAGATGTATTTTATATTGATGCTGATTGAGATATGATAGATGAAAAAATAGTCAATAATATCTTGTTCATTTTACAATACGTGGTTAGAGTTACGTTTGTTATAAAAAAATCACTTAGCGTATAAATAAACTGAATAATTCGAGACAATTTTAAAACTAAAGGTACATGTTGGCGACATGTGGTAGCAGCGGACGACATGTCGCAACGACACTACTAGTTTCTATATATTTCTATGAAATTTCCTCTGTGGTTAGCGACATAAAGCTAGCGACGCGTCGTCGAGCGGCAGACGCCAGTGTCGCAGGACGACGGATCAGTAGTGCCACTGTTATAGTTCGAAATCAGGACTGCAGTGACGGGTCATAATAACGTGTCATGGCTACATAAAGCGACTACACGTTGTCCGCTGCTGCCTAATGTCGCCCGCCTCAAACTTTTTTTCAGCCATGGTCGTCCCACTGCAGGGCAAAGGCCTCCCTACCTTCCTTCCACTTGTCACTGTGCAGAGCTTTCTGTGGCCAAGGCATACCTTTTCATGGGCATCGAATTCATTCCGCCATCTCCTTCTGAGCCTGCCATAAGGACATTATTCCAACAATTAACAATACAACAAGTTCTTATACCCCTAACTATTCTCCTAAAACACACTCCACAATTACAAAACCAGTAGGGCACTTCACTCACAACTTTTTTAATTCGATAAAAAGCATTCCGAACAGGATAATTACTACTTACGATCCTTTTAAGCTTAACAAATGCTTCCCCTATTCCCGTCAGTCACCTTAAATTACATGTCCCAGCACTATTTTGTGACCGTTGTACAACAAAACAGAACGCTAGGGGTAACATTTTTTTCCACAAAGGGTCAGGTGTATTGCCCTAGCGATGTCGTACCATTCGGTACTGTAGCCACCCTATTACACGCTCCACTAATTCCTAATCGAATTAACATAAAAACAATACATTTCGTTTTAAACATAGGTTGTGAATAAAGTTAGAAGTAAATGTGTTCGTTCTTATAATTAGGGATAAAATGTGGTTGAAATGTATTACAAAACTTTAGCTAGATACTGATATATTATATTGATTTTTTTCTTGTTCTCATGACTATTACCCATAAAATATGTGGATTATTGTCGAGGCCACCTTAGGCGAGGCGAGAGGGAGTGTCAGACTCTTAGTGGCCAAAAACAACTACGTTCCTACTCCTGCTTTTCGAGCCGGAGCCCCGGTAAATCTGCTACTAGTCATACCCGATAAGTCCGCAGCTCCAGATCAGTATGCAACCATTTAGAATTGAATAATTGTACTTAACTTAACTAAATCTCAAAGATAAGACCTAGTCATGCATGTATGTATGTATATTTATTATCAATACGAAACTGTATTTATGAATTTAGAAAAAGAAAACACGTAAATCAAATAAATGGTGTTCAATTTATAAAGGCAGTTATAGATGGTGGTTTCGTTTTATAAAATTGAATAGGATTATCATTAGTCGGCAGATATTTTCGGCTATATTTTAGTTCGAAACAATGATTTAGTATCATTGGCAGTGAAACAAATAAGTAGGTAAAAAACAGGTATGCTGCTGCTTTATTTAGGTATGGTAATTTTTTTACTGAATTGTATTACCAGATATTTACAATATATATTTTTGCACTACTTTCAGGAGCAATTATAACAATACGGGAGGCCTGATCGTAAGCAATTACGCCTAGTGGGCGTCGGGGATCGCGTGACGAGCTTTGGCCACCGTAAGTGCGTTCCTGCGGACAGCGAGCAAGGGTAGCTCGTCACCCGACCAGAACAAAACCCGTCGCATCCTGCGCACGCCTCAGAGAGTCATCAGACAACTACAGGTCTAATGCCCAACCAGTAGGACTAATGCCCGACCCCGAGCTGTGGACTGCCCAGAGGGCTACCGGGGCTCCGGGTCGAAAAGTACCAGTAGAGACGGGGTAGTTTTTAGTTAGTGGGAGTTTGACACTCCCTCTCTCCTCGCCAAATCATTGGATGATTTTCCCCCTCAAAATAAAGCCTAGTAGTGGTCTTAGGTCACCTACAACATCAGAGGCAGAGTGAGTACTGTGCACGTGCAGTCAATGAAGGATCAAAAATTCCACTATCAACAACATCAATACCGATAGAAGGGAGATGATTCTATCATACGTATCTATTTCTACATCTGGTTGTATTAATTCAAACACGTAACAAAAATACTTGATATCATAAGTGAAGATCGTACGATATTGCATATCTTGGACAATAACAATTCTTGAATCCTGGACCCTTCGTAATTTTACGAGCAGACATCAGGACATAATCTAAGATTTGATTTTGGGCCAAAAGTTTATAGTTAGAGGCGATCGAGACTCGTCTATTTTATTAGCACTAACATTGACGAAGACTTTTTGTCTCTTCAATGTGAGAAGTTTAGTGTCTTTAAGGTTGTAAATTGACTGTTTTATTCTGTTTGATTTTTTGATAAGATCCTTATGGCTTAGTTTTATATTAAGTTTTAGATGAAACATTTAAATGTTCAGTTGAATTTCATTAATATTCTTTGTATTCTAATGTTGAAATCTTTTTATACCACAAATAGTTTGGAACAGATTAGGTTTTTATCATATTTTTTACTATGTTGTCTCAGTAAACTAAAACGTGCTTTGTCCTCTAACATTTATTTATCAAATTCATTATTTTTTCTACATAGTTCCAAAAATAAATAAAACCTTGAAATCCCAACATTGCCATCGAATACCTTAATACTAATAATACCATAATCCACGGTAAAGTCACATTAAAATAAAAACTTCCTCAACATGGAAACTTCAAAAAAATTCCAAATGATTCCCACCCTTTACGAAATCGCTCCCTATTCGCAACCGGATATACGCCGCGAACTTCACGTGACCTCGGACTTCCGACAACGATTCGCCAAAACTGACGTGCTGTATCTCCACCAACGTAACTTGACCTCCCCTGCCCCCACCTTTCTACAAGCTTCAGGTAATAAGAGAGGAAAGTGTATGAAAGAAGGTGGGTCATGTAATACTAGACGGTGGTGTAACTGAGAAGCAATCCATCTGCCAGAGCAAATAAATCGACAGTTTAATTTCGAAAGAAGGTTTGTTTTCTTATAGGATATAACACTATTTATAACTTATTTAGTTTCATCCTACGTTTTCGTTGAAGACTTATTAGAATAGTACAGTCCATGTTAAGACGCTGAATCAATCTTAACGGGTTTGAAGGGGCAAACAGCTATTATTGCATAATTACGTAAAACATTCAATTTATGGGGTATGATGTCGATGATTCACATTAATCTAGGTAAATCTCAAGGCTCGACTAGTTTCAAGCTATGCTAGAACTTTGCACGACACACGACTTGGCGAAAATTATAATAAATTCATATAAAGTAGTTTAAACAAGCAAAATCACCCACAAATTCGAAAATATGAAGATCAACATGATTCATATTGACAAAGAAAGTGTGAAAAGACCACTTGGTGAACTTCAGTTCATTATACTAACCATACCATAAACCCTAAATTAAAAGTCATCGTGCATCGCAACATGAGCCATCTTGAATATCCTGATTGGGGTCATTAATGAATTACCACTATAAAAATGGGGGTCGTCTTATGACCCCAGAAACCCATAACGGACAAATGTACAAGGGTTCCGGTGTTATTATTTACTTTTATTTTATCTTTTTCGTGTTTATTCCAGTCACGTACAGCCCCACCTAGAGAACGAGGCCTTTATATTGTTTTTTCTTTCTTTTTTTTTCTTTAATTAGAGCAAAGCCGTCCGGTATATTTTCAGTGTGTTTTTAGTACGGGACACTCTCGTTCTTTCATCATTGTTTTTAGTAGAAATTCTACTAGCACTCAGTTTTATACCTGGGATGGATTTACGGTATATCAAAAGAGATAATTTTAAATAACGATACATATATTTCTCAAACACACAATAGCGTTCACGCGATCCCTTATACCATTGTCTCTTTGAATTTACATTTTCATAGCACTGTTTTAATAGGAATGACAACAAAATGATATTCAACGCGGCGATACTCCGCACTACAGAGAGCAACCCTCCAATAAATAATAACACAAGAAGGGTGCACGACAGCACAACAGGGTTTATCTAAAACTACGCCGAATTTAACCCTCCACCGCGAACGCAACAGTAATTCCATCCGACGTTTCGATAACCATACACGACGCGTTTTTCGCTTGCCAAATAAACCCATCCACAGATATTAGGATCAGAATCCAAAGGGGTACTTTGTACCGTCTCAATACGAATATGGCTTGATTAACCGCCCTACCAGTCGTTATTGTATTAGCATAATACCAACTGTGATGTCTCTATATAGAGGGTGCTGTTTTACATATAATTTGAATTCACTCACAAAGTAGCAAATGGAAAAATTCAGTGGTTCTCTTCTACATTGTGATTTTAAAACGTTGCTATTAAATCTTTTAATGGAATTAAGGTTGTTTTCAATGGGATTTGTAGTTCCGTCATTTTCTTCCACTTGAAAATATAATTAATCATAGTGCCGTATATTCTTGTCAAGATAAATATAGCTACACAAAAAAAAAACAAATATTGCCCCCAAAAAATCTATTCCGAACACAAAATAAAGAGGCATTTCAGCCTAGAAACATTAAGGCACCTAAACTAATAAAAAATAGTACTACCTTTCAAAAAGTAGATTGGAAAATCCTTAGACTAGGCACTTGAGACTCGCAATCAAGATAGCATCAAGAACTATCTTATCTAAAAAGCCTTCGAGGCCCCAATTTCAGTATAATTTCCTGAGTAAGCGTTATTATCTATTATATTTTGTGTATAGTAAATAGGTAGTGCGATAGTTAAATCTAAATGTCAAGGGGACAAAGGGGAATTGAAATTCAATACTTCTTGTAATTTCAATATTCTCTAATGGTATTTATAGACTGATTAATATTTGTATCAAGTTTGTAGGAAGTTACCACGCGTGTAATGCTGAGATGACGTGATTAGAATTTTGTTATTATTTGATAATTGTGTTAAAATTAGGTACTAAGATTTTTTAAGGGAGAAAAGCATCCGAAGACTTCTCCCACCTTGGGTGAGGCGAGAGAAAGTGTGTGACTCTTACTGACTAAAAACCACCCCATCCTACTAGGCAGTCCGCAGCTCCGGGTCCGCACTCTGGACACAAAACGTCTATGGTTAAACACAGGCTTCCCAATAATGACTTGTCAAATGATTAGCAGATTGGATGCAGAATCAAATATTTTCAAATAAAATATGACAGTAGACAGTATGTGCAGTGTGTGATCAAATGCCAGCAAAATTAATCGGCAATCATCAAAATTAATTAAATAGTTTGTATTTCCTTCAATTTTAATTCGAGTTTATGTCCTTTGTTCGTTTCATTAAATGAAAGTACATTGTTTTGTTTTACGTCGGTACAATTAAGACAATAATCTATCACTATTTTGGGTCTACAAATCGATACTTATCAAATATTCACAGCGAATAGAATGAAAATAGCTCGGCTTTGTAAAAGTATTTCGGTAACAAAATGTTGTTTTAAATCATCTATTAATTGATTGTCGTTATCAAAATAACTTGTTTGGGCGCGTGGGAGTTATGAAAATTGTCAGTAGGACGACAATTACGGGTTTTGAATGTTGATAAATTATTAAAAAAGGACACAGTCTATTTGCTTAATTATACATATACATACAACATACCTAGAAAAACATAGAATTAAAAAATACACCAATTTGATTAAACACAGTGCTATCGTGTCTTTCCTGTACTTTTCTGTACTAAAGTTTTAATATCCACTTTTCAACAATTATTTCAATTAAAACGACATACACCTCCCATCATAATTACGTTAAGCAATCACTCTCTAATCTTTCCATTATCACACATCCCCATAAGTCCCGGCTACCTTTTCCCGACCAAAATCGAGATACGAACCCGTTCCTCACCGAAATTTTTCACTCGAAAAGGGTAACCTGATTATCTCAGTTCAGTCTTTCACAATAGTCAGTCGACACTCATAATTACATTTGCATAAAGACTAGAATCGTTTGTTTCGTTAGTCAGAACGGGGTAGCTGGATTAGGAACGTAAAATCTAATGACTTGGTCTAATAACTGCGTTGTGTAATTAGAAATACGAAATACTTGGGGTCAAGTAAAGGATCTTGTTAAATGAAACTGGATTTTGTAATGCTATTGTACTTATAGTGCACCTTTTTGTAGGGGAATAATCATCCATTGACTTCTCCGGCCTTTGACGAGGCAAGAGGAAGTGTCAGACTCTTACTAATTAAAAACCACCCCGTTCTTATTCCTGCTTTTCAATCTGGAGTCCCAATAAACCCACTGCGTAGTCTGCAGCTCCGGAACTTATAACTGAGATATTCGTGCAAAAGAGGGAGTTATCTTTTTAGAAGAATTGAGATAGCATGACACATATCAATAAACGTGTAGTAAGTTACACTGCATTTCTCTAACTTTAGCAAAACGTTTGATTGGTGGTATAAACTAACAGATAATTTTGACCACATCTAAATATTACTCCTATCTAAAATAATACAAAAGTATAATCACCAAAACACACCATAAACTAGACAACAAACATTAATCAAAAGCAAAAAAAAAACGAAACAAAAGAAAATAAAAACAAAACACTAATGACAAAACAAATCTAGAACGTTTTATAACATTTGTGTACAACATCATAATTGTACAAATAGGTAACAAAATGGCGGCTTTGACATGAATTGAACGAATCCATTTAAAAACAGCGTTCCATTAGCTCGAGTGTGTTTTATATTATATCTAATAAAAATGTTTTATACGTTCTTTGTTGTATGGCCATTAAAATTATGGTCATTATAAGAATTGAGACGGTTACCTACTCCATTTTTGCTAGGTCGTTTGGGTTATATTTGTTTGTTTGTATTGGCAATAAGTGTCATATATAATTATGTCAAAAATATTCATTTATCACAATCGTGTAATTACTTTACGAAGGTTTCTAAATGCGTTTGGTGACAGTCGTCAAGAGAAATATGTAGTAGCATCCAAAATTAGTTTTTGGATGACTAGTAAAACTAGACTTGGCGACTGTAATTAATACTAAGAATTCAGTACTTAAGTGCGTAGTAATGCACTGCAATTTAAGAGATCTAGTAGAAGCGACACTAAGTTTTAGCTGAATACTAATACAACTATGTTTAATTTTCGATAACGTTTACACATTATGGCGGCATCTAGGGAGCGCATTTTTTTTCAATAATAACGTAACATAATATTGATAGAAAATAAATACTCACAACATTTACTAGGAACTAACAACTTAAAACTCTCAATTTTACTTCGAAACGTTAACTCTTGGATATATCGTCTGACAGGCGCTGAGTCAATAATATATCGCGTGACCAAGAGACATTATTACCTTCGATTCTTCCTTAGATCTCTATCAAGGCAATGAGCTCCTAAATTTAATTTTTAATTAACTCCCGTCAGTCTGAAGGTTTGAAGCCTTATTATCGGGCCCGATTACACTGGGCCCAAGTTTTCAGCATCAAATTAATAGGCAGGTACCTATAGGTATACGATTTCTTTGATCTATTTCTGGATTATAAGAGGTGATTAGCGAGATTATTGGGGGTGAGATTTTTTGTGTAAATAATTTATTATTAGGTTTCTGCTGTCTTTTTTTGGAAAATTAGTTGTCAATTATTTAGCTATGTTTTTTTATATAGAAAACTGCGAGCGATGGATGTGTGCCGTGAATGGCTTCCCTACTATCGATACATTGCATACTCGAGCTACACAACTACTTTGCGGCGGCACATCTTCATAGTACAGCTTAGCTATTACATCTTCGTAGCTAGATGGCACATCTCTGGTAGAAAAGAACAAAGTCTCACAGCATCTGGTTTTTGAAAGTTATGAAAGTTATGTATCAGCGAATGCAGCAAACCGGTTTTTATCTAATGTGTAGTTTCTTAGTTGGCACTTATCGCAATCACAATACAGGAATGGTCACCATAGGGCTTGCTGCTCATGTCCACTATATTATAATGAAAATTTCATTATTAATACCACTAATGTTTTGTACAAAATCAAAAAACCGGCCAAGTGCGAGTCGGACTCGCTCATGAAGGGTTCCGTAACAGCAAGTAGATGACATAATATAAAAGTTGTAAAATAACTTGGTTTTACATAGTGTTTGTATGAACGACAAAGTTATATTTGCGGTTTTTGAAAATGTTTTATTTCTTAAAAACTAATAATGATATCTCGTTCAAAACAATTTTCGTTGTTAGTTTCTATTGAAATCTATAGCACACATTTTTTTCAGTTTTCTCACTCTCTTATTTTAAAAGTTAGAGGGGGGAGTTAGAGACACTCATTTTTCCACTTTGGAAGCGTCTAACTTTCAAACGATTGATTTTAACGAAAAGTGGTTTTAGGAACCTTAATGTCTTTTTTAAAGACCTATCCATAGACACCCATCACGGATATGTAAGCTGAAAAAAATTTTTTTTTGAATCAGTTCCATGTATGGAGTGCCCCCCTTTAATTTTTAAATTTATTAATTTTTATTCAAAATTCTAATAGCGGTTACCGAAATACACCATCTTACAAAGTTTCAACTATGTAGGCCCAACAGTTTCGGAAATAAATGGCTGTGACATACGGACGGACGGACAGACAGACATGACGAATCTATAAGGGTTCCGTTTTTTGCCATTTGGCTACGGAACCCTAAAAATGGACGATAAACATAAACAACAGATTGCAATGTTTAACAGGGTCCTCATCAACTAAATGTTCTTATTTGTTGAATGCTTCGCGGGCGCCTCAGAGGCGAACGGAATCTTCTATTTGAATAATTTGATTAAGGACCACTGCAGACGTGCGTTTTTGTGGATAGATTAGTTTAATTTCTATTTTAGTGGCCCGCATGATATACTTAAATTCTTTTTCTCGATAGTTTTCGTGCTTAGCACACTGAATAGATGGCTGTTTAATTAGAGTGCCCAGTTTGATCTCAAGATGGCGCAATGCATTTCACGGGATGATGATTGGTTTTTTATCCTAAAAATATTTATAAAAAATTATACACATGATATTATGTAGTTACAATTTTTGTTTTATCTTTACTATTATTTTACTAACGTAACAGAAAAAATATGACCAAATCTGCAATGAAAACATTGTTCTCTGACTCACATGTTTGTTTTCGTCAAAATTCAGCGTACGTGAATCATAATCCTACTACAACCAACCGCAAAATAAAGGACATTTACAATATTATTACTAACTCCATAAAGACTAAAACAAAGTTAACATATAAACGAGATAAATGTTCATCGACTTCCAGTATCAAGATGTTTTCGATTCTATTCATCTATACTCTTAAAAGTCTCCAATTTGATCTTTTATTACGTGAAAGCCAACTCAATCTGCGTACTCAAATGTCCAATTGGGAAATCTACGCAGTTATTTAAATTCCGTTTTTACGCTTAGTAGACATAAGGACTTGTTTCCTGTTTTAGATGTTGATAAACGGTAAAGGTATTTGTTCTTGTAATGTTAAAATTAGTGTTCAGTGTTTTGTACTAATTTTGGTAATAAAAATCTACATTTTACAATAAGATTATAAAAACGAAATAGTTAAATTACTAATTCTATTAATCTAACGGGATTCGATCATGACTGCATTCATCGCCCAGACAACTTTTTAATAATTTAAAAGTGGTATATCTCTCATATTTATGCTAAGGCAAAATTACGGCATAAAATGGAACTCAGTCACCATGGAAATTATGTACAAACAACTTGGATATTTATGGCCAAACTTGGCGGCCATAAAAAAAAACAACCGAGGCTTTGGCCATTTTTTGGTGACCATGGCCAAGCTTGGTGAGTATGGCCAAGCTTGGAATTATGGCTAAGCTTGGAAATTATGGCCAAGCTTGGAAATTATGGCCAAGCTTGGCGACCATGGCCAAGCTTGGCGACCATGGCCAAGCTTGGCGACTCTGGCCAAGCTTGGCGACCATGGCCAAGCTTGGCGACCATGGCCAAGCTTGGCGACTCTGGCCAAGCTTGGCGACCATGGCCAAGCTTGGCGACCATGGCCAAGCTTGGCGAATACGGTCAAGCTTGGCGACCATGGCCAAGCTTGGCGACCATGGCCAAGCTTGGCGAACATGGCCAAGCTTGGTGACCATGGCCAAGCTTGGCGAATATGGCCAAGCTTGGCGAATATGGCCAAGCTTGGCGACCATGGCCAAGCTTGGCGACCATGGCCAAGCTTGGCAACCATGGCCAAGCTTGGCGACCATGGCCAAGCTTGGCAACCATGGCCAAGCTTGGCAGCTATGGCCAAGCTTGGCGACCATGGCCAAGCTTGGCGACAATGGCCAAGCTTGGCGACCATGGCCAAGCTTGGTGACCATGGCCAAGCTTGGCGAATATGGCCAAGCTTGGCGAATATGGCCAAGCTTGGCGACCATGGCCAAGCTTGGCGACCATGGCCAAGCTTGGCGACCATGGCCAAGCTTGGCGAATATGGCCAAGCTTGGCGACCATGGCCAAGCTTGGTGACTACGGTCAACGCTCACGGACGTAAATACAGCAAGGCCATATTTATTTTAGTTATTTTCACAGCATTATGTCTTACAGCATTTTGCTTGGCGAGCCATGGATGTAGAATCAATTTTTATTTTGCAAAAGCGAGCTTTTCGAGCAATATATAACTTACCCCGTCGCGAATCTCTGAGAGAACTATATTTAAACAATAAATATTCTTACAGTGCCTTCTCAATTCATTTACGAAAATATTATGTACGTGAGAAAAAATCTGCAATTGTTTGAAAAAAGAAGCGACCAACAATTTTAATACGAGAAGTAAGTTAGTTATACCGCAATTCCGATTGTCCAAAGTGCAGAAATCCTTAAACTAAACTAAACTACCAACTAACATACTGAATCTGAATGAAAAAAAATAAAATCTTGTATAAAGCGTAAACTGTGTAAACAGGCATTATAAACTGCCAGATTATATTGAAGATAAAAATGCGTGGCAGCATATTGGTCCGGCTCCACTGGACATTCGCTCACACTAGACAATGCTCTAATACGATCACTAGTGAGTTCTTCAACTTCTACCCCTTTATCTCAACAAAACATTCAATATTACAAACAATATTATCAACGACAACCCTAATTACAAGTGACAAGACGATTTCAAGTGAAAATCACAAGAAATTTTAGAGAGAGAATGAATTCCAAATTCAAAATATCTAACGAACATGGTATTGGTGAACATCAAATAAACAATATCGTTGAGCGCATTCCCTCGAGTCATTACTTGGCTGATTGCGTGCCCGATATTTTACCAGGTCAACGACCCTTAATATACCAACGTAGCTAATTGTAGCAATAAATAACAATTTAGGGTGATTTTTTTTTGTTTTCCTACCTTTTTGATTGTTGATCCGTGAATGATTGTGGAAGATCATTTACATTTTAACGATTTCTTTTTTTTATTGTTATGATTACCTGTATTACCGTACTTAATATTTCTTCTTTGATTTGTCATAAGGATAAGCAATAATGAACTTAACATGATGAAATAATGCGACCACACTGTTCTTTTTCTTGATCCCGATATTGCAAATCGTGCCAATTACCATTACAATCGTAAATTAATCCCTCTAAAAACTATAAAATCTGTAGTGTCGTTCTGATTTTTTTTATTGACATTTGAGAGTGGTGTACTTAATCACGTGGAAATGTGTGCGTGTAACAAAATGCGCAAGCGTAAAATATAAGAGTACCATTTCAACTAAATATAAATCAAAATAATCTAAACTAGAAATACTAATCGAATTGACCCTAATCATACCACTTAATATTTTTTTATCACATTTCTTCTAAAAAAGGCACAATCCACACACAATTTTATCAATCACACAAAATCATTTTTCAAGAACTGTCGAAATAAAACCATTTCTGTCGACGACATAATCGTTCTTCCCATTGAGTAGCTAATTGAAAGGATCAAACGTTTGAACGATTGGATGGCGATAATCCCCCTTTGTCACTTCCAATACTTTTGTTACTTTAGTACACACAAAGTGAGATAATGAGATTATGCCGCAATGTGGGACGATGGAGTACAAAGTATATTTATTTTATTTTGTTGATAATGGAACAATTGAATTTTAAACCAAATACAAGGTTGTTTGGTTTTATATTTATTTGTATTGCCTGGTGTTCATACCAGATCACAAAAAGGGACCTATTATTGCATTACACATAATGCAATACTTTTTACTAAGGTACTTTTTGTTAGGATCTAATATTGTTAGCATCTAATATTGCATTACGTGTAATGGTAATATTAGGTACCTACTTTTTGTTTGGTTGGAGAATTGTTGCATTAAGGAATTCCGAGTACAAAATACACAGCGTTTCTGATTTAAATGACATGACATCATGAGCTATCTACATTAAATATATCAGTAGTTTTATGTTCTACGTCACGCCTTTTATTCTTGCCGGGGTAGGCAGAGGTACACCTGCGCATTACGGCACGTAATGCCTTTGTACAATGTGCACCCAATTTTCAATATTTGTGTTTTAAATCTATGGTATTTAAAACATAAATGTGATGTGATCCCCAATCACATCACATAGCCGTATAGCGTGTGATAGGGGGTGAACTTATTGCTAGATACAAAATTCCAGACTCCGTGCTACTACTGAGATTTATTTAGTAGTTAAAATTTTCGTGGTATTGAACATATATTTGTGTAATAATTTACATGTCAGTTTTTATGTCATCAAAAAACTAAAATCTTTCAGAAAAACAACGAGAATCTGAAAAATCTGATTTAAAACTTAAACTGTAAATAAAACTGTTTTCAATCTAAAGTTAAATATATACTATGCCCAGTTTAAACATGTCTGAGTTTAAATGTACAACCTGAACAGATGCCAAAAAGCCTTGCAGCGTATTATGAAAGTTGATGGGAGAGATAACAAGAATATGTATGCATGTTTGAACATAGAGGTACTTTTGTTAGAATGCGAGAACATGGCTTTCTCTGCAGAGAAATCTATTCATATTTATACTCTATTCTGAAAGTCATAAAGACTAGTAGACAATAAAATGTGTGTGTACGTTGCTTTTAAATCAAAACCTACGTTTACCTAGTTCAAGTTCAGACTTGACAATTGGTGTCAGGTCGTCAAAATAGTGTGTACAGCAATAAAATCGTAGGGACCTAGGTTTAATAGGTACTAAACACGTCTAGACATGTAAGGCTTGATTTATGTTATGTTTTGACGTAATAAACCTAAAATGAGACTCCTGTCATGTAAACAATCCCTAAACATTCTTGTCAAACCAAACATAATCTGTTTCCTATAAAACAAGGGAACGTTTACGCACGTAGCGTTACGCCGTAGAGCTACGCCGTAGTCCGCTACGAATTCGTAGCAATCAACTACAAAGTAATGGTCGGATGCCATGTCAAAGGAATTCCATAAAATGTGCGGTGAAAATACAGTTTTTAGCTGGTGGCCATAAAATGAGCGACAGAAATAGAGCATAGTATTATGTGAAAGTGTTCTGCTTACGTAATAAGAAGTGTAGTTTTCTTCTTACCCGTCATTCAACTTATAAAAAATATGAAGGAGGTAGACCCTTCCATGTCTCTGACTGAATCTTTCTCTACTAAAACAACACACATTTTGATAAAATTGTTTCGTGAATAACATAACACCTATAACTGTGCTAAAGGTATTAGGTACACAAGGTTTAGAGAAAAATAGTCAGAGACATGAGAATTTTAGTATCGAGGAATACCATGACATTGGAATATTCAACACATTTGAAATTGTTGTATATTGGACTAGATCTAATTGACAGTTTAGAAATGATAACTAAATATATCATCATTCTTTTATTCCTTAATGAAGAGTGTACTCTTAACAACAGCTTACTCTTAATTTATATCCGCAGTACTCTTAACTTTTTTGATCCATGCTCTTAACAATATTATTTTATGTCATCCATATTGGGGGTTTGTAATGTATCAGGTATGAGGATATTCCTCCTACCCTATATTGTTACTGGTAACTTTACGAATCACCTTCTGAGATACTTCGGATTTTTTATTTACAGCTGTTTTAGAAGCCCCATAATTTGCCGAACGTAACGAATGGTGAAGAAATCTTAAGCGACGCTTTGCGTGATCGTACGCGTGGTCAATGGGAATTCGGCCAACAAACAAATTGTAACTTTGACTTCAAATTATGCTGTGTAAATATTAAGTCTCGTGTTTCTTCGGATTCTTTCTCGTGATATAGTTACCTTGTTTTATAATTCCTTGCAAAATTTTATTGGGCTGTGATTGTTTCCTTAACAATTGTCATGAACTAGCATAACGTAACGTATTACGTAGATAAATTATAAAAGAAGATTACATAATATCTATTAAAACATTGAATGTATAATAATCGTAATTTAAATAATGCTATCACAAACATGATTATAATATGGACTATCTAAATTGAACGATCTTACCAATTTTATTAGTTAAATACTTAAATATGACGTTTCTAATTAAATTTATTTCTTTATAACCAGTCTACATTTCATGAACAAACACGTTAACAAACAGATAGTTACGTGAATTTCCATACATAACATCATCAGTATTATCATGCGTGTTCGTCTGTTAAAAGTACTTTTAATTAAACCCTTTCTTAATATATCGCCAATCCTCTAGGACGTTTTCTGTGAATTTCAATTATTTATATAATTGATTTTCAACCCAACCGCAAACCAAAAGAATATCATCTTATAAATAAAAAATACCACGAAACAGTCCTCAAGAAATAAAAATGATTCTTGGAAATGGTTACGTTCACGTTCGTTTCATATCTGTAACCTGATTTCTCCCATTTTATATCGTACAAAATAAAATTGCATAATAATTTCGTATCCTTATAATTCCGCAAATGCCATTGCAACTCTAATGAATGTACAAGCAATTTGAAGTCACGCAAAGCTGTATTTAGGATGCACTTTGTACATTTTTTCACTGCATTATTCGTGGAAAATGTTATTACATTTTTAAATCGAATAAGTTCTGCATAGAAGCAAGCCTTAGTTTTTTTTTTTGTAATAAGTATGTATTTTCTTTTGGTTTAGGCTTACTTAGCAAATAACTTCATCAATTAATTAGTCATCACTGTTGGCATTTACTTTAAATTAAACCTATTTTGAACTCTCTTCAAATAAAGAAGGTTTTCAGTTTGACTTGTATGTTTATGCATGATTTTCTCGCGTTTAGCTGAACCGATTTTGATCTGGTTTTCAGGACAGTATTTTTTAGACTTAGGTATTAGATATATTAAAAATGGACGCGGTAAAGGAAATAATAACTTAAGTTTAAACAAAACATTTATTTTCAAAATCCTGGTGAAAAGTGAAAATGACATATTTTCCAACCATTTTCCTTCTCAACCGCTAAAATATTCAACGGAGTTGACAATCACTGTCAATAAACACTGTTCTTAAAATAACATTCCTTTCAAGCGAAAATGCTTTTTATACCTCCCCGTTAATTTTACAAAAGTGCTGCTAATAAAAAAATAATGACGTCACCGTAAAAAAATATAAGCGTTCCACCATTGTCTTTTGAGACTGAGTACTTTAAGGCTCTGACCAACGCAGTTATGAGTGCATTAAAATTATGAACATTTTTAATGGGACAGTCCTTTCTGGATGTGTATAAAAGGACCAACATAGTAATTGCTTTGAAAAGAAAAGGAAGTTTTAAAACTATTTCAATTTTATTCGTGTGTTTTTGTTACAAATCATTTAATGATTTCTCCCACCTTGGGTGAGGCGAGAGGAAGTGTCAGACTCTTACTGACTTAAAACCACCCCGTTTCTACTCTTGCCTTTCGTGCTGGAGCCCCGGCAACCTGTCAGGTCTTCCGCGGTTCCAGGTCGGCATTATCCCAACTGGGCCCACTGTGGTGGTCTCATGGCTAATTGAGGCCCGCGAGGAACGCGATACGCCATACTCTCGGATCTGGTTCTGGTCGGCTAGCTACACTTGCTCGCCGTCCGCAGGCCCTTCATTTTCCCCTGATGTGGATATACAATCAACAATCTGCAAAGCAAAGCAAGCTTTATACTAACAAACAAATACACACGTTTGTCTTAAATTTGAATACACGTGGTCGAAAATATTCTATTCACGTACAAAAGTTGCAGGTACATAATTTGGGAACGTAAATAAAACCCCAGTAATTTTACAATCGTATAAAATAATATCGTTTGGCAATTTCTCCAACTTTGCCCTCAGATTTTTGTGGTCCCTAACTAAATAGGGAAACTGAGAAAGTTCTTGTGAAACGCCGAGATTTATTATAACCGTTCGCATTTGTTTAGGCTATAGTCATACTCGTAACGTGCCCAAGTTGTAAATTGTCAATTTACCTTTTCGAAGAAATAACGAATGTAGTTTTTATATATAGGTATAATGTTGAATACAGAAAAGATATATTTAACTTTTAGGGTGCTTTTGTACCACCGATCTGCTATGATGTAGCAATGCTACGAAGATGTAATAGCTAAGCTGTGAAACTATATGACCAAAAACAATTTGAATGCTATTTAACAATCAATGTAATTATTATAACTATAGAAAACTTTACAAAAGTTACGATCGCCGCCGATAGAATAAGTTAAATAAAACTACTTATATTTCGGGTAAAATCATACCAAAGTGTAGACTTTATAAATAAATATTTCCAGACAAAATGGCTGCCCGTGCCTTAGTAACTATTCGAGCACTAAATCACATTATTCATTACCAAATACTATCAATAGACACACACACAATTACTAACAACAGACTTTCATTTCACTCCTTTGTACTCAACATAAAAGAATAAAATTGACCATGTGCGTGTGAACCACGCATTATTGAAAGATTCTGTAGCATTTACAAGAGCAAACAAGTTTTCTTACATTTCTAAAAGTTCTAGACTATTCGGCGAATAGTTGTAAGAGGTCACGAAACACTACTTTTAGGAAATTCTTGTAAAGAAATAAGAAAGTTTTAGGTGTTACACTCCAATTGATTGGTATAATTAATGAAATATCTTAAATGGACAAGTTTTGATTGGATTCGATAAGAGCTCTTGTATATGAAAGGAAAATCGGCGTCTGAATAATGAATTGAAATTTTTTGAGTGTGGGAGAGCCATGCTTCGGCACGAATGGGCCGGCTCGACCGGAGTGATACAGAAAACCGACGTGAAACATAATAAACCGATGTGTTTCGTTGTGTGAGTACGGCTAGCGGAGGCCCAATTACCCTCCTTCTTGATCTTCCCAACCCCGATTCTCCAACAATCCTTAATTTCCTAGCCCCCAAAAGGCCGGTAGCGCACTTGTAGCGCCTCTGGTGTTTCGGGCATCCGTGGGTGGTGGCGATTGCTTACCATCAGGTGATCTGTCTGCTCGTTTACCGGGTTATTCCATAAAAATGATTGCACCTTTTATACATAAAACTTGGTGCATTATACTTATAATGTATGTTCAAGGTCATTGTGTTATTTATAGACAAAGATAAGTACTTGTCGGCCAAACAATACCAAAACATTTGTTGTGTGCCTAGCTATGTAATACTTTACTTACTTTAAGGTTGATATAGTACACTTGACATTTTCTTAGGATATTTTACAAGATGAACGTGTAATATTCGTAGCAATTGGCGTTCTATTGTCTCTGCCTACCTTCACGGGACACAGACGTGAGGTTGTGTAAGTATAAATATTATAATTCAGTACCATAATGATAAAGCAAAAGCAATTAATGTAGGAAATACCTCATTAATTAATTATTTATCGTGACAACACTGATTATTACAATGTTAGGATGACTGACTAGTCTACTGCAGTAAAACATGTCTTATAATAAGCTGAATAATAAAAGAGTGGAGAGTCCAGAAATTCGTAACGCAATCTATGTGTATAAAACTAGACCGTGACCCTAGGAAGATCATTTAACCCAAATTACAAGAAGCAAAAATCTATGTTATCTATCGTTTTACTTTCAAACGGATTCCAGCGATTTGCTCGTTCGATATTCATTTAAAAATCGGATCACGTAAGTAACAGTGAACTACGAGCAATTTGTAGGCCGTTACGCGAAACCTTAGCTTCCAAAACGTCAATATATCGTCTTAAGTACCTTACAAATTTATAGGAGACGCCACGTGTGATTGCTATAGTAAATGCAATGTGTATTTTTGAATAATTTTTCTATTGACTCTACTGTAATTTTTCTGTGTGACGTTACTTTACATTGATCAAAGAAACTTCAATCTACTTTCTAAAGTGTACCTATTTGATTGTTTAATAGTACGTTGAGACCTAGGATAGTTTTTATCAAAACGGTAAAGCTTTATGAAAACTGAACTGAACTGAAAACCTTACGGGAACTGTGCGCGTATTTTTTTAAGAAAAAGGCAATTAGATGAGTTTCCCCTTTAAAACCCCTTGTGGGAATCCTAATTTTTACCTCCACCAGCCTAGGTACTGAATCGATTCTGATGACGTTTGCTACAGCTGTAGAATATAACTTAGAAAAAATATTTCAAATACCGAAATTCTGCCATAAGTCATCACGAAATCACGAGCAAAAGCTAGTAGTAACAACTTTGCTGTAAAATAGTAATTAGTTACTTTTTCGGTCTCATGTAGTGTAAGTATAAGTATATATTATAGTAAAGAACTGCCAATTAGGGGGTTCGATGATTATTATAATAGCATTCTTGCATTAAATAATAACTAACATGATATATTTTTCTACAAAAGTAATGGAAATAAAAAATACCATTCAAAGTTCAACTGTCAATAAACTTTCAGCCCGTTACTTAGCATTTGCGTGTTCTCTGTGTTTTAAAATCGAGTTATTTCGTGTGACGTACAAAACATAATTGGAATGCATTCGTTTGTTTTACATTTTAAGCTTCGTTATCTGACGGCTGAGCAATACTCGAATGAGAAATGTGTTTACTCATGAGTTTGTAACAACCCTTTTTTATATTTTGACTTTAGGGCCTGATTCACCGACCTGGAGCTGCGGACTACCTAGCGGATTTACCGGGGCTTCGGCTTGAAAAGTAGGAATTGGAACGAGGTGGTTTTTAGTCAGTAAGAGTCTGACACTCCCTCTTGCCTCGCCTAAGGCGGGAAAAGACATTGGATGATTTTCCCACCTTCAAATAAGGACCTGCTTCACTATATCTGGATAGCTGCTATGTACCAGGAAGATTAAAAAAATTATATGAACTATCTGTTACCAAAATTTATCGGTTACTTATCTGAAATTGGTGATACAGGCGCTTATACGTGTGTGTTTGATTTACAATTTAAAATGAGGAGTATTTTTTGTTAGAGCGGTACAAAAATATGATACTGTTTTTGTCAAAGTCAGGTTTTATTTAAAAGTAACATCATTCTGATGTATTCTGAGTATAGAAAATGGTTAAGCCAATATTGTTCTATTCTATAGAGTCCAGTTTTTGTATCCACGCGTTTTCACAAGCGATTTTAAAGATAGCTAATCGAGTGCGCCTCTTCTTATAAAATCATTTGTTAGTGTATCACGTTCAGAATGTATAAGATTAAGATTCAGTGCCATTTATACACTTGCGCCGACAACTCTTGAAATATTCACGTTTTACGTGTCGCTAATATTTTTGGGCAATGATTTTAATAAAATAAATTCGTGAAACTTAAAACCATAAAATTCCACGTTACGCTCATACGATGTGCCATTAAGGACGAGAGCCGTCCATGTATCAAAAGGTCCATACCAATTTGTTCGTGTCACAAAATAGAAATTTACGTAAATTCGTGTAGAAAGCTGTGGGGCCACTCGAAAACGTATTCCGCTTATTCACTCGACATTCGCGCTACTTTATTGGAATTGTACCTTAAAAACCCTTTTCGTATCGAGTCCCTTACATATATGTAGATGCTTATTGGAACCTTTTCCTTTGTGTTGTAACGCGTGACGTTTTGTATAAGCTCTTTTTATACTCTTTCAGCAACTATTTACTGAGGCCTAACAGTATACCTACGTAAATATATTGCCACATTTCTATTTGAGTACAGAAAATAAGGTTTACGTAAGAGAAATATCTTCAGTAAATGTTGTAGTCAGCAGTAAGAATAAGTTCAGCACGGGGCCACGGAGTATTTGACAGCGGGACGTGTGACAAGGTTACAATAACACGCTGTTGGAGCAAAGAATTATAAGTAATCGAATCACAAACGAGTATATCTCCTTGAAATAGACTTTACTGTTATAGATTTTTATAATTTTATTTGTGGTAGAGAGTGTAAGAGAAAAATTTATAAAGAAAAAAAAAGTATCAAAGAAAATATTATAATGCAGTTAAATTGTGTTAAAATACATACAGTAATAACAAGCTGACTAAAGTCAACTTGCAAAATACATAAAGCATCCCATATTTATTTATTAAAATCTACTAATTTTATTTAAACAGCAGCAATCACGCACAGTTTCTTCAATCAGCCAAACATGACTGATGAACAAAAATCGTAAAGATATGTACATTGTACACAAATGTAAACACTACCCAGATATCGAACCTCAAAAGTGATCAAAACAAGCCAAAAATTTCAAACAATTGGTCACTAAAACTAGGTAAACAGCAAGAGAACAACTTCACCAAATTACCATTTCCTTCATACTCCTACAAGAGATTTTATCAGTTGGTAAGAGAACTAATTGTCAAACGATTTGTCTAGAGTGACCTAGTTAGGAAGTGCGGTGTACGTGACCACACCTGGGAATAAACTAACGTCGTCATGACGTTGGATTTCTTCCTAATAAACTTTGGTTCGTAATAGTTTTATGGTATAAGTAGCGAAGTAAGTAACTGTGTAAAAAGTTTTGTTTAGTACCGTCGTATACTGCTCGTACTTTGTAGGAGATTAGTTTGTATGCCCCTTGGAATATGGTTTCATTTTCGAAATGTATGCTTTGTACACGAAATCGACTGGCTTGTTGGCCTTGTGGTTATAAATGTGATTATTTTTGATCCATGGGTTTAGTAAATTATTATTATTGGATATTTAAGTTTCGAAATTGTACGTAATTACAATCATGAATACTGATAAAAGATTCCCAGATTTTATAATAGTTTTATAAATAATATAATATTATAACAATATTTATAATTTTGTTTCTCGTTTTATCTTATATTTTTTAAAGAATCACAATGTCTTAGATATTGAATCTTTAATTGCTAAGTCACAAAGTACGAAGAAGTTACCAATAGCATAGTCTTACAGGACTAATGAACAGAGCTAGCTAACTAATGGAAATTCGATATACTGAATTTTCTAGATTAAACATGTAAGTATAGACAGTACGTGTGTTCTATATTTATCCTAAAATCCGTAATTTTCATAACAAAAATGCGATGCTACGACCTTGTAAGTTACTTATATCAACGGTACTCAGACCGCTCGTGAGTTTATAAATATTTAAAATTGACTTCCTGCATCCTCGTTCCTCATTAAGGCCCCGTAATTTATGTAGGTTCAGATAAAAGCACCTGATTACTTAGAGAGGTAAAATAATAAGCAATGTGATAATGCAGGTGGGGAAGACAAGGTGTTTCATTCTTCTATTATAAAGATAGACTTACTACGAAGAATATGTTGATTTAATAGAGAAATAAAGCCTAGAAAAAATATTATAATATGAATATTAGTGTCGTAGTTGTCTCTCTGTTTTATAAGATGTTTATAAGTCTTGTTGGTTAAATATTTGTGCAAATTGTCATAAGTAATTTTTATCAGATCTCTTGCTCATATTTATGCCAGTTGTGCTGGATAGTCATGACAGTTCGCACATTTGAAATAGCCCAACTATAGCATTTTTTACGGGTGTAGAGTTTTAAATGCAGTTTGGGAAAAGAATTGCCAATTACCTACCATTGAGAAAGAAATGATGCCTGATATACTCTTAACTGAAAGTACCCATTAAAAGATTCTTTTCCAATTTTCAATATCAAATAAACATTACAGACACATAAATAATACTTATCACACCCAGACCCAAAGTAACTGTTAGTAGGTCAAACAAATATTTGTTCAATACAGGAATTAAACGTCTGACACGCAACGCGTCGACCAATCACACAGCCACCGTGTCAATTGTCATTATTAAATAAAAACAAATGATTGAAGAACCATACAATATTAATAAATTAAGATTATCACTACATAGTAAAAAACAAAGTTGCTCTCTCGTCCCTATTTCCCTTTGTATGCTTAAATCTTTAAAACTACGCAACGGATTTTGATGCGGTTTTTTAATAGATAGAGTGATAAAAGAGGAAGGTTTATATAATACATGCATAATATTTCATAACTGCACCCATGCAAAGCTGATACTTCGTCGTGTGACTGAGGTTACCGGAGGCCCAATTACCCCATCAACCCTTAAATTCCTAACCCCAAAAAGGTTGGTAACGCCTTTGGTGTTTCGGGTGACCATGGGCGACTGCTATTCGCAGTCTTACAATCGGAAGATCCGTTTGCTCGTTTATCGGTTTATACTTACCATAAAAAATATTATATGTAGTGGCAGTAGAAAATAATACATATTTATATTTTCGCCTTTGCTACACTTCTTGTGGGTATCCTAAGAGTCTAATAAGTGACAGACTGATTTACTTTTAAATTACCCACAAGTCTTGACGAACCAACTGCACAGAGATGAAACATCAAAGTTCCAGAAAAATCTTCGAACCTCATAATAGCTGAGCCATCAACAGCTATTAGGTTCCAAAGCCTGTTATTGTGGTGTTTAGCACTGAGTTGACAGTCGTACAAGTACATAGTTCAACAAGGCTTTGCACAGTTCTGTGGTACACGGATTCAGTGTGAATGAAAACCGCAGCACCATATTTCGGTACCGGCTTAGTTAATTATAGTGCGCGACAATTACTATGTATTCACTGAATATTAGCTATTATGTGGTTTTAGTTTAACTTTTCGTATTATTCGTAGTTTAGGTATTTAATTAAACAGTGTTTGAAAACTCACATATATACACACACACGTCACGCCTTTTTATTCCCGAAGGGGTAAGCAGAGGTGCATATTACGGCACGTAAAGCCGCTATATAGTGTACACCCACTTTTCACCATTTGTGTAATAAGTCCCATGTAATAGGGGTGAGCCTATTGTCATATCCCAGCCCAGCCATAGCCCAGTTATATTTTGCCCTACCCGTGAATCGAACCTGGGACCTCTTATTCAGGAGTCGCAATTGCGACCACTCGACCAACGAGGCAGTCATTGTTTGAAAAGAGTGCCTTATTATATACCTTGTTGGATCACCAGGTGGCGAAATATAACTCCTAAGTGGAAAGTATAGAAAATAAACTAAAAAACTAGAAATATACAACCTAGTATATGGTTAAAAAGAGTGGCTCAAATTGACCTCTATTCGAAAAATATGTCGCTAATATCCAATTCGACTTTCTCCTCTCATTCATTTTATCCTACTAAAAGGCAATCCTTGTTTATCCGAAGCTGGCCTATTAATCAGGAAATAACAGCGAACAACAAGCAAATTGATAATTTAGGACGTCGTATACTGAGCGAATAGAGGGAAGCTAAATAATAAATCTTAGTTGAACACAAACACAATTTTCAAGTTCACCACAAGGTTATCATTCGATCTCGACATATTCAAGTCATTATTACCACAATGTTATCGAGACACAAGTTAATGGAATTTAGCTCTTATGACGATTGTGATAGAGGTGGTAATACATGCAACAATGAAATGAAGGTACCCTTTGCTTGGCGAGTTGTTTGTGAGCCGTGGTGTGCTCCCAGGCGAATGCTCATTGCCTTTGTCTGGCGTAATTTAGAGGAGAAGCGGTGATTAGGAATATTATGTAATATATGTGGGACTTACATGCAAATACGTATTTAGTAATATTCGACATACAAAATGGTGTACTTGCATTTATGTTATCTAACTAATTTCGTAACAATAAAACATGTTCGATATTTAGAACTATTTACAGTATGTTAAACTAAAATTGGAACAAAATAATCTATAGTAAAGTTATGTTTGTTGAATTCTGTTTTATGTCTATTTTGTTTTTCCATCTGTAGACATAAGCTTTCGAAGATGGAGTTTATACCCGAGCTTACACTGAGCCCGGTATAGGTCTATTCCTATTATAACTATCTATATTATTCCAAGCGAGTAGTAGATGATAGACAAAGTGTTTGTAGCAAACATTGCAGCCCGTATTTTCCAGGTTAACGGTGTAGTTTGATTTTGCGTACCACTTTATTTTACGCCTTTAATCTATATGAAAGGCAACTGGTTGTCGCGCAACATGTAGCGAGTTTGATTCCCACATCGAGCAACCCTTTGTATGATCCACAAATTATTGTTTCGGGTCTGGGTGTCATGTGTATGTATATAAACGCACCAACGACATTCAGCGTAGAGCATCGTTTTTTAAAACGTAAATGCAATCACAGCCGCCCATGGACACCCAAAACACCAGAGGCATTACAAGTGCGTTGGCGGCCTTTTGGGGTTAGGAATTTAAGGGTTGTTGGGGAATCTGGGATAGGGAAGATTGGGGAGAGAGATAATTGGACCTCCGATAACCTCACACACACAACGTAATACAACGCAAGCCTTGTTTCACGTAGATTTTCTGTGAGGCCGTGGTATCACTCCGATCGACCCGGTCCATTCCCATCGAAGCATGGCTCTCCCACATTTGATAAAATTTACGTTGTAAAAGAGAGTAGCCATTCGACCAACAAGCACAGCTAGTTTAATTTAAATTATCTATTATAAACTACACTTTGATGAACTAATAAAGAAATAATATTCAACTTTCTGTCACATCAAGTAACGCTGTCTCTCGTAATTTCGCCCCAAAACCCTAAACTAGACAACACAGAAGGTTTGTGGCTGGCGTTAATTAACTACTGACTGAAAACTTGTTACAATAGACTACAGTTATTTAGGAATTGTTAATAAACGTGGCGGTAAACGTTAATAAATATATTAGCGGTTATCTCTTCTGGGTATTGCGTATTATTTCCTAGAATTATATATTGTATAGCTAATTTTTTTAGAGCAAAATATGTACAGTTGATGGGATGTAATAAGTCAGAATCTATATTGAAATAAAAGAACGTGTTTCTAAAATGGTATATTCAAAAACGTATGCTTTTTATTAAACGTTGTTCAGGACTAGTTATTTTTTTCTGTATCGTGGTGCGTTTACAAACATACAAATTCACACATACACATGACACCCAGATACGAAACAACCATTTGTGGATCACACAAAGAGTTGCGAGAATCGAACCCGCTACGTGCTGCGTAGAAGCCGGTTGCCCAGCCACCGCGCTAGTCGTGTATCGAAGAAACCAAATTTTATTTTAATTTTTGATTATAATTTTTAGTTTTATTTAACAGCGTTGCAATCAAATTACAACGATCACGGCGATATGAAAACATTTTGAAAACCTCGAGAATTAATTTTCCTGAATCAAAAACATACGTGACTTTTAAACAACCTTTTAGGAAAAATATCATCAATAATTCCACATAACATTCAAAAGTAACTTTAAATGTCAAACTACAAGTATAAAAATAGTTCACATTCAATATACTGAAGTTACACAAATCTGAACTAAGGTTAGAGTTGAAAAATCAATCATTACTTGTGCTCAGTGATCCTTAAATCTCACATATTATAGTTCTACGTGCTATTCACATAAAGTTCAGTTCATTCTAGGAAAAAATATAGAATCTGCATAAATATTTGCTGCTATACACCCTTCCTTCTCATTATTTGCATAAACGAGGTCATGGATTTGAAAATAGAATTAATACACACAAATAAACATGGCGGTTCTCTGTCTAAAGAGATTAGATTATTATTATAGTGTTTTGTTTTAGTTTGTGAGAAAATTTGTTTATTTATACCGAACTAGCTTCTGCCGGCGGCTTCGCCTGCATTCTAGTGAGATAAAAAATGTGTTATTTCAGACTATGGAATGGCTAGAAATGGCGCTTGATTATAGCGCCATTCCAAATTTCGTTGCGATTTTATAAAATTATATTTACATATTTTGTATTTACTAACGTTTTGTGGCTAAATTTATGATGATGATGATGATGATGAACCTACAATCATTATTTACCTACTGAATAATTTAGATACATAATAATAAAGTCACATTTTCAAATTAAAATTGCACTATCGAAAGCCTAAACCACATGAAACATAAGAAAAAACATCCCAAAATATGCGTGATATACCCCAATCAAAACTAACTAACTACAGAACAAACACAAAAGTACACCAAAAACAAGATAGTACAAACAAATCAGTACAAAGGCAAAGTGATGAAACCACGAATAAAACAACTAGAGATACTAAGTGCAAGACTGTTGTCTGATAACGAAGCGATATGGTGTGGACATGAACTCGTCCACAATCAAACTGAGCTAATTCTTTGAAAGCTTCGAGACGCCAAGACTTGGGCGATAAAACAAGTGGTTTAAACTTAACTTGAATACCCCTACTAAGAGTATTGGTTGAATAAGTTTTTGGTTTAAAGAAAAGGGTTTTACAAAGACTTAAGTTTTGTGTATAATACGTAAAATCAGATTGAATGATATAACATGGTGATATATTATAGAAGTGATAATGCTATTGTATAGGTACTATAGTTTTCTAGATAGGTATTAACAGATAACTAAGCTATTGTTCCGATTTTGGCAGTGATGTGTATGTGAAATTGTGTATTTGTAAACGCCTTTACGACACAAGAGAAAAAGATCGTATGGGACAACTTTAAAAAAATGTGGCGTATATTTATTCAAAGGCAAAAAGCCGTTAAACAGAAATCAGATAAAATTCAAGTGTAAATGAGAAATCATTTCAATTTGCAACTCAAAGATATGTCGACGGGAACCTGTGGTAATGAAATTGAAGGTAATCCAATGGCTGGAGCGAATCGAGACGGAGGCAACGGGCCGTAATGCACTCCACGAAAACAGATAAGTGAGTCGAATCCAGCCTTATCCTAGAAAAGTAAAACATGAGAGAAATTGCATCGGCACAATTGGTAAGGTTTAGTTTATGAGAGTAAAATGCGTAGGTCGTTCCTTGTGGGATGGAAGTCCTTTAGTTTGTATCATTTCCATTTGGTTGGATTTTATTGTAAGCTATATCAATATTTACTTTTAATATTTTATTGGCATGTTATTTTTAGTAGCATCATTATGTTCCACTCAGGCAAACTAAAAATTGCGTGTTTTGATATGGTTATCTTTTATTTTAACTTTATATTATTATTTCATGAAACAAATTAAAAGATGTAGGAGCAAAATTAAATTATTTATAATATATATTAAGTTTCAAAACACTCTACCTAAAATATGATATTACACACGAGTCTCAAGCATATCAAATAATTGAATAGAAATCTTAGTAACAAATTCACCTCCACATCAGCTAGAAACTGCTCGCATATTACATTGAAATCCCCAAACTAACACTGAAACCCAAACTGATATTAATTCTCAAATTCCATCAAATCTTCAAGAGACATTTTCCAAATGCAACCGAATTTCCTATTACCATTCCATCACATGAGGTTTACATGAATCCTATTTCGTAATACTTTATACCAACACAGTCGTACGTTCATTTGAGAGACAGCCAGGCCCCATTCAATACGGTCCGGCCAGTGAGATCAGATAAGCTATCTTCCCTCGCCACAGAAACTACACGCAATACAATTTTCCTATAAAAGCGAATATTCTGTTTCGTTTTTTTTCGGAATAGCTCGGTGATTTTCGTATCTGATGGCTGTGTTACATATGTTTAGGCTGATTTCCCGATGTAGGGTGGTAAGGCCGATATGAATGGAATTTAGGGAAATGATACGGAAGAATATTTGAGAGTTTGCTGTTTCTGAAATGTTTAGGCTGTGAAGTCAGGCGGTAAATAAGGATATTTTTAAGGTGAATTACTTTTATTGGACTCATGTATTGCTATTGCCTGTATCTAGTACTCATGTATCTCCGTTATCTCAAAGCCGCTCACTGTAGACTAAGCTACTAAGTGGATGTGAAAACCTAGGAAGCCAAAATAAAACTAGCATAAAATTGAAATACCGTCCCACATTTAGTTTTACTCAACAACAACTGGGCTATTGTCTTAAATCAGGTCACACACTTTACCCAGATTTTGTAACAAAACAAAATTACGTACATTCAAGCCGACAAAATAAAACAGGCCACACACCATACTGGGCGTAAAACTACTGCTATTAAAAAGGTCATTCAAGTAGTGGAACGCAAAGCCACAAAGGGAGCAAGCTACTTAGAGACCACTTACTTGCTCGCTTTCTTGGCATTCTTTCAGCTCCATGATACCACTCGGATGCGAATGTTTTTTTTTTATATATAATTTTCGTTAATGCCTCCAATGTCTCGACTGGTCAATTTGGAGGGTAAATCACTGGGAGGCGATCAATGCTGGCCCTGTTTTTGAAATTCGAAGTGGATATAATATTGTTTGTTATACTGTTCCGTATCACCCACTCGAAATTTTCAGTTTCTTTTTTATAAATGGGAAGTGAGTATTATTTTTTACTTCGATTTTGATATCCACTCTTTTCTGTAAAAACGTCAGGTTTGTTGAAGTTATTATTTCTGCATAGAATTGTTTTGTAAACAAAACAATAAATCAAGGTTTTAGTAATCCACAGGCGCGATATGTTTTAGATAAAGCTTAGTGAAGAGTGAAAGCATGATTTATGTGGTTATTTAATATTGTTTGATGAGTTAAAGTAATTCAGATAGGTATGTGTGCAACATATAGTTTTAAGTATCAAGAGCCATGCTTAGGCAACACCAATAGGCCGGCTGACCGGAGTGATACCACAGCCTCGCAGAAAACTGACGTGACACAACGCTTGCATTTTGTTTCGCCGTGTGAGTGAGGTTTCTCCCTTCCCAATCCCTGATTCCTCATTAAATTAATCCCTTAAATTCCTAACCCGTAAAGGCCGACAGCGCATTTGTAATGCTTCTGGTGTTTCGGGCGGCGGCGATTGCTTACCATCAGATGATCCATACGTTCGTTTACCGGCCTAAAACATAATAAATAAAAATTGATATCAAACTAGACTTTACGTTATCATAAAGAGATAATGCTAGAACCATCTCTAATAAAACTGACTCACAGACTCAATACCATAACCACATAAAAACTACAAATACAAAACTTAATAAACAAACAATAAATATGGTCGACGATTTCTTTAATAAAATTGTTTCATTAAAATATAATATTACTTACAAAGTTTCATTTCACTGCAGCACAACACAAAGGGTATAAAAAAGGTAGCTATTAAGAACTGCTATTGGAGAGACGGGCTTGATATCACAAAGAGTAAGATGCTTTCCACTGCTACTTTGTGTAACAACAAAGATAGGGTTCCAAGTTTGTTTGCAGTAATATATAATTAACCTCTTTGTTTTACTATTTTTCAGGATTAGAAATTGTATTAATAAGGATACTCGTATAATTAATTAAATGGTAGATGGTAAGATGTAATTTTTTTTCTTTCTGTTATATTGCCACACACTAAGATTTTCTCTTGTGTCGTGTGTTCGTTTACAAACATACAATTCCACATACACATGACACCCAGACTTAGACCACCAATTTGTGGATCGGCAGCATAAAATGGTACCGGTCGTGGTACTGTATACTGCATACTACTGGTTTAAAAATTAGTTAACACCTTTGCATATAGGCACAAAACAAGGCATTTATGATACTGTGCAGAAAAAAAAATCTTCGTGACTTCTCCTCTTTTCATTTTCACTAATCTGATATCGTTCTATCACAAATTCCATTCATTCTCTTTCACATCATTCTTCACAAAAACTAAACAGTTTTTAATCATCATGTACTTGTCCATCCACATTCGAATTTAGCCCTCCCTCTATCACATCTTTCGTCCTAACCATATTTGAACAAAACTCTACAAGTTTGCAGATCGTTAGTTTTCTTCGCGAAACTAAATAAGGAACTAAAAGACAGACAGCTGTTTATCAAGCTTGTACCTTTTAAATACAAAAATCAACGGACAAGCATGCAATTAACTTGTAAATACGTTCTTTCCCGATTAGCCCGTCACTCCAGCGTTATCGCAGAGACAAATTACAGTGTTCCTACTTCTAGACATCTTGCATAATTAGAACAGCAATCTCCGGTTGACTCTCGCTACATACGATCGTCTGATAGCTCGCCTAATTGAAACTTGAATGCGCTGTTTATCTGCAGAATTTCCAGTTTAGCACTTTTAAAATAAAGAATTCGTTTGCTGTTTCGTGTGGAATTGTTTTTGGGAATGATATTGAACCTCAGCAGGACAAAACCTTTGAGAAATGTTTTATAAGATGTATTTTATGATCTTACTGTTATGACGAATATGTAAATTAGAAACCATAGCAATTAATTTGTTTTAAAAAGTTTTACCCCTCGCTCGATAGATGGCGTTGGAATAAATATACATCGCGCTATGGTTACGTTACATGAGTTTGATAGGGCAATTGACCATCTTCAAAATAAATAGGCATTTTAGAATCAGCAGATCAGAGCACAATAGTTGTTTTATTTTGAACCCTATTAGTGTTCTTACTAGGCTACTTATAGCCAGCTCGGCAATAATCACTTACAAAAAATATTGATAAGCTATATTATATACTTAAATGTATCTATTGATTTATACTAAGTACCTTTTACTATTTAATTGAAATGAGATAATATTAGATAATATATACATAGATATCTAGACACACGGCAGTGTGTCCGCCAAGTTCGAGCAAAAAACCGACACACCGGCCGTGGGTTATATTACACGAACCATTTCGGGCCAAGTTCGACCCACTTATAACTCAAAATCTATTTTATCTACGCATATGAAATTTCTAGTATCTGTCGAGATCTACTTACTTATCTAAAATACAAAATTTCATAAATGTACCTATTGTAGGTCTTGAGATAGACGTCAGAAAATCGCTATTTTTACTATACACTCACTGACTGACTGACTCACTCACTCACTCACTCACTCATCAAAAACCTAGACCACTTCCAATGGTCGTATTGACTTGAAATTTGGCATGGAGGTAGGTCTTTAGGTCAAGGTAAAGGAAAAAATCTGAAAATGGCCAAGTGTGAGTCGGTTTTAAAAATAATGAAGGTGTAAATTCATACCCCTAAGGAAGTAAAACAAAAAAATTATCTATATCTTCCAATGGTCGTACCGACCTAAAATTCGTTACGAAGGTTTGTATTTGGTCAAAGTAAAGTAAAATAAGAAAAAAAGAAAATAAACCTTACAAAAATAAATGAAATCCCACCCAAAAATAAATGTGAAAGGCTGCCAAGTTCGATAATATTGGAATGCTTCGCCTATAAAAGAAGTGAGATCTAAATAAGTACCAAGTTCCATACACAGACTTCAGTTAAAAATGATATAACTTGGCAAGTTTTAATAGAAAATTATATACTTGACTCATTGCGTTTAGTAGGTTTATAACAAAGTGTGTGAAAACTTGCCAACTTGTTATATCATTTTTAACTGAAGTCTGTGTATGGAACTTGGTACTTATTTAGATCTCACTTCTTTTATAGGCGAAGCATTCCAATATTATCGAACTTGGCAGCCTTTCACATTTATGTTTTGGGTGGGATAATATTTTAATGTATTTAATAATAATTGAAGTGGTAATCTACTTAGGCTTTAAAACAAAATATTATTTATCAAAATTACCCAGACTATTAATATCTACAATCTATGAAATATATTTGTAAAAGGAATAATGCTTGTTTGCGTTATATCTCTTAACGAATGTTTTAATAATAAATATTAAAAGATAAAATAATTCAGAATGGGTACCTGTTGTATAAGAGTCCTTATATTTAAGGTCAGTCTGACATTGCATTGTTTATCTTTGTTGAAACATAATACTATTTTCATCACAGCGACAATATTTTACCTCTGAGACCTATTTTATAAACTAGAGAAAATAAGTGTGAGAGAGCCATGTTTTGGCACGAATGGCCGGCTCGACCAGAGTATAACCACGACCTTACAGATAACCGGCGTGAAACAACACTTGCGTTATGTTTCGTTGCGTGATGGGGTTATCGGAGGCCCAATTACCAACCCCCCCTTTCCAATCCCTGATTCCCCTGCAACCCGTAAATGCCTAACCCCCAAAAGATTGGTAAAGCACTTGTAACTCCTCTATTGTTTCGGGTGTCCATAAGCGGCGGCGATTGCTTACTATAAAAATAAAAAATAAACAAACTTATTCATGCAAATAAACCTACTTCTATTTAAACCAAAGAAAAATGTAACGTGATTTCGACATCAGAACTACTCAATATTATCAAAAAGGTTCGCCCTTAATTCAATTCTTCGGCACGAAGTTTCTTTTCAACAACTGTTTGATCTCTGTAATCAATTTTCCGTGAAAACCGATCCTTCACATTGTTTCGTACCGCTTATCAAACACACGAACACCAGAAATTCTAATTATATGTTCAGAAACAAACCCCAATTTCGTTCCAAACTCGATTCATGAGTCAGCATCAAAAAAGTAGGACATCGAATTAATTCGAAAAGGCTCGAGTGAGGGGCTTGCATAATTTGACCTCCCTCGCTTCCCGGTAAAACAGGGAGTATTGAACTAGAGTGTGGGTTCTTAAAGAGCAATGAGGGGTCTTCTTAAAATTGTAGATGGAGGCAAATGAAGCTTGACGCGTCAATGGAGTGCGAAGTGTAATCAGTGGAACTACGCTATGTGCTTTACGCACATTAGCACATTGTTGATAAAACGACGCTATTTCTCATTGCTCTTCGATTCGGATTTTATTGTCTGTCGAGGTAAAATCTTTTAGATCTTAGTAGAGCTTTTAGGTGAGTCATTTGGAAACCACAAACGAAAAAAAATTACTGGGTAACTTTTTTCTGGTATTTTTTAAAGCCTTCGAATATGACTAATTTTCATATTATTCCAAAGTAAAACAAAGTATAGGAGTTACTAGATGTGCACTTAATAGGTAATTAACGAAAATCTACAAATTGTAATCAAACATATCAAAGAAATTACCTCAATACGCTTATAATTGTAGCACAATTAGGATTTATTCATCAAGTTGCCTACTTTTAAACCATACCGAAGAATGTCAAATGAACACTAATAATATTAATATCATCAAAATTCAATAAAACAGCAATAAACATCAATACATTTACAAAACCAGATGACACAGTTTCCTTTCATGAATTTATTCCTCTATCCTTTTAGACAAAGGTATTCGATTCATAGCCATTGTAGTATGAAGCAATTGGATTAACTACGAAATACCTGGCCATGATGCTATGTTGTTTATAATTGGCACACAGCCACAAGCTTAAATACTAATTGTTGGTAAATGTAAATGTATTTGACATTACAAATGACCAGAAGATAGGTTTAGCTGTAATTCGGATATGGATGGGAATGTTACCTATGCGTATGGGGTTGGTTACTTTGATTTAGTGATTTAATAAAAATATGCTACCTTTTTGTAATACCTTCGTGTTACAGCATGTTTTAGGGTTCCGTAGCCAAATTGCAAAAACGGCACTCTAATAGATTCGTCATGTCTGTTTATCCGTCCGTCCGTATGCCACAGCCATTTATTTTAAGAAAGTAAGAAACGCGTTGCTCTCGTAATACTCATGGAGCTTGATAGCTAATATCTAAATCACAGTATCTATTGATTGTAAAGAATTTTGTTTACACTACAAGTTTACTCATTTAAAATAAAATGCACTTGATATTTATTTTTCAATCCAAGCCGATATGATAAAGTTACCCGTGTATTAACAAATTTCGTCGAAATTCCTGTTAATTTCACACAAAAGAACCTTGTTTGGCCTCCGAACCTATAGAAGCCTACAACTCTGTGGCATCTTGTTACAGTATTATACATACATAAACTACTTTAGTATAAACTGTTAATAAGGAACATTATATTGGAATAAATGAATGGATTTAGTAACACGTGGAAGAGAGAATATGATAGAATGACAAACATACCAATTTGACTTCTCTACAATCTTGTGATTGATAAAGTACCTTTTTAAACTAATTAGTTAGACTCGGAAGACCTGATGGCTTGCCGGGGCTCTGGCTCAAAGAGCAGAAGTAAGAACGGAGTGGTTTTTAGTTAGTTAGTATCTGAAACTTCTCTCACCTTACCCAAGGCGGGAGAAGTCAACGAATGATTTCCCCCACCTCACAAAAAGGCGCAGCAGCGTGAAAATAGGATAATGGTAATGAACTATTGTATGCTTTTATAAGCAAAAAATGCTAAGCAACGTTCAAAGTAATGACGATTCAATAAATGAAATGTCGGATTTATTATAACTTTCGTGATACATACTAAATTATTTATAGTAGTGTATCACGGAATGCTGCTCATGATGAGCCTCTAGCATGGCTTGAAACTAGTCGAATTCCTCGTCAAACAGTTACGTGAGCAATAGGGTGGAGCGAAAAAATCTTTTCTTAATTTAAAGTTTCCTGTGTTTTCAAACATTGACCCATAGTAATAGAAATGTTCATGCAAAATTACAGCTTTCTAACTCAACATCTTGAGGTGGCGCATTAGGTATGAAATTTGAAAAAAATAACAAAAGTAGAGTTACAAGCAAATATTTATTTCTAACTATATTACCATATATTTAAACTTTAAACCACTAGAATAATAAAATACTATATGAAATTACCATAAAAATAAAATTTTGATGTCCAGTATCAGAGGTTCCAGTTTCATCATTTTGGCAAAAATACTGAGATTTAGTGTCAAAAATAGGTATTTCTTGCCTGGATTTTATTTTATTACGGATGAAACCATTTCTATCATCGGGTCCACAAACAGATGCCGAAGCCTCCGTTATACGTTTGACACACCTTTCTACTGCTTGAGTAGACTTGACTAATTATTTTCATTTGATAGAATTGGCGAAAAAGATAACAGAACCTCCTGTAACAATGAAATACAGCGATTCGGAAATCACTACAATGATTGCACCTGGAGGTACCTAAATTGTTTGAAATTGAGATGTATCCTTGCCACACTCAAGCAGTAGAAAGGTGTGTCAAACGTATAGCAGAGGCTTGGGCATCTGTTTGTGGACCCGATATTTTGCAGCAAACTCATCATATTATCGCTTCTTAATTTCATGACATCGCATAGATTGAGTTGTTATCTTATATACAAAACTAATGTACATTTTGCGCTCATTTCGTTGACCTTTTAAGAAGTTTTCCTCAGCAGCAGGTGCTTTAGTCACACATTTGCATACTTCTCGAGATAAATATTTACGTGGTGCGATATAAAAAAATATTTGTAGAATATAGTCATTGCGTAACCTTTCACATATTTGTACTTTTGAAAGTACAAAATAGACAACCTAGACACGACTTGTTGATGGATTGTAGAGATAGATGCCTTATTCTATATCGCTTTACCATCGAAAGTCAAAGTCAAAATTATTTATTACAAATAGACCGGGAAGCCACTTTTGAACGCCAAAGCAAATATTACAATGTAAAGAAAACAAAATGTCTGTCTGTCTGTCGGTCAGTCCTCTAGTTGCTCTATTTGGTCGTTCCAAAGTGTAGATTCGTATGGAGAAGAACGAGCAAGAAACTCCATAGGTCTTTTTCAATCAGGTTCTCAATACAATACTTGGTTAAAAGCAATCATTTCACATATTTTTTCTAAGGATCCTTTCCATCATTCAACTCTAACATATTGTTTTTTATCTATAAGTAGTGTTTTATCACATCACAATATGTAGGTAACATAAATTATCATTTAATTTGATTGGATCGCCAAGTAAAGGACATCGCAAGTATTTACCCGTTTTAGGCATTTTTTAATAAAATTTACTTTAGTTTGGCACTATTTTACAACTATATATTAAAGTTTTATAAGATAATACTGTATTTGCATGGGAGATAACACTTTATTGAAGTTAAAAACAGTAAATTTGTAAGCATAGCATATAAGTACAACTCTTTTTTGTGGGTGGTCTTATAAGTAAAAATATGTTTTTTTAGAAACTATTTCCTCGATGCGCCACCTGAAGATAATGTCGTAGAGCTTTGATTTTTTGCATAAACAAAGCTTTTACATATGGTCACCAATTAATAATACAGGACAAAAGAAAAGAGAAAAAAAAATTATTTTGGTATGTTTCACTCCACCCTAGTGAGCAAGCCTATAACATAATAATTAATGAAATGTCGAGTTTGAAGTCAAAAGAGCTCTTATTGCATTTCACTCAATTTCAATTGCTCTTCACTTTACATTTCCACAATTTCCAAAATTATTGTGATTTCACAACCACAGTAAGTGTTTTGAAGGAATATTCATTAACTCTTGTTTGCCTATCCATTGGTTTACATCGTAAACACTCATCACTAACTAAAGATTTGTTAATTAATTTTCGAGTCTCAAATAAATACGGAACCACGTCGAATAGACCGGGTTCGTTGATATAGTGGTGTAATTGAATGATCGTCAAAATTATGTACAAGTGTACACTATACACAGTATTAAAAATAATAACAGTAAAAGTATAATTTTATGAATGGAATACTACTCTGAGAATCCGGGGCTGCGGACTACCTGACAGGTTTACTGCAGCACCGGCTTGAAAACCGGGGTGGTTCTTAGTTAGTAAGAGTCTGACATTGTTCTCGCCTCGCTCAAGGCGGGAGAAGTCATTGGATGACTTTCCCCGCTCAAAAAAAAAAAGACAGAGTATCCTCTTTTTTAATGAAAGGGGAGATGGTAATGAGCAAGACAGGTCACCTGCCAACAAGTGATCAGCGCTATCCAAAGACACCCACAACACCATAGAAAAATTCTGCAGTGTACAAATGAAATAACACTATTCGTTAAAAGAAAGTAAACTTACTACCAAAATCTAACGTAAAAACAAGAAATCCTCCAATGTCTCAGCAAATATCCAATAAAGAAGTACCGCTAGTTGTTTTAGGATTAAATAAATAAAAACATCAAACCACTCCTTGTAAGGGATGGGCGCAAACAAAAACAAGTTTGAAAACCACGACATCTTTTTGGCTTTTATTAAACAGACGTCAATCATGGGCTGCTTATTTAATAAATGCTATAAACATTGTTTCTCTTGACTTTCATTCCGTGTGGGGATTAAGGTGTGAGAGATTTCCGCCTTTTGTATTATTTGTCCAGGAGGAAGTCAAATCTATCTTTCTTGGATCAGTACACTTAGTATGAGATTGTTTTACGTTTCATGAAATCTAATCGAGATCGCGTACGGCGCTCTGGTTGGTAAGTTTATTAGAGCCGGCCAATCAGAGCGCCACTTTTACGTTACTTCCAGCTGTATGCTATATGTTAATCACTCCATAGTATAAGGATTTCATATGGAAAAAAAAAATTAAAGACAATGTACTATTGTACTAGGCAGCTAGAATTGTTTTATAATAATTCGAGATTGTTGAATATAAAAACAATATGAACTCCTCATACGCATTAATTAAGACCCATAATCACTTTATTATCCCATTGTCGAATGATTTTATAGTTGGACCCGCTAATCTCCTTTAACTCGGGTCTCGCAAAAGTCCGTCCACCGTGGAGCGGCCCCGATAATGGTGGAGCTTAACACGACACTTATTGCCAAAATAAATCATCTACAACCCAACGTGTCGTTCAATCTATTTGTACAATAACAGCTATGTTATGAAGTTGTTTTCGCGTTCGTTATGTTTTTGATGGCAGCCGGCAATAAAGAAGGAGTTTTCCAATATTTAGATTGATGTCGATAATCTGTTGCATGTATGATTACGGTAGATCTTGTGTCATTCGTTCTTTGTAAATGGGTGTTTATTTTAAAAACCTTTAACTTTTATTTAACAAATCATTATTTTCGCGCTTTATTGAGCATCGTGGTAGCTTATTATCATCCTTATTTTTATTGGATAGGTTGATAGCAGTGATACGGCTTAATTTTGTTTTGTTTTGAAACCAAATTTTGTTTTGCATTCGGTAGAATGTTAAATATATGTAACAAAATAATATGTACTACCAATAGTGTCATCTGGTGTATTAGTTCTAAACTAATTATGTATGTAGACCTATCAATTGTTAAACTCCTTATGTGATAAGTAAACTCTTTGTATATTGTTTATTATAAAACGTCAGTTGATTGCAAACCATTTATAGCGTTTTATTAGGTTATGGGCCCAGATACGAAATAAAATTATATTTTCAGTTAGAAGTTTGTGAGGCATCCGTGGTTCAGGACGCTATAAAGACAAAAGTGTTGGATATGAGTTTTGCAGTTAAGTCGGAAGGTGCATTCATCGCTGAATGATATAACAACAAAAACAATTCAAGTGAGTTCTGTCAAACTAACTAGCACTTGGATTCCGGCGCAAGTACTCATATGGTTTCCAACAAGAATTTTTTGTCAGAATGTTTGTTATCAACTCAAGATTAAGGAGATTGCTGAATGCTCAGGAGACTCTTACAGATTACATTAATCGGAAGTAATAGTTTTGACATAACCAGGAATTTACTATCAGTGAGTAGAATATGAATTTATTCAACATGGTTGTTTGATTTATAACTCACAGAATGATTGTATTGGCGAGCTAAAACTGGAGAATGGTGATACAGATTAAAATGTTGTGAAGAGTGAGCAAGCAAGTGTTGACAGCTGCAGTAAAAGTATTGAATAATACTTGGCATAGACGTTTCGGTGTAAGTTTTGATGAGAAGTGCGGCTCTAACAAAGCCAGTTGCACAGTTTGTTGCGAAAGGAAACAAACTAGGTTACCATTCCCTCAAAGTGTTAGCAAAAGTCATGAAGTCCTAGAACTGATTCACACTGATATGTGAACCAATGGAGAATATGTCACTAGGTAAAGCCAGATATTACCTATTGTTTATAGATGACTTTAGCAGGATGTACACAGCTTATTTTCTGAGATGGAAAATTATTTGAGGAAATGTGGTATAGTTCATCAGAAAGAAACAGTTATACACCAGAGCAATATGGAGTAAGTGAAAGGTACAACAGATTGAGTTGAGAAAACTCGTTGTTTCCTATTCGATGCTCAGTTTGAGAAATGTCTATGGGCAGAGTCTGTAAACACAGTCAACAGCAGGTATTAAAGAAAATACAACTCTTTATGAATTATGGACGGGCAGAAAGACAAAAGTTGTAAATATTTGGCAGTCCAGTTATGGTCCACGTAAAAAAGAAAAATGAATAAATGGGATAAAAAAGGAAAGAAGAAGTTCCTAGTTAGATATTGTGAAAATATCAAGGGCTATCTTTTGTATGATCCAGTAGCACGAAAAGCTGTAAGTGATATATTAAATAGTGCGGAAAAAGAAAGTTAACAGTAAAGGTGAAGTGCATTATAGAGCCAGGCTTGTGACTAAGGGATTTACCCAGTTGATGAGATTTTTTCACCAGTTTTACCAGAGTTTTGTTAAATAATATTATGTTTTTTAAAACAGATTATAATATTGTTTTAAAGAGAATTTAGATTATTTTGTTAGGTCAGGGTGTTAAATATATGTAACAAAATAATATGTACTACCAATAGCGTCATCTGGTGTATTAGTTATAAACTAATATGTATGTAGACCTATCAATTGTTAAACTCCTTATGTGATAAGTAAACTCTTTGTATATTGTTTATTATAAAACGTCAGTTGATTGCAAACCATTTATAGCGTTTTATTATAGAATTGTTAACTTTTGGTTGAGGATAAAGATACCGTTATCATATTGTGTTTTTTTTCTGAAGTATCGCCCATATCTACCGTTTATCCATTACTTAATTAATTTAATTTAATTTAATAGTGGTTACGCTGCTAGCGTAACCACTATTAACAAGGATTGTTGATTTACAAGGAAATACACCTATATTTTCAATTACATAAAATAAAATGAGTTATTGCGTTATATAATTTGGTAGTACCTAACTTGTTTATTGTGGCTCTAAAACTCGACGAATGATTTAAATAAATTTACAATTTGAATTATTCCAAGAAGCCTATTTATTTTTATTATCTTAGCTAAAGTGTCTAGCAAAATTAAATCAAGGTTTTATCTAGAAATCATAAGAATTAAACTTTAGATACAAAACGAGGAAGACTAGCAGACTTTATGGTGACTTCCACCTTATTATGGTATAATTGTATTATAAGAATGTCCTATAATTTATTTCATATCGTTTTAGCCTTTATCAAAAATTAAACATACGCGTAATAATTAGCACCCATTTTTTGAAAATCCAAATCCAAAAATACTATGTAATACTAACACGGACACGCACACACAAACAACCAAACATACACACAAAAGTACTGCTCATTCCTAAAAGGATTTTTTTGCAACAGAACGACAGGAAACCATAATCAGAAATGAAACAAAAATGGAATAAAGGTAATTAACCTTCAATTTTCAAAGATCAATGCGAAAATCTCGTGGCGAAAATATAAATTCATCAGAGTGAAGTAAATTACGGGTTGGTTTGCAAGCGATGAGTTAATAACCTGCCAGTTTTTGCACACTTCTGGAGTCTTTGAGGGCAAATTAATACTGCGCGTGACTTTCCAGCTCGTTTATTTATCTTTGGACTTTATCCCATGACGTTTACGATAAACATGAATTAATTAATGAAAAATGGAACACGCTGTATGCTTTCCTTGTACGTTTTTTTTTACATAATACGCGGAAATGTTATCAATATTTTAATTAGCGGACGTAATCCGTAAGTACCTACACTGGGAAGTTTAAAATGTTTAAAATAATGACTTTCCATGAAATATGAATTAAGTTTTCTTTTTTTAAATAAAATGCGCAATTTAAATAATTGGTTGGCTCTTGTTGTATTAATTTTAATAACTGGTAGCCGTCAAATTCACAGAATGGTTATTATAATCATCATCATCATAAAATAGCTCTTGACAGCCCCCAGCTGGAAATGTGAACCTCATCTCTATAAATGGGGTGTATAAAATATATATAAAGCTGCTTCCACCAGAGATGCGTACTACGTTGCGTTTACGTTTTTTATATGAAAACATGCGTGTTATGGGTTCGAGCTACAGATGGTTCTCTACTATTGGAACATCGCATACTCGAACTGCACATCTTCCTCGTGCAGCTACTTTGCGGCATATCTTACTTCCACCGCTACATAGCTTAGTATCGGTGGAAGTGGGCACATAGTTTCACATCATAATCTATTATCTTCGCAGAATAGTTACATAGCACATTTCTAGTGGAAATGTGCCCCTATACTTTATTATTGAAGTCTAATTACATTAAAATCCACTTCTTATAAGAGGTACATTATCCTAACCCTATAATAAAACAATCAAAATTTATAACACACTTAAACAAATCCGGGCACTACACCGCATACAATAATATACGAGCAAGCAACCAAATTTGCAAATGGAAAGATTTTTCAGTCATAAACGGGGATGAGTTCTAACTACGAACGAGCTAAACGTTCGTACAAGATAGACGCATCCAATTCCCGAGATTTATCTCCATGTATAACTTTACTGGAGTTTAGAAATACTGGATAAGAATATGCTATACAATGTTAAAAAAAACTTAATATTCGCAGTTACAAGTATTAACTAAAAATCACGGTTTACTCACGTATATTAATAGAGAAAAACTCTACTAGTTTCGAGCCAAAGAAGGACTCTTCATCATGAGCAGCACAGCTCTTCATCACAGTATCAATAGGCACATAGAACACGGAAACAATAAAATTGTACCCACAGCCGTCCACAAAGTTGTGAGTTAAAAACAACGACTGTGCCAAACACCCAATAAAAGTGTTCCTACTACTTTCAAACCAGTCATATCTAGTTTCAACACATCCGAGATTGAGTACCAACAATAAAAACCGTCTTAACCATAAAATTTACCGTTCCTCCAATCCGTTGTAAAATCTGTGTTGCATATACATACATATAGCTCTATTTATTATACATACATAAGTATAAAAACATTCTATATACATGTCAAATTAATCAGCAAATTAAAAATTTGTACAATTTCGAATATAAGAATTTTCGGAAAAACTGTTTTTGTCCGAGACGCCTCGATCGCCAGTCCCTCTTGTAACCACTTGATCAGCGAGACAGATACAGCTCTATATTGTTATCTTTAGAATACGTAAATATTTACTCACAATTTCTCATAATATATTGCATAATAACCACTTTAATTTTATCAAATAAACAAATCCATATAAATATGTTCATTTAAAATTATTATTTGTCTTAACATTTCATATTTATTTACAATTTTGTTTGCTTTTGTAAACCACATTGTTTTAAATTACACATTATTTTAAATGCTATTTATAAACATATTTATTTAATGTTTGTATAATATTTCAAGTTGTGTGTTCAACCGATGAATTTACCTATAAGTATTTAAGTTTTGTATTTATTTAATGTAAAAGTACGAATGTAACAAAAAGTATTATGTTTTAATGGAGAATTTACATTCTATGAAAATATTATTATTAATAGATAGGTTTGAGTCTACGTTCCTAAACCGTGCAGCCAGGGAATGGAACATTCTGCCGGTTTCACTTTTTCCTGTGAAATACGACCCGGGTCTTTTCAAGGTCAGCGTAAATAGGTACTTTCTAAGTCTGTGTGCTCCATCTTCGGCCACATCTTCACTTTGCCGTTCTAGCAGAAAGCGGGTTGGTGGCCAAACGCAGAAATATCATAGCTAAAAAAAAGGATTAATATAAATACCTATGATTTATAACCCGTGGAGATTAAAGTAAATTCTCTCAAATATATTATTTCTTGGCACTTTCACCAATAGACCGATAACGAAGATATCATTATTTCATCACCAGCTTTTGCCAGCGGCTTCGTCCGTCTTCTCGTGGGATGAAAAGTATATCATACTCTGTCTGTATACCAAATTTTATTAAAATCCGTTCCGTGGTTTCAGCTTGATTGACGGACAAACATCCAAACAAACAAACTTTCACATTTATAATATTAGTGTGATTCGGAAAATATTTTTTAACAAAAATCTCATTACATATTCTATTTACATCTTACCTTAACCTTCAATTAATAAGTTCTTTGCATTACAAAATAACATTAAAAACTCATAATAGACTAACTAGTTTTTAACTATATCAATTTCCAATTTGCTTAAATCAATCACTTCGTCTTCGTCTGAGTCGAGTTTCAAAGGCAAATGTGTATAAGCCTAAGTACCTACAAGACACTTGTAATTAAGTCGATAACCGAAGGGCCTATCCGAAACCCTCGAAGGCTTGCTAATGAAGGCCCTTAACAAGCAAAGTTTTTTCGGGCACTGGCATCCGACCGGATAAGTCAAGTTTTTATTAAATTTTAAGATTAGAAAATTAATTTCACGATGAATAATCAACGTGGATCAATTTCGTGAAAATTGAGTTGCTACGCTGCCCTTTAAAAGTATAAAAATAAATTGGACGCATTTCCCACTTTGATAAAAGTTTTATTCAACAATTGTATAATGAGTCTTGTATCAAACACTGATCATAAAATCATTCCATCATCCTTTAAAGCAAAGTTACTCGTATCTATTACGTAATAAAGTAGACAGTAAAAAAACAGTATTGGAACTAAGTTATTTTCGTCAAATATTACTTAAGCGTCCTACGTAGCGTTGAAACTGCCAAGCAAATGACGAATAGACGTAACCGTGTCACCTTGAGTTCGGTCGCCGACGAGCGAGCATGCCTCCATGTATTTAATTTAGGCTAATATTCATTGAACATTTTCAATCATTGAAAATTTTACCTAACAGATCAGTTTTATTTAAAGTTTAGTATTGACTACTGTAAATATATTATTGCCTTCTTCTTTATTATTTAGGCTTTACATAAAAAGCCCACCTATGGGGGTTTTTCCACCAGAGATGTGCGGCGCTACGTTGCCGTGGTTGCGTTTAGCTTAGCACTGATGGAAACGGAGTCAGCTAAGCTATATTTTTATATGGAAAAATACCTGCTATTGCTGTGTACTATGGATGTAGCTCATCTCTAGTGGAAAAACAGCCTTTTGTATGTTTTATTGTCTATTTTCGTTCGTCTATCAAATATCTATTGAATAACAAAAATTAAGACGTCAACATAACAATTTTTCTATTTAAAAATAGTAGTCACAGAGTCATAGGACTCTTAAATTTACAAAATATATACGTAACCATCACTCGTGTCTCCTATTGGAATAGATAGAAACAATGGAACTCCAAATGTCCCATTTTGCGTATAACTCTTTCAGTTTTCCAACATTCATCAATCTCTTCATACATGTTCGTTCGTGGACAATTTTTTGGCTTTATTTTACACAAGCTTCTACCAGTGGCTTTGCCCACGTTACCAGAGGATAAAAAGTATGCTATCACCCAAGTCAGCTCATACCCTGTCTTTCATCAAATTTCATCAAAATCTGTTCAGTAGTTTTAGAGTCATTGCCTTCAATCCAAATCCAAAATGTTTGTCCTTACAAACATTCAAACAAACAAACTGTCGCTTGCTCTACGCAGGTTTGCGATTTCAAAATCAGAAATTATAAGCCCAGGTTTCCTCACGACTTTTTCCTTTACCGCTGTCGCTGTCGTTAGTCGCTGTCTAAATAATGAAAAAATCACATTGCTACTTTATCGTTGATAGGTTTCGGACCCACGCCCTCATGCATGAGAAGCACCTGCTTCAGGTGCTTATACGACTTATGACATTTAATATCCCTTGCATTTAAATCCATCCCCAAAAAATATAATTAAACCATATTTTCTTACCATACTCGATAAACATGTAAATGCATAAACCCGTTGAGTTTTCAATAACACTTCGGATCACAATAAAGACGTTCGCGCCTGTCCCGAATGATGGGGGTTGATGTGAAAATTCTGTTTGACTTAGAATATAATGGGGATCAAGGGCTCAAGAACGACTCGGTGATTTTTCATTTGACAGCCCTTTCGTGTTATTATTCGTTTAATTCTAGAATAGGATAACCCACTCGATGAGTTTGATTAGATTTTCGAGAGATGCTTTAGTGTTATAAGGGTTAAATTGTAGTTTGCAAGGAATTAAATTAGGGTTGTTCGTAATAAAAATTTAATGGGTTTTGTAAAGAAGTCAGTAGGAATGAATATTTGATCTGTTCATATCTGACGGAACTTGCGTCGCGTATTGTCGGTAGCGTAACGCCAGAACAGACAAATGTATAGAAAAATACTTAACCGTTCACACTCAACCGATGATACGTTAATGCGACCGATGATACGCTCGACATAGATATGAACCGAACCGAAAGAAATGCAAAATAAATTGTAAGAGATTCTTCTCTTACAATGCTAAATAAATTGCGAATAGTGCGAACACTAGGTGCAACTTTTACGACTTATTCTTATATAAAACCTTTATACAGTATATTTTACGTGCAAAAAATAATACATACTGTGCACCTAAGAAAAGAAACATAATAATTTATAACAAACAAAACTAATTTCTGTTTCGTCTTTCCTGCGTATTCGAAAGGAAATTCGCGCACAATGCAAACTAAATCTTATCATGAGCTTATAGGAAATATATTTGCGTAAGAATAGAAGGGAAAAATATCGCGTATCCCGATTTATATCGGGAAGTAACGAAGTACAGTCACGGACAGCACACACATATTGTGTATGCGTTGAATTGTGAATTGGTGAATACAAGGTAAATTGGCGTGAAAATACGATAACATACTGTGCATATTTCTAACATCCTGTGTTTTCTGGTAAAATGGACTAACATGATTTTTGTTCTGTCGTTTGAAAAACATGTTTTATAGTGTTTGGTATCAAAATATTTTCTTTTATAGTGCAGACGATACTGGAGCGGACATGATTTTATAAGCTTTTTAATGTAATGACCATGAGTATTGAACGATCCATTTAAGTACTTACTCACGTGTTAGGACTTACCTATGATTTTTAAGATAATTAAAACTAAAACTTAATGTAATTATTTACCCACTTATAACTACAGAGCAAAAAATTATAATACTCGTAATATCATAATTACTTCTTGACATTACCCATTTTGGCAAGACTATTTTTAGCTTACTCAGACTAATTTTGGCACTCCTTCTATTACTATCGTGTTTACGAAAACTACCATCATAAATCATTGCTACTATACTTATAATCTGCAAAACCAAATTCACTTAGCTCACGAAACTTTCAAGACGAAAAATATTAGGAGTTATACTTAGAAACTACTAGGAGTTACCTGTGACTTCATCTGCGCAAAATTCTTTCATGCTTTACTCACAAGATTTCATCCAAATTTCTTATTATCATCTTCATCTAACGTATAGCAAATAATCTATATCTGATGGTCTATCCACCCAGTTCAAATTTAGACATTTTCAGGATAGAATGAATATACAATATTTATTTCTTTGGGGGTGCTTTTCCACAAGCTGATCTTTAGCTATGCTAATATATAATAGCTAAGCAGTGAAACTATGTGACCGTTTCCATTGATACTAAGCTTTGTAATTGCGCGAGAAAGATGCGCATCTCGAGTATGCCATGTATCGATAGTAGGGAAGCCGTCCATAGCATGCATATATAGCAGGCAAATATCCATATAACAAACATGGCTTAGCTGAGTCGGGTTCCACCAGTGCTAAGCCATGTATACCAGTGAATATAATTAGTGGTGGCCAAACGCATCCACAACAACGTAGCATAGCACATCTCAGGTGGAAAGGTTCGTAAAACTTTGTATTTGTTTCGATTCCAAAACAGCATTCCTACGAAATAATCATAAAAACATAACTGGACATACAGACAGATATAGTCTATGTTTATGGATGAAGAGTCTAGCTCCATATTTATTTTTTTCCAACACTTCAGCTTCACAAAGTTACAATTTATCTAAAAAGTTCCACTCCTTGACATGCCTATGAGAATATATTGAAAGTTTGTCCAAAGTGCGAGTAACCATAACAATTTGTTTATACTAAGAGTGAAGGACCTAAGGACTAAAAGTTTGGAGTGTACTTGAGCTGAAGCTATATACAGTATACATGTATGCATTATATCTAGACACACGGCAGTGTGTCCGCCAAGTTCGAGCAAAAAACCGACACACCGGCCGTGGGTTATATTACACGAACCATTTCGGGCCAAGTTCGACCCACCTATAACTGGCAAAATCTATTTTATCTACGCATATGAAATTTCTAGTATCTGTCGAGATCTACTTACTTATCTAAAATACAAAATTTCATTAATGTACCTATTGTAGGTCTTGAGATATTGACGTCAGAAAATCGCTATTTTTACTATACACTCACTGACTGACTGACTCACTCACTCACTCACTCACTCATCAAAAACCTAGACCACTTCCAATGGTCGTATTGACTTGAAATTTGGCATGGAGGTAGGTCTTTAGGTCAAGGTAAAGGAAAAAATCTGAAAATGGCCAAGTGTGAGTCGGTTTTAAAAATAATGAAGGTGTAAATTCATACCCCTAAGGAACTAAAACAAAAAAACTATCTATATCTTCCAATGGTCGTACCGACCTAAAATTCGTTACGAAGGTTTGTATTTAGTCAAAGTAAAGTAAGAAAATAAACCTTACAAAAATAAATGAAATCCCACCCAAAACATAAATGGCTTAGCTGATAATATTGGAATGCTTCGCCTATGTATAGAAGTGAGATCTAAATAAGTACCAAGTTCCATACACAGACCTCAGTTAAAAATGATATAACTTGGCAAGTTTTAATAGAAATATTTTATACTTGACTCATTGCGTTTAGTAGGTTTATAACAAAGTGTGTGAAAACTTGCCAACTTGTTATATCATTTTTAACTGAGGTCTGTGTATGGAACTTGGTACTTATTTAGATCTCACTTCTTTTATACAAAGTTACAATTTATCGAAGTTCCACTCCTTGACATGCCTATGAGAATATATTGAAAGTTTGTCCAAAGTGCGAGTAACCATAACAATTTGTTTATACTAAGAGCGAAGGACCTAAGGACTAAAAGTTTGGAGTGTACTTGAGCTGAAGCTATACTTATAAACAGTATACATATATACATATATGCATTATATAATATCTTCATTTCATATTCATGAGTTATTAGATACTTAATTATGTAATAAAGTGTAATAGTGGTCAGTTATGTTTGTGTAATTACGTTACTTTATATTACTATCGAATCCAAGTTTAGTATGTACATATTATATAGGGCGACTTGTAAACGGGTAATTAGTGAACCATTTACGTGAGACATCCTATATATGAGAACTAATTAGTCTACGTAATAAAACTGATAATCTCCTTATTTTTGAAGTCAGTAGTAAATTATATGAAGCTCTAGCAGATTAGTAATCAAAGCCATTGACTGTGATTGAAATCATCCCTGAAGGTTTAAAACAAAAGCAATTATTGAGTAAAACATAATCAGTACACACATAATTTTATTTAACTTAACCAATCAATACTACCAAAAACTAGCAAACTAAACCACTAAAATATCGAAGACTGCCATACATCAGGGTGGTGTACGTAACCCTCAAAGCTATTCAATAAGCCGCAGAGTAAGTTAAGCTAGTCACGGATTGGAGTGACCGACGCGACGGAACTATCCTCTACCAAGCCCTGTGGGCCCGTCCATTAAATTAATGATTATGTACAAGGCCGACTCTGAACTGTTGTCGTTATTTGCACGTGTTCGAAGACGGTTAGCACGTGCACTGAATGGGGCAAGCGATTTGGATGTTAAGCAGCCTAATACATGTGTTTTCGGTGAGGTATTGTTTTGTTTTTTGAATGGGTGATGTGATTTATGCCATGATTGGTTTAAGGGAGGTTTTTGTTTTAATCGTAGTAAAATCAGTGCCAGTGTTCCTGGATTTTATTGTTGAGGTTGCTCGTTTAATGTAACTCAATTTGTACTGGTAAAAAATTCTCAATATCAATCTGAATTTCGCTTGAAAGCATCATTATGAATAAGTGCAACCCAGGTTGATTTCAATGAAATAAGTTTAAAAATTACATAAAATTTAAATAATAATCTTTAATTCAAAGAAGAATCATTTTATCAGTCCAATCAATTCATCGTTTTATTCGTATTACAACCTATCATCAAGCCCAGTGCAGATAGGTTTTAAACAAAAGCCTATAGTAGAATGAAACCTATTGGAAACGGAAGAGAATATGCTAAAACAAGAAAAAAATAAAAATTCCACTCCTTCCGAGTTCGGGAAGTTTGGGATGAGGTTTTAAGAGAAAAATCGGTTAATCGCAATTTTCGAGCGAAACTACAAGTCCTATGAAAAAAAGTTTGGCAAAGTTGTAGGTAATAAAAAGATCTACAACTTTTGTATTTACACTTTTTTATATTAGTTCAAAATTTTGTGGAAAATTACAAAAACTACGATTTCGGTTTTTTATTCTTATCTTTGACAAAAATATTTATTTTTTAACGAAATTCTTGTGAATAACGTGCCTTTATACGTACCAAACAAACTGTAATTTTTTATAATTGAAAAAAATATTTTTATCAATCCAAAAAATACAGTTTTTTATATAAAAAAAGTGTAAATACAAAAGTTGTAGATCTTTTTAATACAACTTTGCCATTTAACTTTTTTTCATAGGACTTGTAGTTTCGCCGAAAATTGAACCGATTTTAGAAACTCTTAAAACCTCCCTCCCCCCACTTCCCGAACGGATGGAGTGGAATTTTTATTTTTTTCTTGTTTTAGCATATTCTCTTCCATTTCCAATAGGTTTCATTCTACTTAAATTTCTTTTATTTTTACCTTTATTAGAATCTGCACGTTACATCAGTTATCTGAAAACTTAAAACCTACCCTTATTTAAACCACAGCCTACCAGTATGAAGTAATCCGCAGTTGATCAACGGAGCGGATACATGACGTCATGAGCTCGTGACGTAACGACCTCTTCCGTTCGTGAAGTTTGACATGAAGTTAGAAGATGATGAATTGTTAGCGACGAGCGTAAGTGAATGTGTACATTTTAATCAATGATTTTGCATACGTTTATGAATTTAGTCCTTCAGTGTTTAGGCGGTCTTTAGGTGAATAGGTACTTGAGGTAAATTACAGTGAACGTTCTGATTATAATTTTCGAGATGAATGGAATATGTTTAGGTACTCATTGAATGGGAATTTTGTAGCAGAGTGCGGCAGTTTGTTATGGAATCTATTTTTCTTATAATATCATTAGAAGTCCATCTTTATCATACAAATGTAAACGACCTTTTTATGGATAAGACGGTAAACGAGCAGACGGATCACCTGGTGGTAAGAAATCGCTTGCCGTCCATGGACATCCGAAACACAAGAGGCATTGCAAGTGCGTTGCTGGCCTTTTATAGGTTAGGAAATTTAAAGGGTATTGGGGAATCAGTTTGGGAAGATTGAGAATTGGGCCTCCGGTAACCTCACTCGCACAACGAAATGTTGCAACGCAAGCGTTGTTTCAAATCAGATTTTCTCTGAGTTCGTGGTCCAACTCTAGTCGAACCTTCCCACTCGTGCCGAAGCATGTCTCTCCCACACTTAAAATAAACAATTTTTGTTTTATATATTTTCCCAAAAACCTTTCTTAAAATAGACAGACGTTACATAAGACCCACAATAGAATGGCCGAAACATAACATAAAACAAAACAGAAACAAATACTCCTAACAATAAGAAATGTATGTCGGCAATAACGCATACCTGTAACAACTATTTTCCTTATTTGTATCAACTGAGGGGAAAGAATAATTTTCCCATACAAGAAAGAAATAAAATTATTGGTAACTATACTCGCTTCCAAACATGGCACTACAATAAGAGATATTAATGTTCACTGTTCTATTTGTTGACATTACTTTGCTTTTTTCTAGAATGGCTACTGAGTCTCCAATACAGTCTTGTTGACTATACTGCCAGTGTTGAGTGTTGACATTACTTATCGAGGTGACATTGTAGTTTTAAATGTCACCTTATTCTAGATTACGTAATTTCGTTTTAATACTATTATATTAAATTCTTGAACAATGCTTTAGCACAAATAGACTGGCTCGAACGAACTGATATCGATACGATACGGTCAAACTGATCACTGGTGTAAAATAACATGCTTGTGTGATACTAGAGTCGTGTGAGAAAGGTTTCTTTGCCAAATACCACACTGGCACTGTCTAGACCTAAATTATTTTGGGAAACAACAAACGCGTCACCATCTACAAGTATTCCCATAGATTGAACAGATCGTATAAAAGTCATAAAACAAAATGTTGCAAAGCAAAACGTTTCCTAAATCAGAAAAATACTTGAGAGTCCAATAACAATAGTTCTAGTCGAGTTCGTCGCCCCATAATATCAGATCATATCGAGAAACTTTACAAAGTAAGAGATACTATGTATTCCGTACTGTTTTACCTATGTAAATTGAACAAATGAAAAAAATCTCAATTTACCTTTTTGTGGGATTTAAAACTATACAGGAATTTGATTGAGATCTCATCTGATGGTAAGAGACGATGCGATTGAATATAGCTTCAGGTTTGCCTAAAAGATATAAATAAGTACCAAGTTAGTTAGGGTGCTACTGTCTAGTTTCTGACAAATGTAAGGACCCTTACGGCGGAACGATAGGCGTAATAATAAATGTATTCTAATAATATACTGTCAGCATTCAGTTGATATACGTAAAACACTGACAAGAGTAAAAAAATCCTAAAATTTTAAATCTAAAATCGCACTCAAACCGGCAATCATATTTTTGTGAGCAATAATAGATATTACATTCATAAAATACTACTGCCGAATTCCAATAAAATTTATAAAATACCCGTACACATTCGCAATAAGTTCTTGTCCAGTAAAATTTTAGTATAAAAATGTTCTTATCTCCACAAACACGACGATCGAGACTTCACGTGCGGAATGCAATTTCCCCTTAGATTCAATTACACATGCCGTGCGATTCGGCGTTGTGTTATTGCTAGCATGGTATTTGCATGTTTATGTCTCTGTTGTGACTGTAAGACTGGATACATTTTGTTCGACATTTAATGGGGAACGCGATCATGTTTGTTTCATGAACATTTTCATATCGGCGCAGTATGATACTTTATTTCTGTACTATCTGATGCATATTTAAGTAGTCTAGATATGTTAGTTATAAGTGTATTGGTGTGTTTGGAATAATATCGGTTTGTATTTGTTGTGCGTAGTTGGATGTAAGGTTTCGAAGTGCGACTGTCGAATAACGGCTCGAATTAGTTCTCAGATAAAGAAAAGTAATTGGGTTATTTGACTTTCAAAATTTACTGCCATTGAATCATGCAATTAAATTGTACTTATTCACTTATAAATAAATTAGCTTCTGCTAGGGGCTTTGCCCGCATTCCTGTGAGGCAAAAAGTATTCTACCCTATCCGTATACCAACTTTCATCAAAATCCGTTGAATAATTTCAGCTTTAACAACGGACAAACATCCAAACAACCTTTCACATTAATAATATTACTGTGATTAAACTATTAAAATGTATAATTTATACAACACAAATACACGTCCATAATATTTCAACACTAACAAATAGTGGACAAATTATTTCCTCAGAAATTTCAATTCCACACAAGCTCTTGCAAATTTCAATTACAGTCTGCAACGAACATTTACGTTTAATTCTCGTATCGGGTCTTACGTTAACAATACCAGGTATTGCTATAAATTAAGGACATTCTCGGATTTCCTTTGAGCTTAGTTGCAAATAGGACACAATACATTTAATTTTGTTTTCGTTCGAATTTAGAGCAGTGAGTACTTTAGTGTTTGTTGAGTAACATAGTAAAGCAGCAGTACATAAATGATGTGTACAACAACGTATTTCATTCATTATAATGATAAATAGTAGCAAAAATATTTATAAAGCATTTTTATTTTATTGTATAAGCTGGTAAACTAGCAGACGAGACCTGATGGCAAACAATCGCCGCCGCCCATAGACATTAGACACCCAAAACACCAGAGGCGTCACAAGTGCATTGCCGGCCTTTTGGTTGCAATCACGTGTCAAGCTCAATGGCATCCCACGCAGCCCGGCTTGGAACAGGAGATGGAACTGGATTTTTAGTCAGTCTGACAATCTCTCTTGCACTAAACCAGAGTGATAAAAGTCATTAGATGATTTTCCCCCCTCAAAAAAAAAAACCTACATTCGGCTTTTTATTCGTTGCTCTTGGCACAAACAAATATGTAATAAAAGCAGACCACCAATGAAACAATCATTAGACAGCCCACAGATCAAAAAACAAGAATTTCTCCTCAAACAAACGACTCTAACATTAGGTAACATTAATTTGTAACCTAGTACTAGTAATTTGAGCCAATGGTGAAGGATTTATTAACGCCGATTCAGCACAAGACCGAGTCGTGATTTGCTGGTTGGATCGTAAGCAGAATTTGATTGGACGTCCGACATGCTGACAGGGTATGGCTGTACATAGATAAGGTGTGAACAATTCGATTTGGGATTAGTTCAGATGTGGTTGCTTCGATCCACAGAAAGAAGAAATATTCGATCATATTTGCGTGTGCATTTTTTTAAAGGAAGAATTTTAGACACATTTTTAATTTATGTTTAGTTGTAGACCTTAAAGGTATATACCAAAAGGTCTGAGTTTGAATACCTACACATTATTGTAAAAACATTTACCTAATTTTGAAGTTATTGTAGATTAAATAGGTACCGTACCTGTCTAGTCTTCTTGTTTTAGTTTTAGCTTAATATATACTGGCTTAATGTATACGGTACTCTATCTTTCCCAAAAATATATACATTTTTTAAAAACACAATCGTTATTTATGCCAAAGTATAATCATTCATTGCGAAATAAAATACACTGCAATAGTCATATTAACTAATTGCTAAACATTTATTTCCTTGCTCCTATCTCGAAGAATCCTGCGTAAGTGTCATAACCATCACTAATGCTTTGCGAGACAAGGACGATGTTATACAAAATGTTGTCGTTATCTCTTTCTTACCCAAGACAATAGTACTCTAATTCTCCACAGTATGGCCGCTGAGACTTATAGGATTACCTCTATTGCCAAAATAAAGGAACATTTGCTTGTTTCCGTGACGATTGCCTATACATTTGGTAGTTTAATATTCATGAAACATTTCAGGACAGGTTGTCATGTTTTCCTTAGAAAAGATTCAACATAATCGGCTTGTGTACATAGGGCTTTTTTGCTTTCATCTTTTTTTTATTATTCTTGTTGCTAAGAAAACTTTACTGTGTATTTTAAGAGCATAAGATATATTTGTTAAAATAATATTGTCCTGGGTTTGAGTCGTGTCAACAAATATTACTTTTGATTGTGTAACATCACGCTTTCTGGTTTTTCTCAAGTGATGTGCAGTATTGGTTAGAATTACAGAAATAAAAATACTAGAACCAGAAATTGAACCCTTGCAACTCCAAGTAAATATTTTACTTGGTAATCGCAATTGCGCTGCTCGTTTTGCAATTCAGCTGTCGAGCATGGTTAATCAACAAGTTGAAATGAGAACAATTTGCTTTTAAAGTTGCCATGGCCAGTAAGAAATTGGGCAACACAATGATCCACCTTTTGCGACCACTAGCTAAATTGGACAGAAATTACTGTAAACATAATATATCTATAAAACGGCCGTATGGAATTTAAGAGCCGTAATATGCACACATCTGCCTACCCATTCGGAGACAACAGCGTGACGTTGCATCATATACGTATTAAACGCTTTTTAATGGATACCTAATCTCACCTTTTTACTTAATAAAATACAAGTAACTAAGCTTAGATATCTAGCAAAAGTTCAGGGTCAGGTCTATCACAGTTTACAACGTTCCAGTACTGAAATAGATGTGATTGCATCACTTCAGGCCAGACTATTTTCAGGTCACTGCATATTTAGTTGAAACAACACTATTTTCACCATTTTCGCTTTGACTACCAATTTCAACATTTTAATAACAGTTTTTAGTACCGATAATGCTCACACACATGAGTGCTCAGCATTTAAATGCTTCAAATATCACATTAATAACTCCACAAACAAAATAACTGTAGTGTAATTACAATAATCTGCATAAAGCAACTCTGGTAATACGAAACGTATTTATCTTTCCTACTCGTCGATTTCGCCATTAAAATGAACGCGACAATTATCGAAAACACAAAACGATTAACCCAAATAAAGGCTGGCTATTGATTCCGTACTGGCCGCAGACCAGAAAACCAGGAAACTCACCACTATAGTTCACCAGTCAAAACTGTAAACCCCACTTCGGTATTCATTGCTCCTTTTGTTCAATAAAATAACTAAACCAACGGTACAAAACCAGCAATGGTTGCAAAATAAAAAAATGCCCAAGTTATCGTTTTGTCGTCGCGTGGTACCTCTTGGGTATCGTTAATTCTTATTGAAGACCTCGTATTGTTCGCTAATTGAATGGAATCAATCAATTTCAGCGTATATCAACTTTTACGATATAAATGACATTCGCACAACTCGATGAAATTGTAGTGCGTTGGTAGGAGTAAAACCAGGAATATTGATTGTAGTGTTGTGAGAAACAGTAACTCAAATCGTTCGTTCAATTCTAAAAACTAGGGTTTGTGCATTCGAAACAGTTTTAATACTAAAAGCTTATTGAATTCTGTCTATCTACCTGCATTTAGATACTCGTTTCAAAGAACACAGATATATTTTTGTATCGGTTACATAGCCTAAAATTAAACGCTTATAAAAGGCTGTCGACCTCTCCTATACGGGGAAGAAACTCAAGAATATAATTAGGAAAGAAAATCTAAAAATAGGTACACAAGAAAGAATAGGATAACTAACAAAAACTTGGAACATTTCATTCATTAACCAAACAACTGGTACGAGTATAATGGAAGTCTTAGAAGCAAAAGTAAATACCAACAATGAAGCGTACCCTAAAGTTTTGTAATCACCGTTTAGTAATTATAACTTTATAGACGAATACCATGACAGATAGACCGTTTCGATGATAAATAGCCTCGGCCGATAACCGATTGATAGACGCGTCGAGCTTCCAAACGCCAAATGTGATGTAATTTGTTAAATGTTGCGCACAATGTTTGATGAATCAATAGCGAAGTTGTGTCATGTGTGACGAAGCTAGATCTTTTTTAAGGGCGATTTCTGGTTGGTATTTATTTTCGAAGGTTTTTCAAATGAATAATAGTATTACTAAAGAATGTTTTAGTGTTTTCTTTTTGGATTTAACAACAGATCAATCAAATATGACTGAACACAACCTTATTTTTTTTATGAAACGCACCGGTAAACGAGCATTATAATATGTATCACATGATAGTAAGCAATCGCCGCCGCCCATGGTCACTTGAAACACCAGAGGCGTTACAAGTGCGTTGCCGGCTTTTGGGGGTTAGGAATTTAAGGGTTGTTAGGGAATCGGGGATTGGGAGATTGGAAAGAAGGGAATTGGGCCTCCGGTAACCTCACTCACACAACGAAACACAACGCAAGCGTTGTTTCACGTTGGTTTTTTGTGAGGCCGTGGTATCACTTCGGTCGAACCGGTCGAGCCGGCAAACACTCAACACACCAGAAGAGCTACAATTTTGGTCAAATAACAAAAAAATCATGTTACCAAAAGTAAATTTTTAATGTTTTTTAGCTTTGATTTCATCCTTTATAACCTGTTTACAGTTCATGCAAGTAAATGTATGTCAGTGCAAGTGCATGTTGGTTCTTGCAACGTGCTCTTTTAGAACACATAACAAATTCTCTTTACTAACTGACGTGTGGTTCTAGCCACGAGTAAAGGGGCCGAAGCTTGCTTAGTCTCCTATCCAAAAGTGGATAAATACGGCTTTGTGTTAGAAAATCGATTACTCTATCCTGTGAAGGTTTTAGATACACTATACGGAATGGAATAACATGAATTACATTTTTTTATGGTATAAGCCGGTAAACGGGCAGACGTATCACCTGATGGTAAGCAATCGTCGCCGCCTCACAAAAGGATACACGAAACATCCATGGCGTTACAAGTGCGTTGCTGGCCTTTTGGGAGTTAGGAATTTAAAGGTTGTTGGAGAAATCGGGGATTGGGAAATTAAGGCTAGGGCCTCCTAATTGGGCATCCGGTAACCTCACTCATACAACGAAACACAACGCAAGCGTCGTTTCACGTCTGTTTTATGTGAGGAGGAGTACGCATTATATTATCGTCTTATTTTAGGTATACATTATTTCAAAAGAAGACATATTTTTCCTGCTAACGACATAGAATTCTGGGATAATAGAGCGAAGAAGAAGATTCAATGTATTTTTTTATATCTTGTCTTTTTTTTGGGCAAAACATTAAAAAAGAGCCAGGTATTCGCCTTGCAACATTTAGCTATCAAGCATAACGGTATAAACTCCTTCCTAAAATGGCCACCCATAAACGAATTAAACTCTCCAATACATTGTTAACTTTATTAGAGCGATTGCATAGAAGTGCAATATTGTTCGAACGGAGCATTTCCAATTTGCAATGTATGTGAGTGCCATCTATGTAACGTTTGCTCTGCTGCTTGTTAATTGGTGGATCCTGTTCACGTTTTCGGGTCACATTCAATGCATTACCATTTTGGTACGGACGGAGTTTCGTAGATTCTAGTAGTCTTGGTAATTATTAGAAGTCTCTAATTATTCAAATTGGTGATTTGCGGCCTTTTAGAACCAATGTGTGACGTTTCCGAACAAAGCGCTTCAACATTTTCAGCTTCGGTAATGCTGAACAGTGCTTAAATATCGAGCATTTGATCAGTGATTTACACATTACGCATTACGAATTTACGTAAATGTTTAAACGAATTTCTATAATAGAGAATGTATCTAGAGGTTTTCTATAAGACACGTAAAGTTGTACTTTATCTTAAAAAAAGAAAATGTTCATTTGATTCACCTAGATGAATAATAATTAACGCCACGTAAAAAAAAAAGATTTTGAAGATAAACTAAACAGGATTGCATGATAAAAAAAACCTTTTAAAAATCCTAGTTAATTACAAAACAAAATTAAAGGCTCGTCAATTTTGAAGTTGGACAGCTGTAGATGTCCATTAGACTGCACTTTGAAAGCATGACATTGATACGTACCTGGCGCAGGTAAAACCAACTACTCAGCCGTAGATAGAGCCTAGAGCAAGCTTTTAACTAAATTGTATTTTTATTTAAATTCTAAATACCTAGTGTGTTTTATTTCAGCACTTAAAGCTATTAAAGACACGGGAACGAATGCTCTTTACATAAATTTTCTCTTTCATTTATGTGGGATATGAGGAGCCGAAGTTTATTTTTTATGCAAATCCTTTTGGAGTGGTTATTTTAAAATGTTATACGCTAACAATTGACGGTTTATAATTCGAATTTTATGTTTGTAATGAGTTGCTTATACTCGTATCTAAGTTGGGACCACTATAAAAAAGGTTTTGTGATTAATACAGGGTGTAAACGAAACGCTCCCAAACGCTGCAAACAGGTGATGGTAAAAACTAGTTTTATTTTTAAAACAATGTATAAAAAAGTAATTAGCTTTTTTGGGAGCCTTCCGTTTATAGCCTGAGTGTAGTACATAGGATTCAATTTCAGATTCAACTACTGACCGTAAAGAAAAATCTTTTTATACTTTAGCTCACCCGGTATGAAATACAAAAACTTACGCTTAACTCGAGATGACAAAGATTCTAGATTCTAACAACTATTCGAGCAAAGAGACTATCTGTTAGTTATTGTAACAAATAAGGAACATATACCTACATACAGACATAGATAAGTTTTTTTGACGGGGGAAAACCATCCATTGATTTTTCTACCCTTGGCCGAAAGAAGAGAGGAAGAGGAAGTGTCAGACTCATAGTGGACTCTTACTGATTAAAAACTGACCCAGTTCTACTCCTGCTTTTAGATCCGGAGTCCCGGAAAACCCGTTAGGTAGTCCGCAGCTCCGGATCAGACACAGATATAGATATGTTCATCTATATCATTTATCAGTATGTTAGATTTCAATGTACAATATCTTCAAAATATTAACAGACTTATTTTGTAATGCTGATGTCTTGTGACGGGTGAGCGGTAATCGAGCAGTGACACGGAAGGGCACAACATGTGTTGCGTAACATTTGTTTACTGAGCCAGTCGGGATTCAAGGCCTGTCCTTGAATATTATGATGATGTTTTCGTGGTATTTCAAGTGTTACATGTTTGTTTGGGTATAAATAGGTTGATAATAATATCGTGTGATGGTTTAATGTCACTTTGAGTTAAGGTTAATTGGGATAATGGTTTTGAGGCTTACTTTAGCTTGTCAAGTATATTTTTTTGAAGGGGGATTTTCTTCCTATGTCTTCTCCCACCTTGGGCGAGGTGAGAGGGAATGTCAGACTCTTACTGACTGAAAACCATCCTGTACCTTCATCTTCTTTGAGCCGGAGCCCCGGTAAGCTTGTCAAGTACCTAATATTTAAATTGAAGACAATACAAAATATTGAAATATAAATTGGATCATGCAGCTGAATTTGCTTGGCCTGATTAGATACCTACTCATAAAAGTAATTTCAATCTTTAGTAAGGTTTTATAATCATTCTTAAAAATTTCATAATCCAATTCTACAATCTACTTTTTAATTTAGTAATCTTTATTGGACTGGGTAACGAGTACAATGAATTCCAACTAACTTTTCTAAGTCCAAAACTTATATCTATTTGCAATATCAAGCATAATCTATTTTATAATCCAATTATTTGAAAATCACTTTAATTCTGCATTTGGGTCAATGTCCAATACGGGTGTGATCGCTCTGGCGCCCCTCAGATATAGACATTTAACGGCAATTATGTATCTCATTGAAAACAATAAAAATATACTATTTGAATATCATTATTTTCAAACTGACATGGTCACTAACACTAATATTACAACTTGAAACGGGATATTTACCATGTTTATTTGTGTTTATGAGTTTTCTATATTTCGGTACTGTTGCAAGCGCCATGATCACGGATGAACTGAAACTCATAGACACAAATAAACATGGTAAATATCCCGTTTTAAGTTCTAATATTATCATTATTTTCAATAAGATACATGACCACCATTAAACATATACATATATCTGAAAAGCGCCAGAGCAATCACACGAACACGCCCCAACTCCATTTTTGGACACTTACCCATTTAGAAGATTCCATTATTTTCTTCTCTAACCTACTAATCCAGTAAAAACATCCACTAATTTCCCTCAAGGTCATCCTCCTACTGAATGTATAAAACATGTGAACTACCAAACATGATCATCAATCTAATTCCCCAAGTACTAGTACGTTTTCCTCCTAACGCTGGCCATACCCTTGAGACGATCCCTTATTACATTCATTTACCTAATAATGCTTTTCATTAATTTCTTCTGAGCACTGATGACTAACAAATAAGGTGGCAACGTTTTTACAAGTAAAATAAGGTTTTTATACTATCTAAAAGTAACTTGGTGACGTTTTGGTTCGATAAATGTACTCATGAAATTGATAAGCAATAATTTGAGTGTAATGTCGTGATTGTCTTAAGGTTACATTATTTATTTTAAATACATATAAGATAATTTTTAACAAAATCTACCAAAATCAATTGAAGTGTGTCGGTCCTCGTGGATTTCATATATTTATCTACAGTTATAATAAATCTGCAGAGAAAAATATAACATTATATAAGTAATACATACTATTTGAGTTCCTCGTCAAATAATAAAGTCGAAAAACATAAAAAATGAATCAAATACTACAAAAAAGCTATCGTCATCGCTAAGTTTGACACTTCCATCAACCATAAAATCCATACATCGGAATCAATACAGCGACTCATTTAAATTTACTACAACACTATCATAAAACTTAAGTACTGTTTAAATTGAGCGTTAATATTCAATAACAATATAACAGTTGAAACTATACACTATACCAGTGAATATGTTGCCAAAAGGATTTTGAGTTCAATCCGTAATTGTAGGTACAGTCGCTGGCCGATTTATAGTTAGTATTAAAAAGTGAAGTTTGTACGATGCCTAGTGGTATTTTATTGGAAAACGAGCAATTGGATAGTAAGCAATTAGATAAGTAATTAGCGTTGTCAATGAACACAAGTAATACCAGATGAGTTATATTTGTATTGCCGACCTTTTAAAGAGACGTTTTTTTTTATGATATAAACTGGTAAACGAGTAGACGAATCGCCTGATGGTAAGCAATTGCCGTCGCCCATGGACACCCGAAATACCAAAGGCGGTACCAGTGTGTTGTTGGCCTTTTAGTGGTTAGGAAGTTAAGGGTTATTGGTTAATTGGTGATTGGAAAGGGGAAGAATTGGGCCTCCGGTAACCACACTCACAAAACGCTAACGTTGTTTCACGTCGTTTTTCTGTTAGGCTGCGGTCGAGCTCCACCAGCTAACTCCAGTCGAGCCGGCCCATTCGTGCCAAAGCATGGCTCTCCCACAGTCACATCCACTATCACTTAACCTCTTGTCTTTCGGTATATGAGACATAATAGAGAAAGCATTGTGTCTTGCTTAAATCTGCGTTCCGACATACAACGGGTTAATTCATCTTTTTTATTTAAAGAATCTCACCTAAAATCTATCATTACAATTTTCCAATGCGATAGTTAGGCCTTAAAACTTACATCCCATTCAATTAACACTCGATTGTACTAAACAATATTGAGTTGTAAAATATTAGGTACATAACAAGAAACATTTTCGTCAAATAAATTTAATTATGTTTTTATGTATGTATATAAAAGATGGCTGAACTTAAACAGAGGAGTGTATTCGTGATGGCAGTCTCCAAGTGTAAAAATTTTAATTACACGGACCTAAATGAGGGTAGCGCATTCATTAAACGTGGAATCTGAGGACTATAATTTTGGGAATTATAGTTGTGTATTATATTTAATGGAAAATGGGAGTTGGAAACGTGGTAAACATGCCGAATATAAAGTGTCAGGTTTGAATACCAGCTCAATCTGGTGATTGATGATGACAATATTTAATTTTATAAATGATAAAGTGTGTTTGTTTAGATGGTTGGATATTCGTTCGTCAATCACGCTGAAATACTGTACGCGTTTTGATAAAATTTGGTTTGCAGACATGGTATGAGCTGAATTAGGTGATAAGATTATTTTTATCACGCAAAAATGCGGACAAAGCCGAAACTTACCTGAAGATGTAAAATGATAACCTTCTTTTTTATTACTTGTCTACTTGTAGTAAAAAACTGATTTAAAATATGAGTTTATGTAGTGTACCTTTAGCATAATATAAAGATTTCATAACATCATCTAACTAATCGATGTGCAAAGATTAGTCTACGTAGAACAAATCAGAACCTCAAGATTGTTGTATCAAACGAAACAATAAGATTAATTTTCTAATTGAACCGCTTTCTTAATAAGCCTTTGTATTAGTCGGTAAACCAATTACCTTCTTAATTAAACTATTGTTTACCATCTACACTATTAGACAAACAGTAGTCGGTGAGCGAACTTTGTTAGTAGGAGAGAATATTTTGAACCACAAGATCCACAAGATAGCTATTGTTTATGAATCCATCTAAACATACATTAATCATGGGTGTTGATAAAACCGCTCAATATTTTATTTGAAAGAAGTAAAACATTAATTAACGACTTCGACTGCACGGTTGGCTGGGCATCTGGCTGCGCGTACAACGTGTAGCGGGTTCGATTTCTGCACGAAGCAACTCTTCGCGTAATCCGCAAATTGATGTTTCTAGTATGAGTGTCATGTTTATGTGGACTGTGAAAATCGTAGAGCAAGGTAACGTCAAAAAAAATGAAAAAAATACTAGTTTAGTATTGTAGTAGTTTAGTTTTAGTATTTTGGTATTGTAAGTATTGTACGTGGCAAATATCCATGGTAATTTAAAATGCTATTTTAAAATTTTATATACGGTTAGCCAAAATTTTCAAAACATATAATTATAGCTACCTACAAAAGAAATTATACCACACCATAACAAAACAATTACACCCAAACTACACCTATGCAGCACCAATAAAATAACAGTAACCTCCATTTAAACACCAAGATCCTCAAGTACCACCAAACGTCCACTTCAAAGCATTAAATTCAGTAATTTACCATTAGCGAGGCTAGGTACGAGCGCTATATTGAAACCGCGCTGCAATGAGAATATAAAGGAGCTATTTCAACGGTAATATCCAATTGTGAAGGTAAGTCAGGTAGTCGATCCTTAAGGAATACTTACAACGTTGTCTTTACTGCATTATTTGTGTTTCACTTTATTTTAATACGTAAAAGGGAGATGCAGTGTGTTTTAAAAAATTGTGACTTGAAAGATATTTTTTTGAGGGGGAAACTCATTCAATGTTTTTCCCCGTCTTGACGGACAGACAGATAGACTATTATTTACTAACTGACATTTCAAAATTACCTATTTATGACTTAATTAGAATAAATTTTGAATTTGATTTGACTGTGAATAATTATTTTTCCTGACAAATAATACACTTCTTCGTGGACTTTTATTTCGTTCATACAGAATAAAATAAAATAGTTGATGAAATATGAAAGAATTATATTATTCTCATCTGCATCGCTCTCTAGAAGAAAGCACATAAAACGTATTGTGTTGACTCACAAATTCTTAATACGCGTCTTATTTCCAGAGAATGACTGAATATGTAAAGCATATTACATTTTTAGCTAGAATTCATAAAAACTCACTTCACGTGATGAACTTAAAACATAAACATTTTCAAAGCAAAATAAAAAAGTCAAACAAAAACAATGAACTATCTGCATAAATAATGTTAAACAATCGGGGACGAGGCAATGTCAACTCTAAAGTTACTAAAAACAAAGTTGTATTCAGAATAAAATATTCATTTGTAACTGTTGAAATGTAAGTACCAGCGCAAATTACATAGAACACGGTTTGTAATTAAAACTTGGTGTTTGGAACTACATAATGACAGTACGAACGTAGTAATTGAGTCGCTAAATCAATCACTAATTGGAATACATGAACCTAAATTAAGATAAGATCTATAAAGTTAGTATCACAGCAGACTAATCCGTAATTGATACAAACCAATAGCTTGTTTGCTGTGCCACAGATCAAAGATCAATTATAATCGCTTTCTAATAGATGTGACGTACAATTTACTTGGTTATCTCACAATTGTGAAAGTCTTCCAAGTCGTTTGGATAGACATACATTTGTAATATTAGACACAAAAATCACAAAAGAGACATCTGTGTGGTACAAGTGTAGATTACAACATTGGAACAATAAATAAGCTACTTTTTACCCCAATTCCACGAGCGAAATCGTGAGCAGAAGCAAGTACTTTTTATATTTTTACTGCTTCGATTCCCGAGATACATAAAATATTATAAAGATTCCTAAAAGTCACAAAAATTGCAAATAAGTGCAGCTTAACAACATGCCCTTTACATTAAATAGACCAATATGGACCAGGAAAGCTAACCTGCTACTTAACTGGTCAGGAACCAACTTGAATAAACACTCATTCTAAGCACAAACTCCCAAAAATAATTCACACTGCAACATAATAAAACATCGAACAATTTCCTTCGCACATCAAACACATCCTGTCAATACATTAGTTGACACATCTCCTCGCGACTTGATCTATAACATCCGATTGTTGCGAACAAGACGAACGGTTGCATCAATCATGTAGTATACCAGCCACCTGTCGATCTATGCAATGCATCTTAATCAGAAACTGGACGGGTAGTAATCTGTCCTTAATCTGATACAACTATGTATTTGTGGTGTTAAGTAATTTGTAATCATTGTTTAGTATAATAACTAATGTATATATGTATTTTATCGTCGAAGAGGTAGACAGTGGTGCACATTACGACACGTAAAGCTGGTATACAATGTTCACCCACTTTTCACCATTTGTGGTATAAGTCTCATGTAATAGGGGGTGAGCCTATTGCCATATTATACCAACTAACAAAAAGGTACTGTACGTACTACTACTGCGGAATTTTCGAAAAACCGAGAACCCGGGAACCTCCGGTAGTCGCACTTGCGACTACTCGACCAACGAGGCAATATTATAAGACATACTAAATTAACTAAAAATAAGGCCCTGTATCTAATAGTATCTAGGAGTCCCATGAGGAAGAATCCCTTTGCGACTCGAGACTAGTATTTCTGAGTATATTTACGTGAGTAAACCGCTATGTTTTAGTTAATTACATTATATAGTACTTAGTTGTAATTTTAAGCTGTAATTCTGTGTTATGATTGTTAATGTTATTAAACTAATTTGTAGTAATTCTATAATTAGGTAAAATACAATGTTATTGTAGTGTGTTATCAGCTAAAATAACAGAGATGTAACATAACACTAACATCAGCAACTTAAGATAATTGGCAGCTGGACTTTACTTACATAAGGGGTTTCCTAGAACCTCACTTTCTAAGAGGGTAAGAGATCGTATTTAGACTAAGCAGAATTTGGTAATATGGAGACAAAGTTCCCTAGAACTAACTATGGATCATAAAATATTCTCCAATACAACTTTTGTTAGATACGACCTTGAGCTTCTCATATGATATTTTCAAGTAAGATCAACAATATTTTTGGTAATACATTTCATCTTAACATACTTAGTACATATTGATCCAGAGCTGCGAACTACCTAGCGGGTTTACCAGGGCTCCGGGTCAAAAAGCGTAGAAACGGGGTGGTTTTTAGTCAGTAAGAGTCTGACACTCCCTCTCGCCTGGCACAAGGCGAGAGAAGTCATTGGATGATTTCCCTCTTTAAAAAAAGCATAGCACATATTCTAACATATAAAAAGAAATGTTTTTTAAGTAATGAAATGAGTCTGCAAAACTTTATCATAACCCAAACATCCGTTGTTTCAACATAAAAAAACGTTATAACCATATTCAATAACCCTAAACCGAAATTCAGAACTCGTTCCGCTGACCAGGACATTGTACAAGGCCTAAATGACCGATATTGAACCCTAGGTCGAAGATATTTCAGACAGATGGCATAAAGGTTATATGCTATATGAATACATAAAACTTAGGCAGATTTCTGAATGCAAATATCCAGCGAACGCGTGAATAAATAATATTACGTGAAATTTCTTCAGAGACCTGTCTAAGCGTGATCCGTAGTCATACATTACTGTGATTGGGGGACTCGCGAAATTTATTTAAGAAAGATATCTTGTAATATAGACTTTTTTATGAAGGGAATTGACGATCTAAATCGAGACTTGGCTGTAGTAAGAAAAATGCGAGCCCTTTTGCTGTAGAGCGTTTTTAATGGTGTATTTCATTCTTTTTCCAATTATTTTTCGCCCGTTTTGCTTTCAGCTCGACTGCATTGCTGAATCTAGAAAATTTTCCTCGAAAATGCTATAAAGATTGTTCATAAATATAAAGCTAACGATTGCTGTATTTTGAAAATAAGAACGAGACTTAGTTTTAATACGGTTCACATTAGTTTGTTCGTAGAGAGCTGTTGACAAATATTTTGCGGTCATTATCACGTCTAAAATCGATTAAGAAAGTATCGTATTTATCCAAACATTCGATAAAAAACACGAAGCAATAAGGCAGTTCTGGCAATAAAAACAATCTAGCTTACTTTAAAACGAAAAAATGTCATCAAACACTTAAGCGATATATCAATATCCTTTTAAGTACCAATAATTACGATTGCACCTCTACGTATACGTCCCACTTTATAGCAAAGCCGAAGATGAAATTAAATGGAAAAGAATTAAGAATTTCAACTTCCTACGTTTCTCGTCTTAAGTTTTAATTGCCCTCCATTGCACAAGTTGAGAAATTAATATGTTTCAAGGGACTTTAATTTCTGGACATTGTTCCGAAGACGTCTTTTGTCTTGATTTAGTATATTTGTCCGTATAGATTGGTGTGTATGTGTGTGCCTGTGGAGAGGAAGCGTTTGTGGAATAGAAATGAGCTTGAAGTTTGATTGAATCAATCGAAGTTTATATTACACTTCTTTACAAATTAATGGGCTCATTATGATGTGCTCATTTTCAATTGCCTAAGCTGATATTGATATGGCTCTTTTTTAAGGGGGGTAAAACATCCAATGACTTCTCCCGCCTTAGACGAGGCGAGAGGGAGTGTCAGACTCTGACTGACTAAAAACCACCCTGTTCCTACTCCTGCTTTTTGAGCTGGAGCCCCGGTAAACCCGCTAGGTAGTCCGCAGCTCATATTGACATGGCTACTGGCTCAAAAAGCTGGCTCAATAACCTATTTTAAGTTCTTCTATGATCTATCTTAACATACTAATTAACAAACCAGAAGATCTCGTATAAAAGCAACAGCTTTCTAAAAGTACACGAAGGATACGTATTACGTAATAATTCTATAATTAGTTCCCAGTATTAGTTACGTGTTTGTATTTCTTTAGCTGGTGCACGTAAAATATTGAAATCGGTATCGCTACACGGTTTTCCTTGACCTTAATATGTGAGTACTTTTTCAAATGTCCAATTTCTGCACCTTAGCGGTAACTCGAATTTTCCTCAAACATTTTTATTAGATTTTGAGTATAATGTTTTTTTTTCTACGGCTTTTCCTATCGAATTAAATTGTGCAGAAACAAAATGGTTAATGTTTAACATATTATTACACGTCACATGTTATTTTTTTTTTTTTTTTTGTTTTTTGTAAGATGTTATTATATTTAAAATAATTGTTTAGCTATGAGGCATGACGAAATTTCTATAGCTAATGTACGTGTTGAATAATTGAAATTAATATCAGACACATACACAACTAACTTTTTAAAACTCAAAACGGTTGAGAACCAAGATCACATGCTCCTTCTTGTAACTATAATACTCATATGTAGGAGCTCTTTATTGGTATAATTTACGATGCGAGCAGTAGCCAACACTAGGATATAATAAGTTAGATGAGCTCAAGCAGATGCACTGCGGCATGTTCAAAATATGGTTATTATTTGGTGCAAGTTATGAGCGGAAAGCGAGTGAAAAATATTACTGAGAAACAGAAAAAATAAATATCATTTTAAAACTTATAATCTTAATAGATATAATATTGTTCGTATTTGTGCTTTCTATTATTTCTAAATACTACTTGAGCAAAGACTTAAACGCTCAAACTGTAAGTTGCTTTATAAAAAAAAAAAAAAAAAAATCATAACCTTACAACATATAGGGGTATGCAGAGATTATGGCAACAATATTTACGAATCCTCTCTCCCATTATTTTCATTACACTCTTATCTAACCTATCAAGTTACACAAACTAATCTATCTAAGGAATCAGCCATAAAAATGCCTTTTTATATTCACCCTTCAGAAGTTCATAGGTACCATCAACAACTGAATAGGAAGTACATGACGTCACGTAGCAAATTGAAGAATGCTATAGGTGTTCGACTTAGGAGAAAGGGTCGCATTCCAAGGAGGCAAAGAATCCCAAGACATATAGTTAATTTCATAGCATAGCGATATGAAAAAAGTGATCATATTTTATTGCATTTAAAGGCTTGTTGCCTTCTTTTTTAAATGCGTGAATATGATTATGACGTTTCGAGATTGGGTTTTAGTAGTCTATCTTATGGATAACTTTAGTTTGAGCGTTTCGATTATAATGTTATGTTAAAATAATGTGTCATTAACCACCAGTGCTAAGCAATGTATACCTAATGAAAGTTATATTGGTGGCAATGGTCAAAGGGTTTTTTAATATAATATCAAAGGTGGATTTTTACTCGTAATTAAACATGTGGTATGTGTAATCAGTATTAAAGAAAACTGATAAAAATTGGTAACATTTCATACAAAGAATTGTTATGTCATTTGATATTGCGTACAACATAATATAACTTATTCATAGAATATACTGCCATGCGACACACAATTTTAACGTGTAAATTAGTTCAAGGAGTAAATACCAAGGCACCACATTATACTCAGAATATTTAAGTTATGTGAGGCATCTTAGTTCAAAGTAAATTCAACAATAACACTAGTTTCACACCTCAAACTGCTTTATTATTGTCATTAATTAACAACAATTAACACCTCAAGGTATGTTAGATTCTTAGAAATTTTCAAGTTAGAGTAAGTAAACACATACACACAACAACTTAAATGGGTCACTGCTGACCAAAGGCTTCTTCTCGCATGGAGGTTTGAGCATTAATCACCACGCTTGCTCAATGCGGGTTGGTAACCTCAAACTTATAAATTCGAAATTATGTATAAGCTGAGGGTTTCTCACAGTCTTTTCCGTCACCATATCTAAACACTCTTTTTACGTAATAAGATCTCTAAGTCATAAGTCAAACTTAACAAGAACATGGTAACAAGGGACGACCAAGGATATCTTGCATTAAAAATATATGTCTCGTCACCTCTCTATAAAATCAATCACCTGAAGAATATCCGATACATGTTTAATTGTACAAAAATATATGAATGCAAACAAAATTTCAAACTACAAGAAATGTAAAATTTACAAAATAAAACGTTCCACAAATTCGCTCATAGTTTGTCCCGTAACATCCCTGTGATAGCTTACACTACCACCGCTGAGATACGACCAAACTTTCTCATGTGGTCCGCAAAACCAGCTCCTATTTACAAGCCCAAAATAGCTGTTCTAGTCCTTTATAGCATATCAGTCAAATGTATTTTGGTCAGTATTTTGTTACAATAATAGTCTGCTTAATACGAAGTTGACAAAAATATCGTATTTGTAAAATCTTTGTAGTACAAACAAAAGAAAAATAACATATGTTTTGTTAATATATCCACAGATGCCTAAACACAAGGCTGTAGATAAAATTTGATCATAATTGTCCACTAATTTTATTTTATTTCGATAAACCAACAAGAAATATTTGTGGGTGTTTCGACCCGTAGTTTCAACCCAGAAATATCAGCAACAAGGAATAATTAATTAAAGCAGAGCATTCTCGCTGCAACTCTCGAGAGGTGTCGACATTTTCTATAAAACTCGAGTAATCTAGTCCATTCCGCAGATGACCGGATCGCACGCAGGCGACCCACTTCTCCGTTTATGTCAGATTTAATTAGAATTGAATTTCTTTGCGACTAGTCGTTAGAGTGTGGCGGGTTTTATGGTAGATGTTGCATGCATACTCTAATCTTTTCGCTCTTATGTACTGTAAATACTTTTCAGTCGATATATTTATACTAAGCAAAATAATAATGATATTTTAAGTTATTTCTAACGATCTTACTGTACTCATAGAACGATGGGTGTTGACAAAATTTTGAAGCATCTATCTACTTCAATTGAAATACAAAAGATTAAACGATTTCAAGTACATAAACAACAGCAGACTCAAACACTCGTTTGTCCTTTTGGAAATATTATCTATGTATAGGAGAAAATTTTGTAACATAAATATTTTTATTCGTTGACCTCACGAATAAAAATTATATCAGAATGATTACAGGCATTAAAACAAACAAAATTCATCCCCAAAGTAAAAATATACAGTGAGACATCAAAAATATGGACACAAAAAACAATTCTATGTTCGTTAGCTAATTGTATTCTTTTGATTAATATTTGTCTGTTTTTTGCACCAAAAATGTGATGAATTTGAACATAAAATACTGACTTTCGTTATAAAAACAGAGGTGTGTGTTTATACACGTTTCTTTTACTTTAGTTTTAGTGACGTCAAATAAAACCTCTAACACAGTAAGTTTCCTTGTGAGAAAGCCGGGCTCTATAAAAATATACTTGTAATAATATTACTATCTAAGGCCGGATAAGAAAGATAAATAAAATATCTAGTTGTTGTAACCGCACGCCTACGCTAGACTGCTACGCTAATCGCTACGACGTAGTCAGTGTAGCCGCTACACCGTAGCACTTTTTTGTTATATTTTATTTTGTGACGTAAACGCTAGATATTGTTATTAGGTTTTACTAATGTATTATTATATACCATTGTAGTAAAATCTACGCATTTTTTTAAATAATGATTTAAATCCAATTAACAGAATACAGAGAAAAATAGTTTTAAATTCAGGGGCAATGTGAAATAGACGATCCGTTGCCCAACATTAGACGGTCTACCTAAACTTGCTAACATAAAAAGCTTTCTCACTTCAAGAACCAACAGCAAATAAACATTACTAGTATACGTAAAACAGTAATAATAATAATATAAAAAAGTGGTAACACAGCCTATGATATAACAGTTTGTCAAATATACCTGGGCGTGTAAAAGTTTTATTGACAATAAATTGCCATTAGTTGTAGACACATCACAGCCGTTACTCTTTGTGAACAGTTGTGGTGGCTTTAACTCAGTCATTATAGGTTTTACGGTGATAACTATGAATATACTGCATAACTACGTGTTTTACTACGCTGTGGTGTTGTTATAATATAACCTGTTTTGGTTTATGGCTGAGGATAATCGTGCAGTTACTCAATTGGTTATGGTAATCAACGAAAGAGTGATGATTTTGAAATACTTTTTTTATATGACGGCTTTACAATAAACCGACGTGAAACAACGCTTGCGTTGTGTGAGTGAAGTTACCGGTGGCCCAATTGCCCTAATTTTTTCCAATCTCCGATTCCCCAACAACCGTTAAATTTCTTACCCTCAAAAGGTCGGTAACGCACTTGTAATGCCTCTGGTGTTTCGGATGTACATAGGCGGCGGCGATTGCTTACCATCAGGTGATCCGTCTGCTCGTATACCGACTTATACCATAAAAAACACATAAAATTAACATTACATCATATCATCACACCAATGTCCTATGGGGTAAATGGCACTTAAATACCTCAATTTCTTTAGCCAAACTGAAGCCAATTGGGGAAATTTTTAGTATGGTCCTTTTCCAATAAATCGACGTCTATAATAATAAATAGCATACCCACAGTAATATACTTAAATATCATATCAAATAAACTTTATCACTGCATGGAATGGCCATGCAATATTCATAGAATATTCAGAAGCTTATGAATTTTTTAACGTTACATACCTATACGATTCGCTGCAATTTTTTCCGTTAATGTTAAAGAGATTTTTTCAAACATTTTGTTAAAGTAAATATTTTCATTTAAAACGTTTATTTTTAGTTATGAAATACTTTTTTAATGTGAATGAAATTACTTTTCCGTTGTGGAATGGTTGAAACAGCAACTGCAAAGGTTGGAACAGAACTGCAAAGGGATTTGAGTTCACTTTTTTATGGTATAAGCCGGTAAACGAGCAGACGGTTTACCTGATGGTAAGCAATCGCCGCCGCCCATGGACAACCGAAACACCAGAGGCGTTACAAGTTCGTTGCCGGCCTTTTGCGGGTTAGGAATTCAAGGGCTGTTGGGGAGTCGGAGATTGGGAATATCGAGACCCTTCCCGATATCCTCTGGGGGCTCTGGAAGTCTCACTTACAAAACGAAAAAAAACTTGCGTTGATTCACGTTGGTTTTTTGTTAGACAGTGATATCAATCCCGTCGAGCCGGCCCTGCAGTGCCGAAGCATGGGTTTCCCACTCCACTCACTTAATTTAGTTCCTCATTGTAAAGATTTTTTGAATAATTGTGTTTATTAACACTATTATAAGCCGATGACAATACATCAAAACGTAATTTACATATTTTGTTTACAAAATATGTAATATATCTTCACTCTCTACTTGCTAATATTTGACAAAGGTTTCTGAATATAACTATAATGTTATTTTATGCAAATGTAGCCATATTACTAAGTGCTTATCCCTAGTGAATCTATTTTTTCTTTCAATCAAAAAAACCTGACGCCTATAAAATTTTAGTGCTCCTGATATACTCGTGGATCGTTTTACGTTCATCGCTATCATAAATAACATTATATTCTGCTTACTATCAGACTAAATCTTACTTTTATCTTATGCTAGTTTATTTTTCAATCATACGCGTACTTATCATAAAGTTATTGAGTTAACTTTAAGAATATATAGTTGATATATAGTGAATAATAACATTGAAGTTTTAGAAGTATAATTATAGTGAACAAAACTTTAAGTTTTTGAGCTAAGTATCTGAAAACAGAATTTAACTCTTTTTTATTTAGTTCTTCTAGTTTTCTCTCTTTCGTATTGTCATGCCTTTTATCCGCGAAGGGTTACGCAGAGGTGCACATTACGGTACGTAATGCCACAGTGCAATATATACCCACTTTTCACTATTCATGTTATAAGTCCCATGTAACAGGGGGTGAGCCTATGATTACTAAGACTCCTCCTTCTCCAAGGCCCAATCAAAAAAAGCCCAGTAATATTTTGCCCGACCCGAAAATCAAACCCAAGATCTCTTACCAGTTGCACTGGCGACCAGTCAACCAATGAAGAGGCAGTCTAATAGTTTTCTCATCATCAGTTTTAAATTCATTGTTTTGTTACCATGTGTATCATAATTGTAAAGAGTCATCTCTTTATAAAATTGTACATCAAATACAAAAACTTTAAAATGATGTTTAATTTTCATTTCTTTCTACGCCTACGAACTGAAATATAGACTTGAAGTTATTTTTATTCAATTCGCAATTTGATAAGAGCTAAGATACCACAGGCATTCATCGTTGACCTTTAGCATTTCACAAGTAATTTGAATAAAACCTTTACCTTATTGTTTTTCATTTACAGGCAGTCTACTGGAGCTCCGATAAATTCTTTGAAACAGCAATTTGTAGTGTGGATCCCATCTCATAAACGGTGGAAGCTTTCAGTTTGGAATTCGAAACCAATACAATTTCTTCCTGAACTGCGTAGGTTGTTGAATGTAACATAAACTGAAGTACATAAAAGCCTTATTTGGCCTATTGTCGCCAACAGAACGTCCGCTTTTCAGTCACACATTGTGCTAGCAACAATACTCTGAATAACACTAAACTTCAGGGACATAAGCGTTCAACTAGACCCAATTTCAGTAACGCAATAGTGGTTAACACGTATAACAATAGAGTCTGATTTGTGAGCTGGTTCACCGCAACGTATGACCGCAAATATCGCTCCCTATTGTCAGAGGCTCGGGGGAATATCTTGATTGGAACACTGTTATAAACGCGTGAAACTAATCGATGCTTTAATAGTGAGGTCGAGATGGAATATTTAAGTAGTGTCTCAGTAGTCACTGTTGTGTAAGTGTACTTGTAAGGACAAGATGACTTTTAGACACGAAGCTCTGTACTGTTTTGTCAGTGAATGGTAAACTTTGTATCGATTACCGTTTCGTTGTTTATCGATAATCGTTTTACCACAGTGAAATGCTTCAGGAGAGTACCTATGTATGCATACGCATTGACTACATAAAAAGTGTTAACAAGTAAGTTTTTAAGAAACACATTCAAATCTTTAAAACACTTTCGTATTCGTAGTATTGTATATCAACCGAAATAGGATACAATTATTTTCTCCACTTCGACATGCAACAGTTTCAAAACCACAAATCAACGAAATACAAAGACCGAAAATCCGGGCTCGTAATTCAAAGGTGCCAAAAATCTGTCATAGCTTAGAGACAAAAAAGGGATGATTCGAAAAAAACACGTACAGAAGTAAATCCAATTTTGGCGGTACAAAAATGCAGATAGGCCAGAAACAGCCAGCCTCGTTAGTGGGGACCAAAAATATTTTTAATTTTCCTTCCTACGTTTCGGTAACCGGCATTGTGACCTCAGTTCGTTTCAAATGAGGATTTACATTTTAGAACTGTAGATAAGAATAATTTCACACTGGCTGTTTGGAAAGCATTCGAATCTCGAATGTTCTGACAGCTGTGTCGGCTTAACACGTGACGTTTGTGATTTTAGCTGTCAGTTTATTGAATTTGAATTTGGAACTATTTTCGTGTTTTATATTTGGTTCAATACTGCAGGTGTTATTTTTAGACTAAAATAAAATTTTGCCGCAGTACAATAAAATAGAAAATTGAGTAATATTTTATTTACTTATTTTTGTTTTGTGTCATAAAACATCAATCATGAGTTAGATTATTTGAATTCTATGTGGATTTTGTAAAATGTCGTACATTTCGTGCTAACTTCAGCTTATTGTCATTCTAAGCAGATATCTAGATTTATGTCAGCCCAAAAGTATTTTTCTATTCACGTACAATGAAATAAAGAAGAAAATAATCAAAATAAATTATGTTCTATTCTAAATATAACAAGAATTGGCGTCGCCGTGTAATCGACATTGCGTAAACGCGAACTTTGCGTAAATTGTAAGCAAAGACGGTGTTCGGAATACGGAATGTAGTAGTAATACGCGTAACGACTGGTTTCGAACAAAATTATGTAACATACGGTTCAGGCGTCATTTTTCTTAGGCCTTGAATGGCACTAAACCTCCATTTTAGATTAGGTCTTGGTGCTATAAAGTTAAAGACTAAAATAAATTGTGATCAAAAGTATTTGATTGAGATTTAAAGTCGTGTTTGGTTTGTATTTAGTGTTCAAAATCTTAGTTACGTAGTAGTTAGTAGTTTAGTTTTGTAGTAAAAAAAAAGTAGACAAGAAAATGTAATATTTATTTTTCTCAGCCCCACATTGATTTGAAAGGTCTTGCCTGGCAGTTCAACTGATAATCAAAGCCTAAAAAGGCATATTGTTATTATTAATAGGCCACAAAACAAAAGAAACTCAGTCAATTATTTAAGTGATTGTCTAGTTGTCTTTCTCTAGCTAAACCGTAGACGCTTACATATAGCGTCCTAAACGAAACAAAATGCACATCATTTGCAGACAAAAATAAACATTTAATGCAGGGAGGTGGAACAAAGAGAAACTATTTTTTATAATCCTTTGTATTTAGTGTTTATGTTGCTATTATGATGTGTTTCTGAACTAATTTAGTTTAACAATCATAATAAATGAACACATAAATGTAATAATAATAAATTTTATGGTTTGTTGGTTTCCCTTAGATTTCTAGTTAAAGATCCCACTTCAAAGTAAATAAGTATTTACTTGTATCATTTAAAGACATCCTATAATTTAGCGATTACTAAATGTTTATTGTAGAACCTACATAAACTCGTTAATATGCAAAAGAACAATGCTTAAACTAAATAGATTTACCTCTTTTGAAGGTAGATGAGATACTAAAGAACATCTTTTCCGTCAAAGGTATGAAAGTATCCATATAAAATTTCGCCTAACTATTCAAGCTCCTTTCATATTGTCTTCCTTTACATTCTAATACATGAGAGCTTGTCTCGTTCTAGATTTTATTCCTCTCGAGTCGAGTACACTAGTACCGAACAGTCTTTGGGGACATTGCAAGGCCACGTAGCTACTTAAATGTATGCGATGCAATGAGATCACGTCTTGGCTAAAGAGCTCCGAGTATATAAGTGTAATTATTAAATGTTAGACTAGGGAATATTTTTAAATTGCATTTTGTTGTTACTTAGAATAGTTGTTAGAGATTTTTATGAGCAACTTTTGTAATGAACTCGGTAACTAACTAGTGATAAAAAAGTATTCTGCTAGCGACGTCTAGTGTGGCATGAACCTTTTTTTTTGTGAAGGGGGAAAATCATCCAATGACTTCTCCCGCCTTGGGTGTGGCGAGAGGAAGTGTCAGATTCTGACTGACTAAACCACCCCGTTCCTACTCTTGATTTGAGCCGGAGCCTAGGATTATATTGAAGACATACCAAAGGTTTTACAGAATACATGATGATGAGGAAAAACAATAGATATAAAGTAGAAACATACTCTTGTGATCAGTTCTGCAATGACAGGAGCAAAAAGCGTGAAAAAATAGGTTTTTAAATAAAACTCCATGGAAATAAACACACATGACCAAAAATATTCACAAATAAAGCCAGAATTCTATAGGAGGATTGACATTTTTGAGCAGAGGTGTGCCGCAATGCAAAATCAATACTTTTGACGTATTATTCACAACAAAGTACGGGAAAAATATTTGCCAAGAGTAAATGCATGAATTTTATTTGACTGTCTGGTTTGTATGGTTGAAATGTACACAATTGAGGATCACGGGGTCTCTCGTTCGATTTGTAGCCTGAGGAAAATTTATTATTTTTCGCTTGTTTTGGCTGTGAGAGAATGATATATTAGTCTGGTTTCGTTTCAGAGGTATTGATTTCTTAAAGATTTTCATATATGTATTTTAAATATTAAATTTTGTGGTAGATACTAGTATATTCTTCTTCTATAAAGTTGTCTATTTATTACTTTCGATGTTTCTTCACACATGTGTATAAAGTTGTGTAAAAATAAACCCATTGTATTTTTATCTGTCAAATTTCAGTCACAAATTCTGCAAAAAATGATACGGTTTGAATAGTCAGCAGACGAAAAGTAATTATAACCCGGTCATGAGACGTAGCATGAAGCTCTAGGGCAGATTTATACCCCAATCTCACACTCACAGTCGCTTCTCGATTCAACCTTAGATATTTCTTATTGAGAATGTAAGTAATGAACTAGGAGCGAGTTCTTTGTTAGTAGAGTCTTCATTCGATATTGAGTTAGTGCCAAGACGTTTTAAAGGTTTTTACCTATTGTCTATAAAAATAGAAATTATGTAGTTAAAAAAACATCGTGTATAATTTAAACTTCTACTGTTGGTCATAAGTACATGATCTTGTTTTTCATTAATGTTGGTGTTTATTCGTTGACGTACCTTATAATATATAAATAAATAAACTTCTGTCCAAAAAATAACCATACAACTAATTCGAAATCTAAATCTTGAGGACACGAACATCTGGTTACAAATCTGTGAAACCATTCTCTGTTTGATCATGATTATTGTAATGACGGCTTTCTATAACAACCATTGTCTTTAAGGAGGTTGACTACTAAATACTTTTACAATTTGAACCGATCTATTTTCGGCGATTTGCAAGGACATTCACCAAAAACCGAATCCGCTATCGCCTATAAATTGTTATCTATCCAAAAACAGTATCTATTCAGAGGTGTCGACTCCCAGGTACGTTTCGGACTTATCTCTCCCGTGAATAATGCCCCGGAGCAGTGATCGACGACTGACGACATTTCAGGATCGCGACACTTTCCGCCGGTCCGGGGATTTTTACTAATACCGCTATGGGACGGGAATAAAGTTTGTTTTGTTGATGTCTGTGTTTCGTGGTTTGATTTTGTTGCGTTTTAGTTCTATTTTGAGAGTCGTAAATGTTCTATATTTAGAAGTAAGGGTTTTAGTGCTAATATATCGTGGCCAATGACATTTTGTATCGATTTTCTCGTTGTTCTTTTCGATTATTTGCGTATGGGATAGCTAATGTACAAATCATTTAGGTTTAATTTTGTTTCGTTTACAATGACATTTACCTAAACAAAATATTCCAGAAGAACATAAACCATGACCAATTATTAAAATATAAGAACCAATAAATCCTCAATAATTTATAATTATAATACCTCTAATTACAATTCTTATATGAGCTACAGAAGAATAAGCAATTAAAGATTTAATAACATTCTGTAATCGATGTCATTTTAACTGTTTAATAGTAACTATCTATTTTTAAAATATATCAAAACATAAAAAGTTTTACATTGTCTCTTTTTAAGACATTCAATATTGTTCTGTACTCAAAAACAAAACGATTAAGCACTATTTTGAATTGTCAGTTTCTTCAAATTTCACAATAAAATAAGTATACGAAATTCATAAAGGTTTAATAGGGGACGTTTTGCTGAAGGTTGATGATTTCCTAAGGGTCATCGCCGATCCGCTTATACCGCAAACCCTTCCCCTCCTTTGTCCTTGACCTACCGTTTCCTCGTAAAGATATGGAATGTTTTTCTGATTTTCTTTCCATTTCTATGATTTCATACGGTGTTTGTCAGACCTAGATTTGATGTAGGTACTTGTGTATTATTAAGTTGGGTTTATATTACGATAGATGGTGTACCTATTGGACTTGTAAAAATAGTAATGAAACGGTTGATTCTCAGACAAGAACTAATATTATTTTTGTAAAAAAAATTTTACTATTGCAAAGGACAGAACACAATGTCATATAGTACATGTACTATATGCAATATTAGTTTGTTTAATAAAAGTTTTATAAAATCTAGTTGTATCTTAGAAACCATTTTGGCATCAGATGATCCGTTTAAAAATAGGTGTTTTTTAATGAAAAGATTATTATTAACTTAAAGAGTTTTTAGAGCTAAATTAAGTACCTATACTAAAATTACCGTTTCTGCGTTTGATCTTAAAGTCACAGTGACCTTTTTGTACCACATGACCTTATATAAAAATCCTCTTTTATCAGTATAGCTCTAGTCCTACCCACACTTTCCTTTATAGTTCAAAAATACACAACTTAAAATCAATATTATATAAGAAAACATTTACGATGTCATCAGCACTTAAAAAGCAAAGCTTCAAGCTTCACCGAAATTTTAATTTGCTTTGTTAAAATTTATACTTTAAAACTGAGTCGGTAAATTTCAATTTCGTTTGCAGCTTTAGCTTTAACCCTAAAGAGTAAATTTTTTGCAACATTAAAGAGATTCTGCATTTGACAGCTCTTTGTTATCGCAACGTTTCTAACTTCTTTGTCGCTCAATATCTACAAACAGACTGTGTGTCGTACTTTATTTATTATTTTATCTTGCTATGTTTCATTTGGTACTGAAGTCAGTCATCTATCAGTAATTTAAAGGTTTTGTTGTCACAAAGTCGACGAAAATTAAATTGACTTTTGGTCATCTAGCATCTAGTTTGAAGTAAGATAAACGATACTTAAAAGTTTTCATCTATTTTTATATAAAAATCTGAAATAGTATCCAAAAAGGATTTTTTTAAAATAAAAGGAATGCACTACAGCAAACTTATTTACTAACCAGTGCCTTGTATTCTTAGATAGTCAATAAAACTTATTATTTATGAACGCCAATCCGCATTGATCAAGCATTGTGATTAATGCTCAAACCTTATCTGTGTGAAAAGAGGCCTTTGGTCAGCAGTGGGCACATATTTATAGGCTGTTGATGTGATGATTTATGTACAATAAGAAAACTTTATAGCATAAATACTTACTGTACAATGTACAGTTCCATTCCAATAAATCCTTTGCTAAATCATAACACGCACCTCACCTAATTTCAATCCAAAATCAAGGTGGTTTTGATATTCCAAAGCAAGACAATAGAGAACAATATTGAATCCTCGTTCCTGCTAAAATATTGGAAATATAAGTCTTCAGTATTGAAATAGTTTAGCTGAAGACTTCAAATGTTATTCGACAATTCGACTTTATGCAACTATAGTTCTGTATACAAGAGTTTCTGTTTAGCAATTTCGATGTTTCGCGTTTTATTCGATTGTCTTTGTATCGTCGATCTTTATGTTCCTTGAATAAAACCTTTTGTTTGAGTCTGAACGGTTTAGTGATACTTATCTCGATGCCTTTTTGTATTTATACTTTGATAGTAATGTGTCTAAGGATCGTAAACACAGCTGTTGAGCATGAGGTTTTGAGTTCAAGCCTTGAGTTTAGCAAAGTAGTATATTATAGTATGTTAAATATTTAAAAAAATCTTGTTCACTTTTTCTAAAAATAAATCGATTATTACTGAAAAACCCATTCACTTACTGATCAATGACATCGTGAATAAACTAATTGTACGTCAGTATATCTAGACTGAATAAATTATAAAGCTTTTAATATAAGTATTTCTAGCTGTTTGAAGTCTATTTTAGAATAGACATTATCAGCCTAAAATAACGCAAAAGACCTTAATGTTGGCTTTGCTTATTCTGGTTGAGTTTAAGGTTATTCTAGATAACCTATTTTATCTATACATATAATAAAATCGTAGAAAAGTGCTGTCTGTACATTGAAAATAAAAATAAAAAAAATAGCAGGGGTTATTGTTATGTCGATGTCGAACCCAAAAATGTAATTAACTTTTTTTTTGTCTGTTTGTCTGTTTGTCTGTTTGTCTGTTTGTCTGTTCGTCTGTGCGCGCTAATCTCAGAAACGGCTGATCCGAGTTGGATGCGGTTTTCACGAATATATTGTGGGATGCTTAAATTTACATTTAGTGTTTGTTTCATGTCAATCGGTTCATAAATAAAAAAGTTATGTCAAATTAAAGAATCACGTCGAACATTCTATGCTTATACCATTAATCTCCGCAACTATTTGACGGATTTGGTTGAAATTTGGTACAGATATAGTTTAGAACCTTAGAAAGGACATAGATATATTTTTATTTCAAAAATCAAAAAATAAAAATAAGAAATAAATTATTTATAAATAATTCTATGTCGATCGTTACACGACTTCGGTTCATGTTTTAATTCATCGAAAAAAAGTAAATAAATAGTAAAAAGGTATGAAAAAAATAATATCAATATAATAAAACATTTAGTACAAAGAAAATGCTCTAACGGAGTATAGATAATTCTATGTCGATCGTTACACGACTTCGGTTCATGTTATTGTTTTAATTCATCGAAAAAAGTAAATAAATAGTAAAAAGGTATGAAAAAAATAATATCAATATAATTAAACTTTTAGTACAAAGAAAATGCCCGAACGGAGTATAAATAAATAATCCAAGTTGTCTTTATCCTCGATAGATGGCGTTGGGATCGAAATAGATCGCGCTATGGTTTCGTTACATTCATTTGGTTGGGTATCGGCCGAGCGCTTCGGTACTATCGTAGAAAAAGTGTATTATCAGTCGTATGATTATTTGTCTGTAGTGGTCCTGCTGTTTCGTATATTCTAAATTGGTTTCGTTGTATTTGTCAATTAATAAGTTTATTTGTTGGGTTTTCCTGGTTTTTTGGTTAAACTATTTAACGTAGGTTTAGTTTGATATCGATTATTAGTAGTTACTGTAGTTAGTTTTTTTAATAAAATTGTAAGTCTAATTTATAAATTAATTAGATTAGATTTAAGTCGTTTCTTTTAAATTATTTAGTTTAAGCTTGGTTATTATAGCATAGAGGATAGGTTGTAATATAGTTTCTTTTTTAATTGTTATAAATTCGTAATTCGTAGCTTTCTTTAGTTTTAAGTTAGTTTAAGTCCGTTTTTAAACTATTTTTTCAATGCCCTAAGTGAGTATACATCTATTAAATTCAAACGCAGAGCTCATTATGTTGATTTTTGAAGAGTTCCCTGGAATATCTTCCACATCTCATTTTTGAAGAGATCCCGCGAGATCGGGAACTATGTGGTTAAAACCAAAAATTTGCCGGAAGTCACTATTCCACGCGAACGAAGTCGCGGGCAAAAGCTAGTCTAAACTAAAATGTTTAAATAAGGTATAATATCAAATAGATTCTTTTTAATGAAAAACCCTTGTCCCACACTAAGATTATGTTATATGTCCTGGGTTAGTTTACAAATATACCACTTCACATATACAGATATGTGATATAAGTTTAACTTTGGATTGGAAAGAAAAATCCCTTTTAAACAGATACATGTTCCTTTAGAACCAATTTGTAAAGTGAACTTAGTTATCATTTGTATCTGACTGATTTGTTATTAAATTGTAAAATTAGGATAATTGAAAAAGGTCAAAAAGTTCAACTTCGTTTTAGTCAATTTCCATACAAAATGTAAAGGCACTAACATAAAATTTTATTCACCTTAGCATTAGAAATAATATTCGTGAACTATATAAGATAGAAAAGAATATCACAGAAACAATCTTAGCCAAGCGTCCGTTTTAACCAAATTCACCCCATGAATAAACTCCCCATGAAGTTTTCTCCTAAAACAGTGGAGTTACAGTTCCGAACTAAGTTTTCTATCAAGAATTTACTTCCGCGACTCACTACGTAAAACTAAATTCCTCATATAAATATGGAAAATTCTTTTATATGAATAAAATTCAAAGCGAATCTGGAATATTCTGGAATTTTTAATATTATAACAGTTGAGTCGTGTTTTAAACTTATCAACTATTGTAAGTATAACGTTATTTTTAACGAGACAACTTTTTTGTAAACTTTCTAAAATGTACTTATGTTTTTTTTTATGGAATAGGAGGCAAACGAGCAAACGAGTCACCTGATGGTAAGCGATCAGCGCCGCCCATGGACACCCGCAACACCAGAGGAGTCACAGGTGCGTTGCCGGCCTTTGTTTTTTAAAAAGGAGTATGCTCTTTTCTTGAAGGTTTGAAGGTCGTATCGGTTCGGAAATACCGCCGACGACAGCTCATTCCACAGTTTTGCTGTGCGAGGCAGAAAGTTGCGCGAGAAGCGCACAGTTGTGGCCTGCCAACCATCTATATGGTGGGGATGGAAATGCTGTCGTGTGGGTCGATGGCGAAAAGAAGCGGCAGGAATAAGATCAAACAATTCCTCAGAGCACTCCCCGTGGTATAAGCGATAGAAAATGCACAACGAAGCTACATCTCTACGCATTGCCAAAGTGTCAAGTCGGTTTGAAACTTCCTGACGCTCATCAATCCGAACCGCACGCCGCTGAACGCGGTCCAGAGGATGAAGCTGGTACTGGGGTGCCCCCGCCCAAAGATGAGAGCAGTATTCCATATGGGGCCGAACTTGCGCCTTATATAGAAGCAGGCGATGGGCTGGAGTGAAATACTGCCTCGATCTGTTGAGCACACCAAGCTTTTTCGAGGCTAATTTAGCCTTATCCTCCAGATGACCACGGAACTGGACGTCGCTCGAAATGTTGACACCAAGTATTCCAATACCGGCTGAGGCAGTCAGAGGGGTACTTTGAAACTGAGGTGAGACGACCAACGGTAGTTTCTTAGCGGTAAACACGCAGACCTGTGTCTTAGTAGGGTTAAACTGGACCAGATTAAGTTCACCCCAATCTGAGATTATCTGCAAAGAAGTCTCGATTTCTGACACAAGTCTGTTTCGGCTTTCGATGACGTTTTCCCGAGAAATGTTAGCGCGGCCGGTATAATAGGCATCACCTGTACTGTCATCCGCATAACAATGAATGCCGCTGATTTGCAACATATCATTGATATGGATGAGGAACAGGGTAGGTGATAGCACGCAGCCTTGAGGGACACCTGCGTTCACAGACAGAGAGTCGGAGCATTCCCCGTCGACAACGACCTTAATGCTTTTGTCTGTAAGGAAGCAGGAGACCCATTCGCACAATTTCTCGGGAAGCCCATATGAAGGAAGCTTCGAAAGAAGCGCTTTATGCCAAACCCGGTCGAAGGCTTTCGCCACGTCCAAGCTCACTGCCAACGCTTCCCCCTTAGACTCGATCGCCTGTGCCCAACGGTGTGTCAGGTAAACCAGAAGATCCCCAGCCGACAGACAAAATATATGTTTGTTTGTTTGGTATTATTACATGCATTTATATTTTCTTTGTTGAGAGACCCTTCAAAATATTTACATATACATATGTATTTATGTTAATTAAAGTAAAAGAGTAGTAGTTTAAGAATTTCAAGGTCATTGATGAGTTGTCAATATACGCAGACAAGGTTGTCTGATTTCCGATTCCTCAACAAACTTAAAATCCAAATCCCCAAAAGTCCAGCAACGCACTTGTATTTCACGCCTCTGGTATTTCAGGTGTCCATGGACGGCAGCGATTGCTTACTAATAGGTGATCCGTCTTCTCGTTTACCGGCTGATACCATAAAAAAATCTCTAACCCAAAATTTTCACAAGAATAAGATCATAATTTCTAAAGATAGGTTTCGGTCTACCTTCTAAGGGTCATTCTAATTCAATTGTCATTGTCAAAGTTTTCTTTGGAAATTAAAAATTCAACTCGTCACCGTCGTTACAGGGATTTGCATAATTTTCGGAATTTCAACCTTGTGACCGAGTCTGACCTTAGAATTAATGTTTCTGTAATACTTTTGTCCAACTTCTGTATAAGAGAAGGATCAAGTTGTTTTCGTTGCTTGAGAACTTTTTTGTAAAGTTAGTTTAAGGTTTTTTGAACAGATTTCTTTCTTTTTAACCGACTTCAAAAAAGGAGGTACGAGTGTTTGTGCACGATTACCTTGCGTTTGGCTGAATCGATATAGATGCGGCTTTCAGCACAGTATTTTTTAGACTTAGGAGAAGATTTTAGGGATATTAACTGACTTAATGAATTAAATATTTCAAAGAAAATTACCTTTATTATAAACAAAGTATCAAAATGAATTTATAAATTAACCTACGATTTGTCTAGTCAGTAACATTTATTGGAATTGTATATTGCATCGTAATAGATTAAAATGTATATCGCTGAATAAATACAGCATAAAATTTTGTTTAGCAAAAACATTTTTTTAATAACAAAATTTATTTTTTGAGTATCCGTTGCCCGTGATTTGAACGCATAGAATTATAACTTCCGATATAATTTAGATATTTGCTTTTTTTTTATTTTCCTAAAACAAAATATTTATTTTCTAGTATAAAAGTAGCCCAACCTACTCCTTAGTACATGAGAAAATCCGAAAAAAGCCTATTAATATTGAGCTATATTGGGTTATTAACCTTCCTAATATTTTCACATAATTTATACTTAAATTGTAAAGAAAGAACATTGCTTGAATTCGGAACAAAAGAAGTTTTATATACTCATTAGGTGTATTTGAAAAAATACATTATAGTGAACAGTGAACAAGCCTCGAAATAATTCTTCGAATAACGATCACTAATCTAATAAAATCTAAAACGTAATAAACTGAACTTCAACTTAACAGCCTACAGATTTAAGTAAGTATAAATAGTTGTGACGTCATAAGAGTAAATATATTTTTCACCCCTCTGTGGCTTTCGCCCTTTCTATGACGTCATAGGTCCGTACTCTTGGGTCATACGCAGTGCTCGGTACATAACCAAACAGTTTGATCAAAGGCCAATTGGACCTTTGCTTATTCAGTATTTCCAAACGTTAATGGATTAATTAGTGATTGAAAGGCTTGTGAGAGTAGTACCTGCAGAGGAGAGCAAGTCAACATATCCAGTTCTACAAAATTTCTTTATTCAATTTTCAACTTTATTGCTTTTGTTGTAAAGTCGAAAATTCAATAAATAATTTGCAGATTGGAGTTGGTTGATCTGCTGGTGTCTGTGCGTAAACCTATGTTTACATGTTCATATGTTTAGGAAGTAAGGGGTTCATTACATTAATACAAAACGCAGGTCAAGCAAGTTCTATCGCTATTTTGGGCACTGGTCATCTTGCTTCTCATTCAGCAACGCAAAGGATAATACTCGTAGCTATAGAACTATTTATAGATAGATTAACTTACTGCCGATTTCAATAACAGGGCTCAATCCAAAAATAATTTCGAAAATCGGTTCACAATTGGCGGAATAATCGGTGAACAAATGAAAAAAAAGAACAATCAGAAACATCCGAACGAACCTCCTAATTTTTTTGAAGTCGGTAAAAATTAAATTCTATCCAAATACTTTGTCGAGTACTGTTTGTTGGTTTTAGTGTTTTAACAAAACTAAAATTAAATTCTACATTTTATCCCCCCTTAATTTGAAGTACGCGTAAAATTTGGCTTAGTTATAAATAGTACACTTTGTTATAACTTATAACTGTTTAATTAGTAAGCAGTCGTTGCATACAATGAACATACGATTGTGTATTACAAAGTCTCCTTGGGTTAGACTTAAAGGGCTTATTTTTTATTTTATTGATAAATACGAAGTCAGGTGATATTTAACTACTACATTCGTTAACAGCCCGTAAAGTTGATTACTGTATGTATAGACTATAGGGCCTCCACCACAGAAGAAGGGTTTGCCATAATCTCCATTCTTAGCAAGTTGTTTGGAGATTAATGTTCTAAAAGTTCAGGTTTATCGGACTCAAGAGGACCGCACGCTGGCCACCCACCAAATATTTATTATTATTGTTCTATAATATAAGCCAGTTAACGAGCAGACGGATCATCTGATGGTAAGCAATCGTCATAGCGTTGCAAATCCGTGCCGGCCTTTTGGGGGTTAAGAATTTAGGGGAAAAAGGGGATTAGGAAGATTGGCAAGGGGGGTAATTGGGCCTCCGGTAACCTCACTTAGAAAATTAAACACAACGCAAGTGTTGTGTCACGTCGGTTTTCAGTGAGGCCGTGGTATCACTCCGATCGAGCCGGCCCACTCGTGCCGAAGCATGGCTCTTCCACCGTTAGACACAATACATATTAATTACGGTATACGATTTAAAGAACAAAATAAAATGACAAGTTTATTGCTAGGTTGGAGTGGTGCTCATTCAGTGTGTTATGTCCTTAAATGTGACAAATGTATTATAATCTGGCATTTCTATAAACTACATACAAATAGATCAGAAATCTAGTAAAACGAGTTGCAAAAAAAAATATTTCAGCCGCATCGTAGTGCCGTAGCCAGATAGTGTTCGCAGCTCGCGATATTTACTTCGCTAAATGCATTGGATTCGCCATTCTTGGTGTAAAGGCCGCCATTCATAGCGCTTCAATATGCGACTTTCAAATGGCAGCGATTTTGAATGTTCGATGTTGAGAAATGTTTAAGTTGCCTCGCAAGATTATTGTGACTAGACATTTGTTTACTTATGTTTAACTCATGGAATTCATAGTTTCGGTTATCCATACATCAGTTTAATTTTAATGAGTGAATGATTTAAGAGTGAAATTTTGCCAATATTATTATTGTATCTAAAAATATTTCCGATTCTGCCTGGAATACTAAAAAATAAATATTTCTAACCAAATAACAAATATTAATCTGATAAAATTTACAAAACAGAAATACACTATGTAATAAAAAACTTTATTAGATAGATATTAAATAAAAAAGAGCGACAATCAAATATTTGCGACATTTTTAATTTCAACGTCGACCCGTGAATGTCCAAATAAAGCCGCTCGCGGAACGAGCAAAATGAAGTGAATATTTTAATGTTACTTTCTCACTGTCTTTTGTGAATGCAACTTTGTAAAATTACTTACACAGGAATAATAAATTACCTCAAGTTTAGACACAGTAGGTAATATAAGGTTCTTTTATTTTACACGCTCCATGTATCACCTTGGTAATCTTTCCTCAACCTACTTCAAACTGTCTCTTTGATATAAGACTTTACTACGAAACAGTAAAGTTGAAAATCAGTTAAGTCAGTAAAATAACATGTATATAATCTTCTAAAATTTTAAATGGCCGAGGAAAATATTCTGCCTATTGTCATATTGTACCATACGGCAGATAATAATTTCATCTACCTAGTCTAAAAAATTGTTTGTTTTCAAAAGTTTTTTTTTTACAACTGAATAAACTAAAACTTAATACCCTTTTAAGAGAAAGATAAAGAAATCAAATATCTTGACTTGGCTCACGATATTGTCGACATGTGGAATGTTGATTCGGCTATCATTGTGCCGATAGTCGTGTCGGCCAATGGATTAATACTTAACACCACCTCAAGAGGCTGGGGTTAGGCGGTTGGATTAAGTGTCTGATACAGAAGGCAGTTCTCCTGGAAACAGCACGTATTGTGAGGAGGTTTCTGTGTCTGGAGCTCTAATTATTAGAAGGTTTTTTTAAGCGGGGAAAATCATCCAATGACTTCTCCCGCCTTGCGCGAGGCGAGAGAGAGTGTCAGACTCTTACTGACTAAAAACCACCCCGTTCCTACTCCTGCTTTTCGAGCCGGAGCCCCGTTAAACCCGCTAGGTAGTCTGCAGCTCCGGAAATTGCTCCATTAGAAGCTTGGACCATGCTCCCGCTACTAGTCGGCTCCTATTTTTAATTTATTTTTATTTTACAAGTAGTATTTAAACATGTAGATAATTTTAGAAAATGTTTAGTAAATGTATAGAATAATTTGCTATGTGTACAAATCGTTAAAAAACTTTTATGTACTGTAGTTTTTGTAAAACTACACTACACAAAAACAATTACATTTCTTTCATACACAAAAAGAAATAACTATTTACCAACTATCAAAGTGTCTAAACCACAGCCAAGTGACGTGACACCTCAAACTGCCTGTTGCCAAGCTTCTAAACTAAATTGTTTCAAAAGCACCACTTATATTACAAAGTGACCTTTGAAAGTCAAAAGTAGGTCAAATATTAACAACGTGGTCTCTGAGCATTTTGTCTTGTTTACCGACTCATCTAACAATGTCTAGACTCGTTAACTTATTTGAACTATTTAAGTTTTGGTTATGGTGCATTTAATGAATAAGTAAAGAAATTAGCAAAAGGTGAATGTTGATGAATGCAGAATCTGAAAGATTATTTTTTTATTATAACTTTCGTGAGACATACCAAATTAATTATTATGTTATCGGCTTTTCACGTGACTGTTTGACGAGAAACTCGGTTAGTTTCAAGTCATGCTAGAGGCTTGTATTCATGAGTACCATTCCGCGACACACGACGCGAAGCCAATAACATAATTATTAAGATCGTCTTTCTTAAAACACTTCACGGTGAAGGTTAGTTTCTGTCTCATTAAAATCTTATTCATCTGCAGTCATCATCATCATCGATATTCTAGATACTGTCAACTGAAATAATTTGTAGCTGAAAATAAGTTTCTTTAGGGAACAGAGAATACAGGAACTTAATATTAATGAACACAATTAACAAATATACGGATAAAAAATTCCAATGCGAAACAAGATTCGCTGAATCAGCTAGTTTCCTATAAAAAAGAAAAATTATATAAAAAGTCCCTTTACTCTAAGTAATCGACCAAAAAGCGATGATATAAGAAATCCAATTTGATTAATACTATCAATAATTCGCACACAACTTATAAAGAGACCTTCAACAGGCCCCGAGGGTTCTTAGTTAATCCGATGATAGGTTTTCTCATTCTCGGCTTTGTATTATCCTTTGATAGCAAATTTTAATTTATGCGGGTTACCATAAATTCATAATATCGTATCGTAAATTCAATTGCTAAAACTTTGTTATTAACGCAGTATTTTTACTCTAAAAGCATGATTAGATTTCGTATTAATATTTCGTAAAAAGTTTTCGAAAAAGATAAGGTATTGGGGTTGGTCTGTAATTTTAATATATTTCTTTAATTTAAAAGATTTGTTAGCTTCTATTAGGTTTTGGGAATATTTAAATACGCTTTTTTATATTTCAGAATTGACGTAGTATTTATTGTGATATAAAGATTTTTAAAACGTATAGAAAGAAGTAAAATTTAGTACAATTTTCACGACACAAACTAAATTGAATGCACAGAGCAAAGAATAATATTGTTAGTTTTTTCTTTAACGTTTCTTGTACAAATAATACTATTTTTTCAAGCAATATTTCACGAAATACGAAAGAAAATCCTTTTGGACGTATTCAAACAAAACTAAGAACTACAAAAGTAAATCCCACTACATTCAAACCGTTAAAACGTTATCAGCCAAAAATATCAACGAAATATTTATAAACTAGAGAAATAAATCAAACTGCCGTCCACCATTAATCGTTTTACTTGCAGAGGAACTATAAGTTTAACGATAGCTCTGTTTATATTAAACTTGGTCGAATTCCGTGAGAATTTCTGCACCTGGGACATTAACTTTATTAATTTAGTACGTACAGTCATGAGCAGTTGGATTTTAGAACTAATAACGTATTAAAATGCATTTTGAAAAAGGCTTATGAGATCGAGAACTTAGAGTGCATATTAAAAATTTAAACCCTCTTAATGTATGTAGATGAAACAGGTATTTATATCATTATATTATTTAAGCCTTTAACTGCCATCAGAAAACTGTTGAAGGGAAATCCTCCACTAACGTAGGTCACCGGTGACCTACGCGGTAGTTAACGTGTTAAAGCCAGCAAAGCACTTGTGACTCCTCTGGTGTTGCGGATTTCCATGGTTGGAGCTAATTGCTTACCATCAGGTGACCTGTATGATCGTTTGCCCCCGATTCCATAATAAATTGAGCGTCATCACAAAACAAATCCAAATACAAAATTAAATCCTTAAAATAAACACCTTATTAAAACGACTCCATTTTAAAACACAAACAGACACGACAAACAATACATCTTAAAATATCACAAATAAAAGGGTATAAAACACAACACACAAATACCAAGCTCCACCACCCACTAATATTGTATGTCTGTATTTACCTTTAAATTCTAAAACAATATAAAACATTCACGAATTACCTAACAAAACGCCTTATTTCAAATTCCTGAGCAAAACAAAAGAGAATGTACAAAGCTCCAATTTTGTTCACCCATTGTCGAACCAGGAATGTCCCACGCAAACGGGATCTATGTTCACAGTACTTCAGCGGCGCACAGCGACTATTGTTAGGGAGAAAGGCCGGAGTTCAAAAGGATACAATGTAGGTACCCACAATTCTATATGAACGAATAATGTACCGTACATCACGGTTCTAAATCACTTACAAAAGGCGAAGGTTACTTATATCTAAGAAAGATGTTTCTTGAAAGCCATGTGTATTGTAAGATGACAGTTTAATGTGGAAAGCCTTGCGTTCAGTCTGGCTGTGAACTGAAAGTGTTGAATTTGTAACTTCTATGTCTTTTACGCATATAATAAAACTGTTGAAATGTTAATTTTGTACATTGAAAATATAAACAAAAATAGTAGGGGATGTTGACTGTGACTAAAAATGTGTAAACTATTGTAGCATATGACTAAAAATGTTTAATCTGTCTGTCTGTATGTCCACGCATCACTTAAAAACTACCGGTTCGATTTCGATAAAACTTGGTACAATTATACTTTTATATTCTAGAAATAAGCTATAATAAGAAATGAGCTGAACCGCCCGCGGTACACGTGTGGCACGGGATCCAGCGCTGCGCAACAGATTTAGCTGCAATTCTTGAGACCCGATGACCCGAAAAGGGACGCGGGTGAACCCACGCAGATGAGGTCTCTAGCTAGTATAAAATATAAATAGATACAATGACGTGTATCACCAAACCAAAAAATAATAACATTATCTATTGGTGCAGCATATACATTTTGCCCCACATTAAGATTTTCTCCTGTGTCGCGGCTGTGTTTACAAACATACAAGTTCATATACACAGGGCCCCCAAACCCGAAACAACAATTTGTGGATCTCACATAAAGTTGCTTCGTGCGGGAATCGAATCCGCTACACGTTGTGCGACGGCCGCCAACCTCTTTGAACTTGATCATGAGCATGAGTTCAAACACTTTGAACTCATAAAATCATATGCCGAAGTATAAATTTCGAGTTTGCAGATTTACACTTGTAAGATACACCCTGAGATATTACAGCGGGCTAAAACTGTAAATCATAGACAATCTTTTGTTTACGAGCGAGATAAGCGACGCCGTGCACCGACACTCCGCCATTTTGGTTTTATCAACCGAATTGGTTTATGTTCTCATGTTGTTCCTTTGGGTATGTTGTTAAATTACATAAAAAATAAATAATAACTGGTATATGTAAGTAGCAATAATTGTGATGTTGAAATCTAATGTTTCGTGCAGATTTAAAAATAAAGCCTATAAAATCCAGACTAATGCATGCTCTGCTAGGAAGTTACAACAACTGTGTAAATGCTTCATAATGCATACGAATCTGTATCTCGTTTCTTCTACATATCTAAAAGAGTTTTCGTATTTTTAAATTTACCTGAAAATTAATCAATTTTTGTTGTGTAGTTGTTGATACTACATAGACATTAGACATTTATTAATTACTAGTGACTTCTGCGCGGTTTCACCCGCTCTGCTTGGCTGCTATTGGTCATAGTGTGATGTTTTATAGTCTATAGCCTTCCTCGATAAATGCACTATTCAACACAAAAATAATTATTCAAATCGGACCAGTAGTTCCGGAGATTAGCGCGTTCAAACAAACAAACAATCAAACAAACTCTTCAGCTTTATAATATTAAGTATAGATGAACACAAATAATTAAATTCTTCCAGACTCTCAAGTTTTGGATAAAGGACCTTTTCATGCAGTCCTCTGATCGACATCTATCAGCGGCACTGATTATCAACAGGAAGATAGTATGTCTGCTTGCTTGCTCTTGATCCTGTACTACATGGTACCGGTAATGACCTAAAACTAAAAGCCGCGCATTCACGCCACCAATGTTCCATCAAATAACTTATCACTCAAGCATCCAACCAACCCATCCGTCTATCCACCGCTATCACCAAATTTGATTTAACTTTGAAAGATCAACATAAATATTTTATCCAAAGACCCAGAACTGTCTTAATTTATTCTAGAAAGTTCAAAATTTACAGCTGATCCAAGGAAATAAAGCGAATGAAATCTAAAACCTAATTCCGTTAATTGGCTCTCGGATTTCGTCGCTAATCTATGAACACTTAGAGACTCATTTAGGAATTAATTGTACTGGCTGTTATTTCAGACTAGGCAGATCTGTAGTGCTTTAGGCTTTGTATATGATTAGTACATGTATTTGTTTAGTCTGGTGTTCCATTAGAGCATCGATCGTCACTTTTCTGATTAACTTTTCTCATAAAAATTGAAATTGTCTTATATAATTTATAAGTAAAGTACAATATAGTACAGTTATGTTGGTTTATTAACTGTCCAGTCAAATGCTGCCCATAATGTCGCAGCTTCCATTTTCGGATAGGACAATTCATAGTGTTATCCACAAATTGTGGTTCTGGACCTTAGTGTGACGTAGATGTATGTCCTTCAATCACTCTGAAAGTACTGAATGGATTTTCATGTACTTTGGTATATAGGTACAGACTAGGTATAAGCTGATATAGATGACAGAATACTTTCTATCCCACAGGAACGCGGGAGAAGTTGCTGGTAGAAGCTAGTGATAAATAAATGTTTGTAAACGCTCCCGTAAAAAAAAGTAAAAGAACTAGCGTGTAAAGGACAACTTCAAAAAAGAATCTGACTCATGTACACACGTATAAGTTGTCCTCATCGTACACACATAAAAATAAATTCGTAAATCTCATTTTAAAGCTTTACCTAGTTGAATTTTCTAAACACGAGCGTATGTGAACTAAACCTGAGCACTGTCACCTCATTTCCTTTGTAGAACTCCGACGAAGTAGATAAACTCGTTTGTAAATAAACAAACATACAAAGACTTGGATTGCTTTTGAGTTTCTTCCAATTGTAATACTGAGAATTTTATTTATTACTTTATCTGTGTCTGTGTTTTATTTATTTTTTTTATATTTTGATTTGTATTTATTTTGAAACTGAAGATTGTGTAGTTGTGAATTTTAGGAACATTTTTTTTTTCTATAAATCAGAATCCAAACCAAATTTTGTCTATATCATGGCTCCACATTCCATTGTAACTAAAGACAAGAAGTCGCTCACCAAACATCATTCACATTTAGAACTCCACTCCAACATTAAACGAGGTCTTTTAAAATAAGATATAACTTTAATGACTTCAAAAAGCCCACTTACAAACAGCACTTGATTTTAATGCAACCTATTCCGAACACAATCTTTCAAACAAAAAATCGAATACTTTATACAAAGCGAGCGGGAACGCTTCCAATAAACATCATTGTCACATTCAATACCACTGCACAAACACACACACATACACACACACATAAGCGCACCCACACATGGATCTTCACAGCAAACAAACGAAAGTCGCCTTTGTGCATCCTCGTACAATTCCATGCGGTTAAGTGCAAAATATTTGTTCTGGCATCCAAGACCGGGGATTCAATGTGGTAAAATAAATTGTGGACCTTTTGTGTGGGGGCTAAATCTATTGGCTCGATGTGTACACGTTTTTCACACCTACACCTTACTTATTAGACAGAAATGGTGTTAAGTTTAGTTTTACATTTCATATGTGTTTGGTTGATTGCCCAATACGACGTAAAAGGTTTTATGGAAAACTAGTTTCTGCCCGCGACTTCATACGCGCATAATAATTTTTAATTCATTATTTTTCTTACATACAAACCTTCTCTTAACAATAACAATCCCAACAAAAAAGGATTAGCGATATCGGTTCAGCTGTTTCCCAGATTTACGCTTACCAACACATTTAGTGATTCATTTTATATATATGCGACTGACGGGCAAGAGGTCTCAGGTTCGATTTCTGGGTCAGGCAAAGTATTGCTGGGATTTTTTCAAATTATTTTCAAGAGTAGAATGGAATCTGGATGTATGCCCGGTATATGGCAATAGGCTCACCTCCTAAGTATTACATGGGACTTACAACATAAGTTAAAAAAAAAGAACCTCTGCCTACCCCTCTGGGGCTAAAAGGCGTGACGATATATATTAAATAATTATTCGATAAAAAATACTATTTTCGTTTCGAAACTTGAATATATTTTTAATAAGTGGTTTTTATGGAAGATACTTGCAATCCCTGTGGCTGTACCAAAAATAAAATAAATAAATGATCGAATTAATTACTTTATGTACCTAAATTCTCGGAATACGTACTTTTAATTGCTTCATAATTTACCTTATTGGAAATGCATTTGTGAATTTAAATTGAGAATAATGTGAAAAACCCGGAGCTGCGGACTACCTAGCAGATTTACCAAGGCTCTGGTTCAAAGAGCAGATATAGGAACTGGGTGGTTTTTAGTCAGTAAAAGTTTGACACTCCCTCTCGCCTCACCTAAGAGAAGTCACTGGATGATTTCCCCCTTAAAAAAGTAACCTGTATAATTATTGTATTTAAGTTCATTTTTACGTACTTACATGTTTACCTATTTTACCACATAGCGTTAGCATTAAAATAAATTAAGGTTAATTATATGTATAATAATGAATGTACCTCAAAACAACAACCTACCTAGTTCCTAAGCATTTAATTTACCAAACTTAACTCTCGACAAACTAAAAAGGAGGTACCCATTGTTGTAATCCGAAACACACAGGGATTGTATTAAGTTGAGAAAGGCCTTGATTTCAACTAAGATTTGATGAAATTTAATTAAAACGAGGCAGACTTTGCCTAAGGAAATGTGATATAGAACATTATGCGATATTGGAACAAGATTATTTACAAAAGGAGTAGACAGAAATTGAAGTCTTGTCTGTAGTAATAAAACTAATAACTCCCTGTTACTAGATACTAAGAATTTAATATTGAAAACATTCTAATACTGCTTAAGAACAAGAGCTCTGTTGTGCAACTATGAATAATGTTGTATCAAGTTTGGTACTCAGATGTGTTATTAAACGGTTTTATTTAGCTTGACCTGTTTGTTTGTTTGGGTCTAAGATAAAGATAAAGATCATTTTATGCTTAAACATGTGTAAGTCATAATAATACATGCAAAAATTGATGATTACTATATAAATGTAGTATTGTTTGTGGTGTAAAAATGTTAATTAATTTTGTAATAAATTTAGTAATTGGTTTTTAACCCCCTTCCAGACGTTCGATCGTTCTGATGTGTTGGTACACACCTTTAATCTGCATGACCGTCATATAAGTCCATTAATACCATTTAACATAAATAATATTTTATATTTAGTGATTTCTTTTAAATAGTATGGACTTTAGAATTCTGTCTCATATCCGTCAATAAAACTTATCATAATACTATCGCAAGAATAATAATTATGGTTTGTATCTTGAATTAAATTACTCCTCAAAAAGGAAAGAAGATGACAACAGCGTAGTCGTCATTACCAAAATCGCTTGTTTACTTTATTTAATAACACAATAAAATAATACACAGTATTTGTCCAAAATATTTGCTCAGCATTAATAATGGAGATAACAACTTTATATATTGCAACGTAATCAGAATAATTCATTCGCAAAATCAACGGTGAATGCGATCTTTTCTCGAAAGTTCTCTAAGAAATTTCCCCTGCAAAGGTATAAATTAGATTCTTTATCAGTTTGCGGGAAAAGTTTATTATCTAAAGGTTTGTTTTACGCGATGGGCGACTACGTAAATTGAAAAATAAGAGTTGCAAGGTCTCTGAAAGTAAATGTTGAGAGTAAGTCCGCGCGTTCCTGGTTTTTAAGTGTGAAGAAATTATTTTGTTTAAGCAAAATTGTTAAGTTAACATAAAGTAGAACTAGGTAATTTACTTTTAATTTAAAAATAAACAAAATTCTTAATTTACCTTTACAATTAGAATAATAAATGTTGTACGCAAAACATTTAAGATTCCACTAGTACTCTTACACAATAGTTTATGACATATTTCTTTTTATCTTCTTAATGCGGTTTATTCATACAATCAGCTGTTATATCATTATTTTTGCATTAACTGTATTTTTCTTCCTAAAATAAGCCGTAACGATCAACACCCATTTTGTATGACTTATATTTTAATCACACGTAGGTATTGAAGCAAACCAACTGCCAATATTCGAGGTGAGAATCAACAAACACAAGTAATCCTTGTTTCACAGAAGCGACACTATCGACAAGACCAATAGGTTTACAATGTAAAAAAAACGCAAGGGAACTGCTTTCAATTTTCTTTACCACTTCCTTTATTTTTTAGGTCAGATATTATTCCTAAAAACTTCTCCTAAATCTGAAAAATGCCATTTGAAAACCACATCAAAACCGGTTCAGGCAAAAGGGAGATAATCTTGCACAAACAGACATACATACATACAGGTCAAACTTAAAACTTCAGTTTTTTTTTAAGTCGGGTATAAAATTAGAACACTACAGTACATCAATCACATTAAAACAAATACTCTACCGCTGTACAGTCATAACTCCCAATTAGGATCGTCAGGTAATTTTGCTCGGGCAATTAAAAGTAGAAAAAGTACTTCGCCAATTATTCACCATCCCAATGCATTAAGAAAAAGAGGGATGAATAATAATTTTCGGGACAATTATAAATCTGCGCAGTCGCGCAAAACTAATTTATATTGTCAAGGAAGAAAATGTATGGGCATTTAAAGAAAGTAGCAAATCATTGTCTTGGGTCTGTTCAAGAAATTAAAAATAAAATGAAATTGTCTTGCAGTATGAAACAATGTTCTGGTAATTTATTTTTAATGGACTTCTTTACTAGTATAACTGTAGAACAATTTTGTATTCTTTACATAAATTGTGTTAAATATCTATCATTAACTTTTTTGGAGGATGATGATGAAGATGATTTTGCCTGACTTGGATGAGGTAAAAAGGAATGTTAGACTCTTAGTGATTAAAAACCACCCTTTCCTACTCATGCTATTTCAGCCGGAGCCCTGGTACACCCACTCCGCAGATCCGGGTTGGTACAACTGGGCTCCGTCTGTGATGGTGTGATGGTTAATCAAGACGCGTGTCTACCATTGACTTAAGGCTATATTTCACCGGGACAACATGGCGGCGCAACCAGTAGCCAGTACCAACAAAATGTATACTATGTACTACAGTTATAGAGACTTACGCACCTGGTGTCCGCTTGGTTAGTCAAACCAATTTTAATTATAAAATATAGAACTAGTAGGATGTGATTTTCTAAATGCTTTTCTCATTTTACCGGTTTATGTTGATGGAAATATAACATTTTTATTTCATGCTTAATTTTCTTCAAAGCACATGATTTAATTCTTGTTACCTGCATTCTACTACACGCTATGTACTTACCTACTCTTACAAAAAGTAGATACTATAAAATATTACAAGCACTATACTACAAGAACTTCTATATTCACTCAAACACCCGGTATTATTATAAATTTATAGAGCAGGAGTCGACACGTACCAGTAAAGCCGTGATATTAAATTCTCCACTAAGTTACGGTACAAATCCATAGATTTATTCGTGTGCGGAATCGGTATCCGTCGTTCAAACTAAAATTTCTATTGCTAGTAACATTCATACTGAATTCTAAGGTGAGTATTAAGTGATTTTGTACCTTCTGTGTTTGGAATAAGCGTTACATTCTGTTATTATTGTTTAGTTACCTGTGTCGGTAATGGATAAGTAAAGATTGCGTTGACTGAGTGGCAGTAGGCAGTGAGTGTACAAAAGCGATAAGCACACTTATTAGGTCCAATTTTAAGAATTTTCTAATATTGTTAAACCTAATAATACTTTACCCGATCCAAAAATCAAACCCTATACTGGAAAGTCACGATTAGGTCCACTCGACCAACGAGGCAGTAAACTTTATTTCAATGTTTCATAATAAGTTTTGATTGAAAAACTTATTCTAACCACTGGTTTGGAAGACAAAACCTAACTCGTACGACACGACAGCTGCAAGCGACACTACATGTTGCAAGAGTAACAGACTGCACGCTTCTGTCCAAAGAAGTAACTTATTTTCTCGTATTAACTTGTGGGAAAACCTTTTTAACTTTATCGACTTACATACTGATCGGAAACTGAAGGAATAGCATGATAACTTGTTGCAGGATTGATATTTGTCTCAATTTGTAATTTATATAAGGTAATATTTACATTTTGCCTTTTTAGACGTGAAAATGTTTAAATTAATTGAAATGAAATGATTTTATTTTCTGTAAATAGGCTACAAAAGAGCACTTTTACACGTCAAAAATTAACATTAACAAAAAAAAAAATCTAGATGGCATTTCCTAACGGACTATTCTGAGAAGAAATGCCGAAACAAACTCAGAGGTTGATAAAGGGCTAGCTCCACTTCAAAAGACGCTGCCTTCTAAGCAACGGGTCAAATTCTGTAGTTAAGACCAAGGGATAAAGACATACCAAAAGATGTGTTACATAATAAGGGCTTCAGACCTATTTAAAAAAAATCAATGCGTTGTTATTGGTCCTGATAGTGGTCAATAGGATAGTTTTAACGAAATTAGTAGAAAAGAGTGATCATCGTATTATTGTGGAAACGGATTAAATAAAAGTTTAAAATAATAAATCCTAAGATTAAAACTACTGAACTAAAACAAGACATCATCAAAACACACATTACAAAACAAACCATCCCTCCTATACAACCTAAACCCTACATACATACACATAAATGCAAAAACAGTCATTCGATCACTACTGACAAACAAGGTTAGAGGTTGATTTATTCCAACGACTTATTCTGATAACAGCTTCTCTTTTGACGTAAACAACGGCCCGATTGTTCCTTGCGCAGTAGAGAGGTCACTGAGGTGATTCGTCAGTTCTGTTTTGATAGATGGAGAGTTTTAGAAGGTCTTACGGATTTAGAAATTCCTATCTAGGGCATTGTTAGTCAACACGGTGACCTGGATTTGGGGAAATAAGTACAAGGCTTATTCGAGTGGTAATATTGTTTGTTTTACGGATCTGAATCGCTATATGACTGAGGTTGTATTCAGTTGGTAGTTATTTTTTATGTAGATAGTCTTTTGAGAAAGTCTGAAAGGCTGTCTGTCTGAATACTGGCAATTGGGTAGTATCCTCGGTGAAAAATAAATTATTACAACTTTTCAATACAATAAAATTTTCAAAAATAATCACACTCATAAATTCATAAATTTTATGAAATACCTAATTTTCGATTTATTTCTAAATTTCTAGAAATAAGTCTGCTATTTGACAAATTTCATAGAAAATATCGTTTTTGAAGTTTCGAAAAAAGTATTGAATTTGACTAGTAGGAAACAGGAAATAATGATTACCTTGCTAACAAAATCTGTTATCAAATACATCTCATCAAATATCACCTACGTATCAACCTGTCTAAATATACTTACATATAAGGGCTGTTCGAACTTTTATCAGTTTTATTCGCTCCAACACAGCGCGTCGGAATCTAATTACTGCGCCTCTGTCGTCGTGTTGACGTTCGCCGTTTTTATTCACCCCTTACATGCGTCGAATTGCGATTGAGGTCGGTTCCGTTCCGGTTACGAACGAAAAAAAAAACACTAATTTTATTTTCAGTACCTGGTCGAGTTAGTTATCCATTTTCGTCTGGATTTTCGTTGTTTCAAAATTTTATCAAAGTGTTTTCTATGTTGCTACTAGAAGTATATTTCATTTTCCAATTTCTTCTTATAACTTAATATTCTTCGTATAACTTAAATCAAAGATTTGTAGTTATTGTGTAACCTATACATTTTATAAATCAGAATTTCATAAATAATCTTCGGTAATCTAATCTACCTGTAAGAATTCCTAACCCCAAAAGGGCGGCGGCGATGTATTTACCATTGGGTGATCCGTCTGCTCGTTTACCGGCTTATCCCGTTAAAAATAAATAACAAAAATAATTCTCGTGGTCCATTTTAAATAGTTTAATGCACCGATTCATTATCAACGAAATCACAAAAGATATTGGTGAATCATTTATTTAATTTTACTACTTCTCATTTCCTAAGCCACTTGGTTTTGATATCCGCGATCATAATTGAGCCATGAATCACATTCTGAATCATGTATTATGTTTCAAAGTACTAAACAAGTTCCAAGTAACTTTGTATATAAGTAACAATGGTATACACATAGTCAACAATGTTTACATTACGTTATTTCTATTTTTGTCTTTGGACGAAAACAATTTTATTACTCGCCTTGTTTTGGCAGATTGTCGGAGTTGGGTGAAATATTGAGTCGCTGTTCTATGAGAAATCAAGTTGTTAGAATTTAGGAAGATAGAAGTATTGAGTTTTATCTTCGAACGGTTTCAGACAGAGAAAATCTTATTAATCTTAATTGATAATCTCATTTAAGTAAAAAAATATAGCATTAAAATCTATATCATAATAAACAAGTAGCATGTGAATATACATTTTTTTTTAAATTTTGTCTGTTTGTCGTTCTTTATTTATTTGTTCTGGCTAATCTCTGAAATGGCTGGACCTATTTTAACGGAAAATTTACTACTTTTATTAGTTGCGAAGTCTGCAACATACGCGAGTGAAGCCGTTGACATTATCTATTTATTAATAATTTCCATTTAAAGAAACACCTATTTCCTAAACGACTACGAAAAAAGAAAAGGATTCTAATTAGTATAAGTAGACTAGTACTGATCCCTAGAAGAAAGTTTCTGATGTTTTCATTTATTTTTAAAACAATTCACTGACAACCAGAAAGTTCAGAAAATCTCCAAATGACAGCTAAATGACATCACAAACTTCGGGAAACAAGATGAGAAACCAAAGAATCTGCTAGTTGAAAATGTAAATTTTACTTTTCAATTAGAAACTTGTAAGGTAGCTAGTATATTTCTGTATAGCCTTGAGGAGCGCTTGTGGTACAGAGACTGTACATAAAATATGAGACTGGAAAATACTTGGCACTTGGTACCGTTTTCCCTAAATGCATAATCGTCTTCACCGTTTCGTAGTTCCCTAAAGCATGATGAAACAAGTATACACCCTTTTTGAGAAGGAAAATATCCCTTAAGTAGAGCAACGTGGATATAAAAAGTGTTCATTACCTAATTCAAAATCTCTAATTCACTTGGGCTGGTAATAATTTATGAGGTTCCTTGTAAGCGACATTAAAACTTGTGTTTTGACAAACCGAACCAAACAATAGTTCAGGCATGTGGGCGTCATCGTTTATCAGATCCTGATTGTTCATCCACCTACGTAATTGTATATTGCTATTATCTAAACCCACACATCAAGATCCTGTTTGCTTGTTAGAATTATAAGAAGCACTATCCTCGCTGCTACGTGATGCTACGCGGAGTGCTACGAGCTGCTACGAATTTTCGTAGTAACATGCGTAATATACAGTAGGTACGAGTTTACAATATTATAATTATATTATACAATGTAATATTGTCAGATATCTAGCGGACTCGATGTAACGAATTCAATTTCGTAGTCACAATAATGCTATATTTGAACGCTTTTCAATAACGTTAAAATAAACACTCAAACGCCCACAACAATCAAATTACACGGTAAATTGAGCAAGTTAAGACCTAAACAAAAGTATTTGAAGCCTTCATTCAGAATGATTCATTTAATAAACCTTACACGGACCGGCGAGGCTTTAATAAATTCTTAGCGAAATCCCCACAAAGATGTTTTCCTTAAATATAATCAAGGATGTTGAGCAACGGTTCGCCAACACAATGCCAGAATTATTACGAGAGACTATTACAATTTTCTTTAGATACTGCTATTATTTTAATGTTTTTCTTATGTCATTATTTTCTTTCTATAATGTTAATGGGTTTGAGTGTAAGTCGGGACAGGTGCCATTCGCCATATTATTATTAGAAGAGATTTCGTATTTTTAAAATGGCTCTCTATTTAAAATGTATACTTACTAAACTTTTATCATTAATTCATTAGCCATAATGTACATTGTACAGTATTATGCATATTTTATGCTAATAGAAAGCCATACATTAATATTTGTAATGCTTTATCAAATGTTTAAATTAAACAAATGTCATTCATTTGTTGACCATAAATTGTCCAAATACCAATATAAACATAGAATACAAAATAGTTACTAACATCACAATAAATTGCTTTGTACTTGTATGTCCAATAAATGCAACCCGACTCTGCTAATTAATTAATTGGTAATGGTTTCATGGTTACTGTTTTTGGAAAGGACATCGGTTTTTAAATATTTTGGTCAATTTTGTGTGATTTGTACATGTTCGTATAGATGTATTATATATTCTGATACTTGAAATAACACTTGTAGGAATCGAAATTAATGGATATTGCGGTGATGGAGATTCTTGACATTGGTACTTTAGAATTTCTGTCGGGAACTTAGATCAATATATTTATTTAAGATTATGACCAGTTATCTATATATATTGCCCGTAAATCAGTATCTAGTATTCCATATCTCCCTAACCTTGGCCTACCATCCAACTAATACAGTATCAACTCTAACACAAAAATTGTTTATACAAAGCACGTCGTCATTTCTCTTCAAGGCTACCCTTTATATTTGGACATGTCGCGAAATACGATACGCCGGAACACAGCGCAGCGAACGTCAATGTTGTTTGACGAAAATTCCATACACAAAGCTTTCAGGTTTGTCGACATGTCGGTTCTAAGTCCGACACTAGAGGGAAGAGAGGAAAAATGCGTTGTTTGTGTTCATGACACTGACGTCAGCTAGCCAATGAAAGGATGGATGTAGGAGGAACATGTGGTATGTTTCTCCTTTGTGGACGACTATTGGTATTGTTTTCGTGTTGGAAATAGATCGATCTGTTATTTTTTTTGAGCCTTTGTAATATAAATATCCTGTTAAAGGCAACAGTCATATACAAAGATCAAACTAAAATGTCAAAGTAACAGAAAATGTAAAAAACAAACATTCTATATCGCATATTATATTTACTTATGCCAAAGTCAAGCTTTTCTTTTTTAACATGGCGGTCAAAAGAGTAACGGTCTAACCAAACCAAAGCCAGACATTTTACAGTTTTTCTACAACAGTTCATGTGAGTAACTTGTATATTTCAATCCATATGACTTAGCATGCAATGTTTTATTTTTCGGTTTTGAAATCTCAAAACATACAACTATATGTAGAAATGTTTTATTTTTTGGTTCCGAAACCCATATCATGCAACTGTGAAGTTGCATGATATGGGTTATAATTATTTTATACTATAGACACATTTGATGTCTAAATATCCAGCATCAATCGCTACACACCAAAACGCCTTAGTCTAGCTTTGACGTCAGTACACACGAATCAGAATAGTAAACTAATGAAGACTAATCAATGCCCCGTTAGTGTATTTGCTGTTGACAGGCTGTCTACGTCACTCTATCCATTGGACGATACCAAATGCAGTGTATCGTCTCGCGTGGATTCAATAGGTGTCTATTTCGGGAGGTAAAGAGAATAGCTCATTGTGTTTGAAGAATTATAATGCTTCACCATTGTACTCAGAGTCATTTAATGGTTACTTAACAATCCATAACAATTATTTTCAGAACAAAATCGGTACTAAGAAATAGTTTAAGTAATCATTCACTGTTACTGAATTCGTTAGTAAGGTAAGTTTCTTAATGATATGTTTGGGTTGGTTAAAATAATACAACAACATCGTTATAATTACCAAAAGACTTCCACTGCTGAATAAAGATGACTGCATGGTTGGCGCGGTGGTTGGGCAATTGGCTGCCGTGCAAAATGTCGCGGCTTCGCGCTTATTCCCCGTGTATGTAGGTAGAGTTGCATATTATATAAAATGTAACGCTCGGTTACATTAACACCCACATTTCACCAGCTTCGTCCTAAAGGAGGTCAAGTCATAATTTAGAAAATCACAACTCATTAAAATCTTGTTTAGTTTTTATAGTACATTGGAAAATAATTATCAATTCACTGGCTTCTTTGTCCTCTTCTTGTAAAAGTACCTAAAAGTCGAAATTTATTAAGATTTTTGCGAACGAGTCAACGAATCTGTTATACAAGGGTCTAAAAGGAAAGCTCGGTTGACTCGCCCCCGATTACATGGGCACAGGATAAACAACATGACTGGCGAAATGAAGGTTCCCTTACCGAAACCTCGTCTTAATCTTACAGAAATACATTAAGTCTAGACTAATAAAATAAATTTGAAGTGTCCGTTTGTAATATTAAGATAACAGGTTTTTACTTCATGCATATGCATATACTTAATTATATATACCAAAATTATATTCTTTACAATTTTTGCTTTGTCTGTCTGTCATTTTATCAGTCTGCCTGTTTGTTCTGGCTAATCTCTGATTGTTCTTGACTCTGAGGACCGATTTTTAGAGGCCTTTTATTGGCAAAGGCTAACTTAGGCTACTAGTACTGGTTACAAATCCGTAATCCACGCTAGAAAAGCCGCGGGCATTAGCTAGTGTTTAATAAACATTAGGGTTATATTTAGTTAAGAGATGTAAATTCTATATTAGAACTAATGTCAAAATACGATCTTAATCTAAAAATGTTGAAATCGGATATTGTAATCGGTAGTTAATAGTATAATAATGAGATAGTTAACACATGCAAGCGAAAAGATTTATAGATTTGTACTTTCTTTTTAAATTATTATAAAAGAGTAATCTTTTGTAAAGCAAACTATAGTCCATAAATGCCATATTCGGTTATAAAAACTTTAATAAAATTTGTTTTCACAATCTTTTTGGTAACGAAGTGGGCAACATTCCAAGTTGTAGCTATTACGTTTGAAACCACACACGCATCGGTATGTAGGTCATTTTTTAAAGTACGTATACATACAATTCCTAGAGAAAAGAATTCGTGTCGTGTACAATCTTATTCCAGTAAGGTACTCGAGTGTCTTCAAATTGAGTGGGATGGTTGCGCATGGGTAGGTGTGTTCCATCATCATCGGTCATTCACCTTTCTTTTAAAAAGACTGAAATTCAAAGATATCTCATCTTTTATACTAGTAAATAATAACTTGCATCCATTAACACAATTGATTCGCTAGAACACTATATTTATATAAAAACGATTCCATAATCCATTCAATTTCCAACTCTACGGCGCCTACGTAAGAGCAATCGTCACTACCCATATATAGGTTGTTTATTTTATTGTATAGTCATGTATTCTGTCACAGAACGTATCACGGCATCCCCACATAATGTATGCCGTCGACGAACCTGACACAGGCAAGTCTATTACTCACAGCCACAGCCTGTAGAATTTATGAACCGAATAACACATAGTGTCGAGTTATTGGAAACGTGATAATAATATTGATAGACTTTTTGTTTAAGGAGATGAAAATAAATGAAGAAGTGGGGCGTGGAAATTGGGCTGTTATATGTATGTATGTAATACGTACTGTTAATGAATATATTCATATTTTGTGGAAATGTCGAAGTAGACTTCTAGGCTTGTTTGCTTTTTTGGTTCTGTTGATCGTGATGAACTCATTTGAAGTAACCTTGTTACGCATTGAACCTGAAAATGAAAGAAAAAGAAATTGATTTAATTATCAAACAAAATGTACATGGATTTGTTGATAGTAATTGTATTCGTTTAAATTTGTGTCTGTGTGTGTGCCATTTCCTCGTAATGTCGAGTTATTAACAACTTACCTAACTCTCAGTATAAAATCAAAGGCATTATACAAAATTCGTGAATACATTTACGATGTCAACAAACCAACCACGTGAATAACTGTCATTAAGCCAACTCAGTCTATTCAGGTGATTCCACAGTGTATAATAAGCGCACGGCTGAATGCCGTCCAAATACATTAAACAATAAATTATACATATTTGTACAAGGCGAATCCGGGAATCAGTCCTAATTATTGTCGCTCTTACAATCCCTTAGGAGATGGAAAATACGTCCATGTTTGAATTAAACATGTCAACATTTGCTCAGCTTCCTGGTCCTAATTTTATTCCAGTTTCAAAGTAAACTATTGAACCAACGAAATCTCTCAAGTTTACAAAGTATTACAAATTTGGTACTCTGTGAGCCACGTGCCCCATACCTAGACGTGACTGCTCACAATCTACCCTTTACTACTAAAGTTCCTATCTCCATAGAAATCTGTTGAAATATCAACTATGACTAGTTTGATAAAGTCATTATACAAGCTGTAGACCCATTAACCGTCTTGTTGTTGAACCCTTGTATTATATGCATCGCAGTATGTTCTTATACTGACCTATTGATTTTACACTCACAATACCAAGAATATCTGAGGTCTAATTGTGAGGTATGGTAAATATTTACCTAATATTACTGAGGTTTTCTAAATATTCAATAGTAACCCGAAATCTAGTATTTACTATAAACTATACCAAAAGTGGTTTTATTTTTACATTAAGGCCTGTTTATCAGAATCTGCCAGACTAATATTTTGAAACATTTCATATGAACTACAACATACGAATTATTAATTGTTTACTTAATAGTATCTCAATCAGGCATTCTGAAACAGGCCTAAATATATGCGCCTCCAAACCCTTACTCAAACAGGCGTAATGCTATATAATTATGTACACAGTATGTTCCAATATTGAATCTCTATTCATGTTGAGATAATCACCAATTGATGTCATTCACACAAGCTCATTGAATGCGACTATCATTAGTCCAGAATTAGTAACGCAGTAATAATGTTCGAAGCGGTCAAATTAGGTCCATGAATTACTATTATGTTCCTATAGATAGTTAATAGTTATAGGTACAAGGGATTATTATTGAAATTAAAGCAAATTGTGGACTTGATTAGTATGTCTCAATTGCAGATTCATAACACAGTACGGTTTATAGGCCATGTTCTAAATTCTCTTGAGGATTTCGTTTGAAAAGAATATAATATACATACCTATTTAAATTTAGGCCACAAAACTCGTAATCATACATACATACATAACCTTCCGTCTGTCTCTTATTTGGGTAGGCAGAGACTATTGCTACGAATCTTGCATACTTTTTCCTCTTCATCAACAGTCATCTTAATAAGTATGTATTTCAATCGAAGTTAATAAAATTGTCAAACAAAATGAAATAACACATTTGCTGATACATTTCTAAGCATTCTAGGAAGTGTAACATTTTTAAAATATTGTATACGTTTACCGTATCATAAAAGTAGTCAATAAAATTGAATGTTACATTAATATTACACGCTAACCTTACTCAATTTCTAACTAACTGGCAATTGATAAAAAACGTCTCTTAAAATTGATTCTTTATAAATGATCGTGAGACAGTAAACACTCTTTTCCCAGAAACTTCAAGGAAAATTAAGTTCAAACGAAATATTTTTGTTTTAACATAAAAAGTAATGTGATGTTTATAGTAGTATAATACATTTTTGGTACGAGTTTCCTTTACGTTTAAAATAATCGAAACGAAAGCGCGTTCGGCGCTGTGATTGGTTTATTAATGCCGGCCAATCAGAGCGCCGAAAGCGCTCTCATCTTGATTACTTTAAACGTAAAGCAAATTCAATCTAATTACAGTCTACATCTAAGTATTATTTTAAAACTATCGTGATACATTTTAAAATAATACTTCTTGATCATGTCACGGTTCGACATAGGTACTCGATTAGTTTGAAGCCGCGTTGGAAGCTCGTACTGTTTATGATCATTGGCTTAAAACTAGACGTGAATTTATTGTTTCAACACAAAAATAACATCTTTACAACAACCTGATTCGAAGCGTGGCTAAGCGAGAAATGAGCGAGCTCCATCAATACCTCACTTTTAAAGTTTTAAATATTCATGAGTGCTATTTTATCGGAGCGCGGCGTTGCTAGTTTGGGCTATACTCGTACATCGGTTAAACATTATTAAGGGCTCGCCTGTACTATTAGTATGCAAATCGAAGTTTCGCATCGCAAACGATGACTATATTTATATAATTGATTGATGGGAAACTCTTGGTTCGGTGGGCGGAGGTGATTTTTTGCCGAGAATATTTTGTTGGCTGTCCTGCTGGTTTTTGAAGTAGTATGTACTATTTGTGCTTTATACAACGCTAATAAATCTAAACCTTTGAATGCTATCTTCAATCCACCTTCCAAACGTGCAGGTTACAGCAAAGTCATGTTCCGTAGAAGATGTAGTCCACATCTTCGCTTCACCGTTCTAGTAATAAGCGGGTTAGTGGCCAAACGTAGACTTATCGATGCTAAAAAAAGGGTACCAACAGCCTGGTAGTAGACTGTTCCAAACAAATATAAGACACATAAACGAATGTAGTGTAAACATTCACAAATAACATTAAAAATATTTAAAAACACACAAAAAACCCAAAAGCTAAGCTAAAAACAACCCTTTCAAAAACATTTAATTAGTCCCCTTTATTCAGCATCAGAGAACCAATTACAAACACAAATACATTATTATAAGACATTTAATTACCAAAGTTTGGTCCGTTTGTCCAAGTTAGGAAGACAGGAATAGTATTGTGAGGTGTTCACTATTCGTCTGGATATGCAAATGGTGTACAGTGAGTCGACAAGTTTGATGTTCTAGAACTATGCATGGAGCGCCAAGTTTCGTAGAATACGAGCTGTGCAGCTGGTTGTATTACTGGCTTTAATATTGTGAGTAAATGAGTTTGATTGCTTTAATATCATGCTTCCAATATAGTTCTACTTAACGATACAGCTTATGAAATATGGACTAATAATTTGTGCATTTTTTTTTTTCAGCAACCGTATACAAACGTAACGTAAACAACACGACGTATCCATATATTCATTATTATTCGACATTTTCATGAATGTCTTAATATTTTACAAACACGCCTATCAACATATCGACACCCGCTAAGTATAAGTATGTATCTGCCAGATACATACTTATACTTACACTTTTTGACATGTGTCATCTGCACCATGCGACGCGGTAATAATATAAGAAAAAATTAATTGTATTTACAATTATAATTCAGATCGATTCAGTGATTAGCTACACGTACATCTATATCGCAAAAACATTTGTCGTGTTTGCCGTTAGATATTTCATTCATAAAGAGTTGTGAGTAATGTCTGACGAGAACAGTGATGACGGTGATAAAAGTGACTCGGAGATAATTAAAGACTGTGAGCAAGAATTGCAACGAATGCAAGAATCACAAGAATTTAATTGGAGTGCGGCTGAGGGTAGTAAAGAAATAAATAATAATCAAAATTCGAGAGGCATGAAAAGACTGCGAGACATTAGTGAAGGAAGTAGTGAAGAAGGTTTTATTACAGTTACAAGGAATAGAAAGCTGAAGAGATTGATAAGAAGCGATTCCTTGTCAGATAATAAATCGGTAGAAAGTATGGAACAAGATGGTAGTTGTGAAAAAATTGAGGTATGTTTAACATCCGCGGAAGTACTACCTAAGCAAATGGCCTTAGCGAAGATGCTTAGAAACGAAAACATCCTTAACATTATGAAGATTCACTACAAAAATCCGTACAAGATATTTATTCAATTCAGTGATAAAGTACAGGCCGAAAATCTTATTAAATGCGAAAAACTGGCACAGTTAGGAGTGCGAGCTCAATTAACTAGTGAACTTACTTTATCATATGGAATTGTAAAAGGCGTAGATTTAGAAACCTCTGAAAAAGAATTATTAGATTCTTTGACTAGTTCATTTAAAATTACGTCAGTTAAAAGACTCAAACGCATGGATCCTGATGGAAATTGGGTCAATAGTGAAACTGTTAGAATATGCTTTAACAGTCGTTCACGTCCTTCTTTTGTATTTGCATACGGCTGCAGATTCCCAGTAGAACGATATATATTTCCTGTGAATCAATGCTCCAACTGTTGGAAGTTTGGCCACATTAAAAGGTTTTGTCCTCGTAAAAGTATCGTATGCCCTAAATGCGGTAATCATCATATGAATTGTGAAACCATTACTTTTTCATGCCCTAACTGTAAAGGTCCTCATATGGCCCTGGATAAATCCTGTAAGGTGTACTTGAAAGAAAAAGAAATCCGGTCAATCATGGGTGACAAAGATTTATCTTATAAGGAGGCATATGAGGTTTTCCTCAGCTTGGCGAAGGAAAAGCACGAGAATCCTGAAACAGCTAACACAATATCTCAAAAGGAGTATCCAAAAACTGTTGACAACTGTGAGTATGCAAATAGACAGTCGCATATTAATACTTATGCTGATGTGGTAAGAGAGTCAACGTCTTCGAATAGAAAAAGTAGTCAGGAGAAAGAAACAGAACATGACAAGTCTATCAGGCGTAAAAACGGAAATACTGCAGGTAAGAAAAATAGTAAACAACACACAGATCCTGATTTTTCTATCATAGAAATTGAGAATGAAATTACAGATAGACAGCAGAGGTTAGGTGAAGAGGTGTCAGAGAAAAAGGAAAAAAAGAAAAAGAAAGTACAATATCTTATGCAAAAAATTGAAGAAATAGTACTTTGCGAGAACAAAACTTTTCTGGAAAAAATCATTTTAGTGTTTAAATTTATTTATGAAGAGTGTAAATCATATTTTGTGAACATGTTTTGTGGGGGTGGAGTATTACAGACAATTTTTAAATTTTTAGATGGATAGAAGTAGTAAAAGAAATTCGATTAACATATGCCAGTGGAATGCACAAAGCTTAAAGCCGAAGCTTAGTAGTTTCGACGCTTTATTAGTTCAAGAGAAAATACATATAGCTATTGTGAGTGAAACCTGGTTAGACTCGGATTCTGACTTGTATATCAATAACTACAATATATATAGGCGAGACAGAGACGATTCATATGGTGGAGTAGCAATATTTGTTCATAAGACATTACAATCTAAAGCACTTATGCTGAATGTAAGCAACCCAGGCATTGAGGCAGTTCATGTAAAAATTTATAATTGTAATCATCTGGATAATATTATGGCTGTTTACTGTTCACCCTTAATTCGTACTCAACAATCTGATTGGGACAATTTATTTTCCATTTCTTCTAGGAAAACATTAATCGCCGGTGATTTTAATGCGCACCATAGTAATTGGTCATACAAAACGGATCAAAGAGGGAATCAGGTATTAGACTCGTCTTTTGATTGCGGGTTTACTTACTTAAATGATGGTGATGCTACCAGAGTCAAGCTAGTTGGCGGAGTCGTACAAAGAACTTCACCCGATATAACCTTTGTTTCTAATGATTTGATAATAAAATCCAAGTGGCAAGTTTTCAACGAGAATTTGGGGAGCGATCACCTTATTCTAAAGATATTATTTAATTTTGAGCAACACTTTCCGCTCATAGAACATCGTAACTTTAAGATGGCCAATTGGAAAGGGTATACTGACGATCTTCAGAAGTATTTCTCTAATTATGATTTTGCCATGGATAATGTCCAATATATGTATGACTATTTAGAAAAACACATTAATATCTCAGCTAATAAACATATTCCTAAAATTAAAATATGTAATAAACCAGCAAGCACTTTTAGGCCAAAGAAATATTGGAAGCCCGAATTATCTGAGGCAGTGGCCTTGAGGAGGCTAGCACTTAAAAAATTCAGACAAAACCCTACTCCCGACAACTTAAGAATATTAGAAAATAACACTGAAAAAGCGCGATTATTAATTACACAAGCTCGTTCACAAGATTACAGGAATTTTTGTTCAAGTATTGATGAATGTAAGTCTGCATCGGATATGTGGGGCAAAATGAAATGGCAAAAAAATCATCGTAAACCTACATTCTATGTGCCTGTAGATAAAAGCGAACACTTATTGCATAGTCTGACACCAGATATGGCTTCGGACAGGCGTCATGAAATTTTATCCATAAACAGTCCATTGGAAATACCATTTGAAATGTCAGAGTTAGTCAAATGCTTAAAAAGGAAGGACACTGCTCCTGGTGATGATGGTATCACTTACTCCATGTTATATAATTTTCCAGAGAACGGCAAGGTTTTTCTTTTGTATTTATTCAATAGTATTTTTACATCTGGTATAATACCAGAGCAATGGCGAACCATTCGGATTATTCCTATACCGAAGGCTTCAAGCCATCCTAGCGCCGATATGAAGTTAAGGCCAATATCTTTGATGTCATGTCTGTGTAAAATCTTTCATAATATGTTGCTGAAAAGAATGGAATGGCACCTAGAAAGAAACTTGATTTTGTCAGAAAATACGACAGGATTCCGTAGAGGTCAGTCATGTTTGGACAATTTATCCAGAATCATAACTCACATTCAGGTAGGATTCTCAAATAAAATGTCCACGGTAGCTTGTTTTTTAGACGTGGAAAATGCATATAATAACGTTCTTATAGAGAAAGTTATCAAGAAGTTAGACCTATTGAATTTTGGATATCGTATTTGCAATTACATATCGTCATTTCTAAGTGCGCGGTGTTTAACAATAAAGGACAGAGTTACTGGTAAGGTTATTGGATCTCGTTGGACTAGCATGGGCTTGGCCCAGGGAGATCCACTTTCACCATTGTTGTTTAATGTGGCAACATATGACATATGTAAGGATAATGAGGAATTAGGTATTATGGTATCCCAATACGCAGATGATTTTGCCTTCTATATGAGCCATAAAAATCTAAATAATTGTAAAATAAAATTACAAACTATGTTAAATTCTGTCGTAAATAAATTAAAATCTATTGGACTTGAGATATCTTCAAATAAATCTAAAGTGTGTATATTTAGCCGAAAGCGCAGTGAACAAAACATTAATGTGGAAATAAATAGTAACACTGTCCCGTGTGTTGATAATATTAAATACTTAGGAATGTGGTTAGATAAGTCCCTACTTTGGAGTAAACACATAAACGAAACCGTTCAGAAAACGTTAAAGAATTTGAATCTACTAAAAATTTTAACAGGACCCTCCTGGGGTGTTCACCCTAAACACTTGCGTAACCTGTATATAGCTTTATTAAGAAGTAGGATTGATTACGGCTCGTTTTTATATGACACTAGCGCAAAGTCTCATCTATACAAGCTAGACCTAATTCAAAATCAGGCACTCAGAATTATTGGCGGCTATATCAGGAGTACTCCTATACATGTCATGGAGGCTGAGTTAGCTATACCCCCTCTACACAATAGAAGATTATATCTTGCGTTTAAATATTATATTAAATGTATGTCTTGGACAAACATTGCTATAAATAAATTTCAAAAAGACTTAACTTCCTTGGAACAGAGTCATTACTGGCGCAATAAAAAAAAACCGCTGCTTTGTGTAGTATATTATACTGAATGCACAGCCTTTGATATTTACTCCTCATACCCACTTGACATGTTCTCATTAGATATATGGACTGCATACATAGATGAAAAGGAAATTATTCACTGTAATTTAAATTGTGTAAAAGAGAGTAAGAAAAATGTAAACATTTCAGTGACCTACTCAGAGATTGTCCAGGAACTAAATGAAAAGTACGAGGGATGGCATAGAGTTTTTACTGATGGGTCTAAAAGTGTTAATGGGCAAGGAGCTGCATACTATAATGCTAGCCAGAAAGAATCGTCTATGTTCAAAATTGATAATGTTAATGCATCGATAATGACATTGGAACTCATTGCAATTTTAGAAGCAATTAAAAGTATACGTAATTTCCAGTGTAATAAAATGGTTATACTTACCGATAGTAAAAGTGCTTTACAACATATTGCTCGTTGCGCCTCTGCGTCCAGAGGTGCATCACTAGCATATGCAATATTAAACCAAACATACAGTTTTAAAAGTCGAGGTCAGGTTATTAGATTGCAATGGGTTCCATCTCATGTCGGATTAATTGGTAACGAGGAGGCGGATAGGTTAGCCAAACTAGCAATAACGGATGGTGATCAATATTATTTAAAGTTATTTTACCCGGAGTATCTTACTGTAGCTAAAAACAAATGTTATAACACATTCAAAGAATATTTTGATGAGAGGAGTAAAGAGAAAGGTATCTGGTTTAAAACGATACAGTGTCAGCCTGCTCGAATACCATGGTTTATGAATTATAAAATAAGTAGAAATATTATAACTATAGCAAATAGGTTACGTTCAGGTCACTATCCCTCCAAGAAATTTGCATACTTAATGAGAAAGGTAGATTCCCCTAATTGTGATGTGTGTAGTGTACTTGATGATGTATATCATATATTAATAGAATGTGATAAATATAAAAGTGACAGGGAATCACTGGTGCGCGAATTTAATTTGAATATGATGGATGTTGGGCCTCTTTTAAAGATTTTAGCAAATCCTGTTTCGTCTGCTGCCATCAACTTATTTAAGGTGTTCACGCGTCAGTGATATTCTGATACTTATGCCCTAGTTTATAAGGTATGTATTATTGTATGTATTTCTTACTTATGAATCAACGGGGCTGGCATGTTCTTAGAATAAAAGCCCCTTAAATAAAAGATAAAAAAAAAAAAAAAAAAATACTTATACTTAGCCTTTACAAACAAAATTTAAAAATTAATTTAAACATAAACTGTACTTAATTTTAAACTCAGTTACCAAATTTCAAACCATAAATCCTTAAAATGACAAAGATATGACAATTTATAATTTTTGCAATCTTAAATTCGCTCTCCTGTAAAATTTAACTTTTTCAGTTACTTACTTATACTTAGGACGTGTCGATATTTATCTATGCACCACCAAACCAGAAAAAGTGTTACTGGACGACTCAATGCGCTCCGATCACAAGCTCCACAAGACTGACTGGTGTGGCTTAAGCGTGATCAAGCAATTTAATAAGAGGTTATCAGATTTTTAGTTCACGCTTAAAAAATCTGCCTTTATCTTAAGATAATGACAGTGACTTTGAAAGGGTATGATTATAAGACCATAGTGCATGTATATAGGACCTTTCAAGGTCCTATAGTCATGCACTATGCGATCATGCAACGATTCAATGCTAAATTGTCTAATGCGGAACCATCCAATGACATGAGTAAGTATGAACTGAAGTATCGGAAAATTTTATGCGAGCGTCCATGTTTATTTCTCCATCATATATCACACAATATTATTATTACAAATTGGATTGAATGAACTCAAGTGTAATATGTATGTGATACCGGTATTTTTCTATCATACCGTAACATCAAGCTTGTTATTTGTCAAAAGGGGACGTACAGATGATAAATGGGTTTGTACAAATGTCGCCTGTTATGTTATGTTCCATGTGGTATAGTGAGCCTGTCACCATACACTGGGCATGGTTCCAGACTTTATGCTGTTATAAAATTTTCAACATAAAAAGTCAATAGGTTTCTCCGGCTCGAAAAACAGAAGTAAGAACAGGGTGGTTTGTAGTTAGTAAGAGTTTGACACTCTCTTTTACCTCACCCATGGTGGAAGAAGTCATAGGACAATTTTCTCTCCTCAAAAAAGGGGATAGTTTTCCCAAACATGATTAGGCAAGGTGTAGTCTCTAGACCCCTTTATCGGCAGTTGTGGCGTTCTCTTTTGAATAACGAGGTAAGCACAGCACATAATTCCTTTTAATTAGCTTCTATAGTATACGAACAGTACACGACTTAGATTTAAAGGTGCTTTTCCACCAGAGATGTGCTATGTAGCCGTGCTACGAAGATGTAATAGCTAAGCTGTGAAACTATGTTACCGTTCCCACTGATACTAAGCTATGTACCTGTGCTAGAAAGATGCGCAGCTCGTATATGCGATGTATCGAAAGTAGGGAAGCAGTTCAAAGCACACATCATATAAACATAGCTTAGCTGAGTCTGTTACCATCAGTGCTGAGCTATAAGTACCAACGCATGTAATTAGTGGAAGCCAAACGCACCCACAGCAACGTAGCATATCACATCTCTGGTGGAAAATCATCATAAAGGATATTCAGCTCTAAAAAAGAATCGATAAAATAGGTACATGCTATCAAGACGCTGGCTAACACTAGACCAACGTGCCATTCTTTAAAGCCGTTAAAGTAATTAACGAGATCGCTCCCCCTAGCTTAGAGATAACAGCAAAATCCATTCATTCATAAATCCCGGCTAAGAACTAGACTCCAGTCGAAACAAAAAGCAACGAACTACACAGCTATATATAACGCTGATCTGAACTAATTCTTGAATGTATGCCAAGTTGGACCACGATTTTCGCTGACCTTATACGATGTCCCAATTTCGACGATGCATGTTGCAAATACCCTGACGTATGTATGAATATTTTTCTTCCGATATTTACATATGTTTGTATCTACTATGTGATATTATCATGTTAAGAGTATTTTTGTCTGTGACGTAATACAAATTCATGATGTTAAGGAATATGGAACGTTCGTTGCTTAGAAATGAGATGTGTGATTTTGTATCTTGTGTTGGTTTGTAGGCATAAATTATTATATTAGGTATTTTATTCGGAATTTTTTTTTTTTTTTATAAGTACACACGTCATATCTTCGTACACATTAAGGTAATTTGGTTCTTTCTTTTAGCTTTTAGTCTTAATCAGATTTTGATGTACCGTAGTATTTTTAGGCTGCCTTTACACATCATGTTATTCAGAGATATATCATTAGTGTACCTACCAACGTGATACGGTTGAAGTTTTGTGAAAGAAAAACAAACATTCACTTTTAATAATGATCTGCCACATCTAAACTACCTCGTTGGTTGAGTGATCGACAGTGCGATTGCCGGGCAAGGGGTATTAGGTCAATTCCCGGGTCGGGCAAAGTATTACTGGGTTTTTTCTCAGTTATTCGAAAAAATATCAGTAGTAGCACGGCGTCTGAAATTGTGCTGAATTTGACAATAGGCTCACCCCGATTACATGGGACTTATAACACAAATCGTGAAAAGTGAGTGAACATTGTATAGCCGCATTATGTGCCGTATTATGCAGGTGCATCTGTGCCTATCTCCATGAAGACAAAAGGCGTGACGTTACATATAACGTAATTGGAAATAATTTCAAAAGTAATATCGATGAATAAACTGCTAAAAGACTAAACCTATTGTCATGAAATGCAATTGTAAAAATCGTTCAATCTATTTTTTATAAAAGAGTTTTCAATTCACAATCGAATTTGAGGTCCACAGACCCGTCTCCAATAAATTGAAGAGAAACGAAAATATTTTTTCCACCCTTCAATTGCAAGTTACTGACATGAGGTCCATCTTCAAACAAAAATACGATCCAATAGCTCTTAGTTCGTCCACTTATTTTATATTCTTCTACTGAAAAATACCTCAAATTCAGTTCTAAAACATTCTGAACAATAAAGTACTAATAAAGAAAACCCTAAAATGGACTGAATCATTTTTGAGATCAAAAGTTTCAATAAAATAGAATAGAATATGTAATAGGTATTAAACCATAGTGAGTCCTTTGTAACCATAAAACAAATAGTACCTATTCACAAACAATAGAAGTTTTATCACATTTATTATAAGTGTGGAAGAGCCATGCTTCGGCACGAATGGGCCGGCTCGACCGGAGTGATACCACGGTCTCACCGAAAACCGACGTAAAACAACGCTTGCGTTGTTTGTTAGGTTGACGGAGGCCCAATTCCCCTCTTCCCAATCCCAGATTCCCCAACAACCCTTAAATTCCATTGCTTACTCCCAAAAGGCTGACGACGAACTTGTAACGCCTCTGGTGTTTCAAGTGTCCATGGGCGGCGGCGATTGCTTACCATCAGGTGATACGTCTGCTCGTTTCGGGTGTTCCATAAAAAAAAACTTTATTTTTATAAAGTCTAGTATAAGGACACCTATATCAAAGACAAAGTCTTTTACGGCATAACAGATAAAAAAAGTGAAATTATTACAATTTGAATATCCATTCAAGATTAACTGACTAAATTGAATAGCCCAGATTATTCGCACAAGTAAGTCACAACAGTGAGGCATTCAGTCCAACAGCTCAAACAGTTGCATTTTGGTCCAGCACTTGAGTTTAAGTCCTTTAAGTAATGAACCCAAGCTGTAACAGGGATTAAACGCAAAGAATATTTAGAATTGTTTTAAGAGAGAATTATTCTAAAAGAATGCTTTAGTAAATTGTAGCCGGTAAAATGGTATTCGTCAAACAACAACAATGTTCACTAGAATGTTTTCGTTTAGTTTATTTACTGGATTAAGTTGGCTTTGAAAGGATTACAAAGGTCGTTCCGCATAGTTTTTTCAATGGACCTTTTAGTTTGTTCGTGTCCTTTTACACTTCACTATGATACATTAACATTCTTTTGGTATGTTTAGAGTGTTTACCAAGTAGGTATTACATGTGTTGTAACTTTATTGCCATCTACACATTCATACCATTTTATTAATATATTCCCAATTGGTGGTTTAAATTCATACTTAAAGTCCTTGTGGTACCGTCAGAGCACCTCAGATGGGCCCAGGACGTCTGATACAGAGCTGCGGACTACCTAGCAGGTTTACCGGGGCCCCGATTCGTAAAGCAGGAGTAGGAACGGTGTGGTTTTAGTCAATGAGAGACTCCCCTTGCCTCGCCCAAGACGGGACAAGTCATTGAATGATTTTCCCCCTTAAAATAAAGTGTCCTTGTTATACCCAAAACATAGGAACATAATTTCAGTTTTACTACTATAAATAATACAGGATAGATATTATTTCATTAAATATAACATCTTAAAAAAACTATACAAACAAATTTCCCACATTAAAAGATGAGAATAAACCCATTTCAGCCTCATAAAAACAAATCGGATTGTTCTACTCACCTGTGACCTTTGAAAATTACTCATTTTCATTCTTATGAAGATAAGACCTAGGTAGGTCACGTCACCTGTCGACTTAGGAACTCTCATCAATCACCCTTGTTGTTGTTCTTTAATCGTAACGGAGCCCTAGATTTTAATAGTCTTTCAGGTTTTTAGGTTATTCGTGGGTTGATTCCTAATATTTTATAAAAGTCTGGTATAGCCTTTTTTGCATAGGCACCCAGTTTTTTTTAAGATAAGCTTTACTTTCATTGTAATGAGTCAAGCAGTATATAGGTTAAACTGAAAACCTCTTTTTTAAGTCGATTAATAATAAATAAAGGTGAGTACAACAAAACACTCTTCTATTTTTTTCTCAAGAAATTACTTTAATAAATCATGACTGTATCAAGCTATTAAATAATAAAATAAAAATAGCATTTATTTTACCACAATACTTACATGCATTTAATCATTATAACTAATTTATACAATTAATTTAGTTGCATAATAGTATACTGGGTGTAAGGAAAACGCTCTCGAAGCCAAAAGACTTTTGCTTTATTATACGAACACAGTTTAATTACAATAACCATTCACCAAATGGTTAATGTATTAGTGATTTAGTATTTTTCAAAACCGCAATGTACAGCGTACAGAATTTAAGGTAAACGACATCGCACGCGCGCGCAATTTTCATACCTACCGTACCGCCCGCACGATCCAGCGGCGCGGCGGGCGGTACGGTGAAACACGCGCCTATTCATCCAATACGTAGGTATAGGTTGAAGCGTATTGTTTACTGTAAAACACTTACCTAGCTAAATCCTTTGCGATCGAACAAGGTGGGGCTCGAATTGTGCCCCATTCATCTCGATGCAGAGGCGGGCTCGGCGATATGTTTCCGCATGAAGACGGGGCATCAAAGTTGGGTCTTCATTAGAATGCTCACGTAACTGATTGAATACGTCTATTAGTCTTTGCCGCATTTCATCCGCACTAGAACACTCGCGGTCGAACACTCTTTCCTTAACGTATCCCCACAAAAAAAAGTCAAGCTTGTGGCCCTAGCCTGCCGATCCACCGGTCTTCCAACATCACCGAGAGACGCTCACGGACACTTCTCACTACGTGCGGCGGGGCACCATCGTGCTGGAACCATGTATTTCGGTACTCTGCCAGCGACAACGAATCTAAAAAGTTGTCCACATGTACATTGATCAGTTCTAGATAACGTGCTCCATCGAGTCGCTGTGGCAAAAACACTGGTCCCAGTATTTGGCCGTTATAAATTCCCGCCCAAACGTTGACGGACCATCGGGTTTGGTGCCCAGTTTGTTGGCAGGCGTATGGGTTCGTCTGTGACCACACGTGAGCGTTCCTTCTATTCCACAGACCGTTCCTTGTGAATGTCGCCTCGTCCGTCCAGATGACATGCTCAATGAACCTACTCCGTTGCTGATGGCCCACTAGCCAGCGGCAATAATTAAGACGACGCTCACGGTCACCGGGAACCAACGCATGTACTTTATGTACCTTGTACGGGCGCATTCTCTCACGCCGTAACACTTTATGCACCAGCCAGTGAGAGACGACTGATCCATTACGCCGTCGCAGCAACTTAGCAGCGCTGCGTGTGCCTAGGCGTGGATTTCGACGGACGACCTCTAAAATACGCTCCTCCGATTGTACATCAGCAAGTCGCCCACCACCTGACGCAGCGGGAGCAATCGGGCGATTTTCTAGAACTCGTTGGAATGCTGCCGTTATTGTACGAGAATCAGAGGGATGCCGCACGTTTGGATGTCTTTCCCGGTAAATCCTTAATGCAAGGGAAGCATTACCCCGGGCCTCGCCTAAACACATCAACATGTTGCCGTATTCACGAGCACTGTACACGTACGGTTGTGGCATTGTTAAACAACACGAACACAAACTTAACAACACGAACACAAACTTAACAATAACTAACAAGAAACTTAACAATAACTAAAAAGAAACTTAACAATTAACTAACAATAACAACAAAACTGTAATTTTATTCTAAAAACGTAACCGGAACAAAATTAGGCGCGTCTACGTAATTCGCAAGGAAATACTGACTTTAAAACTGTTGCACGGTTGCACAAGTACCAACAGTGTTGCCAGTTTATTTTTATGTAAATAATACTTAGACGAAATAAAAAAACAAAAAATACCTTGTTGCGAGGTCTTGATTTTTACCCCATGACCTACTACTGATGAACTTGAGAAAAACTATCTTAATAGTTACTTGATTCATAATAGTTTTTGCACACTTAAGAAATAAAGAAGAAGCAAATGCAAATTTTAATACAAAAATTCAAATAAAAGTGGCAACATTGCTCGAACTTCCCCGAAAAGATCTACCCGGTGGCGGCGCGGTGTCGGCGCCATCTTCTTGTTCAAAGATCAATAAATTGCAGACACTCCTCTTGCTTCCTTTGTCTGCTACTGTTTTATTCGTCTTTAATTACGTTTCTCAGTTATTTTATCTTTAATAAATTAATTAATAAAGAATCAAACTAAATGCATGAACGTGTGAAGGCTTCTTAGTAGTGAAGCAAAACGGACTAAATTGATACCTACTATCGCTACCTAACGGTACTGGACGTTAGGGATAAAACTATCTCAGTGTCACTTATACGGCATGTTGGTATGTTACTTAAGGTAAGCAAAATGTTTTGATTTGTAGTTCGTTTAGAAAGATGATTTAATGATTACATAATAATTAAATGATTGAATGATGATTAAATAATAAATCAGAATAGTGAAGTTAAAAAAGCTTAAAAACAAAAAACGAACTTACGTAAAATAATAAAACAAAATGTTAGCAGTGTAGGCATAATGCATGTTTAATCATTATTGTCACTTCTGTTTTATTTTAGGCGCGTCGGCTTGGCGCTTGACGTTTGCGTATGTAGTAGTGTAGGGCTCGCCCACGCACACATAGTCTGTACCGCTGTGCCTACTACGTGCAACAAAGTATTGCGCGGTCGAGTTAGTTGACCCGTGGCTTCACAGCTGATTGAATTAATTTACATTGCGTTTTGAAAAATAATTACTGAATATGGTTTTTTTTATTGCGATTCTATTTCTTTGTATGTATCAAAGGCTAGTGACCTAAAAAAAACCGAAAAAAAAGTGTAAAAAATTGATTTTTTTTTCGCGTTTTTTTTGGTGCCTTCGTATCAGTAATCACCAGCACTATCGCCTGTTTTTGTTTTCGGAAGCGTTTCCCTTACACCCGATATGATATGATATCATTTTAAAAAAACTAAATTAAAAATAAAAAAAATCTTCTTCCTCAACGCATAATAAATTTTATAACCATCGTTATAATAACAGAATTCCTTTGACGAAAGTTTAAAAAAAAAAGAGAGGAATCTTGAGACTGTAATTGCGGCAATTGAATTTTGAGAAGTGACGCTTGACCTAAAACGGTATTTGTTCTCACGCCACGCCGACAATGATGGTCATAAGTTCTCAGAATTCATTGCCAGTTAAATGGAACGATAGCCGATATTGGATACGGACTATACTAGCTACAATCGTTGTGTTTTATGCCCATGGCTTAAGGTCTATTATGTATCATTAGTAATAGTTCTAATGTTAAGAATTTCAGAGATTGTGATGGTAAGTCTTACTTACCACCCCGGAACTGTGAACTACTTAGCGGGTTTACCAGGGCTCCAGCTCGAAAAGTAAGAGTAGGAACGGGGTGGTTTTTTAGTCAGTAAGCGTTTGACTCTCCCTCACGCCTCTCATCTAAGGCAGGAGAAGTCATTGGATGATTTTCTCCACTAAAAAAAACTTACCTTCGAATACAATGTTTGCAATTTGTAGTGTCACTTATTGGTTTCTTAATTTACATGTACTGTGTAGAGGACGTAAATATCTTCTACTACAAATAACAAAGTTTAGTAACCTTCTAATACAAATAGCCTGAGCTTGACTTTTCGACCGACAATTTTGCGTCTATTTCGTTCCAACAAACAGAAATCCACAATAAAATCCTAATCTAGATCTAAACAATTTGTAAGTCGAAACAGACAAATATCTTCGCCGTAGCAAATCAAATAAAGTCGAAATTAAGAACAAAATTGCCAAGCCGAAAAAAGACGGATTTTATTCTTTCTAATATCAGTTTTTAGCTTTGTTCACTATATTAAGTTGAGTCTAAAAAAACTCGTTTATTCTGGAACCTTCCATCTCGCAATCTTTAACCCTGCAGTCTTCTTTTAAACAATAAAAGCAAATTGAATAAAAGGCGAACCCTTATTATAAGATATTTCAGCTCCCGCCTTAATTGAGAAAATAAACCTCGGGGATGTTAATTTTGACTACACTGTTTGCGGGTTAAATTTAGGTTAAGAAACTTGGCTTTGGTATTATGGATGTCCAGATTTTATGCTTTGCTGCAGAGCAATGATGTGCTTGCCGGGGTTAGAGTGCTTTTCCAACAGAGATGTGCTACGCTGTGTTGCTGTGGATGCATTTAGCTTCCACCCGTCATATTTCTTCGTACACATAGCTTAATACTGGTGGAAACGGACTCAGTTAAACTATATTTTTTTTATATGGAAAGACTGTGCAATATCCTCGCACAGCTACTTTGCGGCGGTGTATCATCGTAGCACATCTTACTTGGACCTTAGTATCAGTGGAAACAGTCACATAGTTTCACAGCTTAGCTATTACATCATCGTAGCATAGCTACATAGCATAAATTTGGTGGAAAAGTAACCTTACACTGTAAGATTCATAAATTAGAAATTCGAGCAATGTCTAGCGGTCTCTTTGAGCGATTGTTTCTATGGTAGCCGGTAGCTATTTAGACAAAGTTAATAGTTTAAAGATAGTGTTTTGTTTCCATATTAAATTGGGTAGAATAAGTCAATGACCGTCAAGTATATTATAAATTTCTCAACTATTTTACTGAATGAAACCACAGAAGCTATAAAAGTAGTTATGCTAATAGATCACAGACCAAAATTAATATAAAACGTAAAAAATAAGAAGCAGCTTTAGCACAACAAGAATATCCGGAGCTGCGGACTACCTAGCGGGTTTACTGGGGCTCCGGCTGGAAAAGCAGGGGTAGGAATAAGGTGGTTTTTAGTCACTAAGAGTCTGACACTACCTCTCGCCTCGGAGAAGTCATTGGATGATTTTCACCCTAAAAAAAGCACAAAGAATAAAATGTAATTTCGTATATATTTGGTATATTTTAGTCACACCTTGGGTTCAATGTTGTTACAAAATGAAGAGACTAATTCTACCTACATGAATACAGTGTAAAGAGAAATAGAGGCACATTCTAGCCCGACCTTAGTCTACAACTTATAATTACTATCTACGAACAGAATCTCAGCGTTCATTACCTAAACAATACACTGAATAACCTTATCATAAATATGAGCTGGCTAAAGGTGGACCCTATTCGAAAGTTATTTAATTTTATTACTGTTTCCAATACATTTATTGTTTTCATTTAAGTTTATGTCCGCATATGTTTTGGTATAATAATACCCCAACTTTTGTTTCAGGTTTTATTGCCTTACACATAGCTTTAATACTGTTTAAAGCTATTTTCCTAAACCACATTGGTGATTGAATTGTGTCTTATTTCGGCACTTATTACAACTGAAAGAAAACTATGATTAGCATTAATACCAGTGCTTCGACTGCACAATTGTCCGGTAGCTGGGCAACTGGCTGCCATGCAACGTGTAGCGTAGTGCAACTCTTTGTGTGATCCACGAATTATTGTTTCGAGTCTGCGTGTCATGTGTATGTGAAATTGTATGTTTGTAAACGCACCCACGACACTGGATAACTCTCCAATGTGTTGCTATTTTTTTAAGAATAAAGAAATTAATAGACTACATGCAAACGATGATGTCATTGTCATACCAAGATTTGCATCAAATTATGAGTATCCCAACCAACCTATAAATAGGTTACCAATCTGCATTATCGCCGGAGGAGGTGTCTCCTAACCTACTAACATACATGACCCTACCTAAAACAACATTCCCACCCATCTATTCTTACCATGACACGCTATGACGGACAAACATAACAAGCAACCAAAACAATTAGCCTCCATACATAATCCTTCAAAAATTAAATCATAATTTTAACAACATAATGAAACGTCGACCCTTGGCCATGCCTATTCAATTATTATATTACTAGTTATTGCTTGTGACTTTGCTTGTGTTTTTTTAAGTGGTTAGGGGCAGGATTACAAAAAAAATATACACTGATTTTTGTTATTGAGACATACATAAGTACATAACTTGACGCCTGTCTCCCATTGGGGTAGGCAGAGACAATGGACCGCCATTTGCTACGACTCTTACTTACTTCTTTCGCTACATCAACAGTCATCAGTCGTCTCATGCATGCTCTTTGATTAAAGGTACTTTTAATTTGGCCCTTCTTTAATATATCGCCAATTGTTATTGAGAAATAGTTCGCATACCAATTTTTAGCCATATGCTTTGAAAATTGTGAAATGCTCCATACAAACCCCGGCCCGCATTTTAAGGAAATGGGGGGTAAGAAAAAGGCATAATCCTATATCCTATGCCTATGTCTCCATACTATATACATCCTATGCCTATCCCACCCACTTGCAATACTAGGGAGTGGAATTCTTTGCGGGAGTCTGTGTTTCCTGATGGGTATAACCTGGGTGTTTACAAGGCCCGAGTGAATATATTGCTTATGGGTAGACATGCTCCATCATAGGCCGCAAATAAACAAAAACTATCTTTACTTAAAAAATCGCATTTGCAACTTTCAAAAAAAAAACAGATACACATACTTTCGAATTTAAAATATTAGTATAGTATAGATATGAGAAACGTACCTATATGTTATGATTTACGACTTTCAATAATAAGGAACAATATCCGAGAGGCACAATATAAATGAAAACCTTGTTTACCTGAACTTAATATGGAAGATTTTCATTTTAGATCCAACCACCCTTTGCATAGAATAGATGAAAATTTAATTTTACGTATCAGTTTGTTTGGTGGGGTAATAGCATCGTTATTTTGTTTGAGTGTTTATAAGAAATGTGTATTGGATAGGTTTTTGTGTGTGTTTTTTGTATATTTATGTGAGTTTTTACAATTTATTTGGCTTTAGGTAAAAGAAACTGGAAGTTAGTATTTTTACTAAAATGTATAATAATATTAATTAAATTAACCAGTAACCGGTACATGACAATAGGCTCACCCCTTATTACATGGGACTTATAATATAAATGGTGAAAATTGTGTGTATATTGTATAGCGGCATTACTTGCTGTAATGTGCACCTCTGCCTTCTCCTTCGGGAATAAAAAGTGTGATGCTGCATAATAAAATTAAATAACAATAACGGTTTTGCATAAAATTATCCTGAGAGAAGCTCTACTAGTTTCGAGTCACAGAGGGACTCATCCTTATGAGCAGTGTTCGCGGACGCGGTGACATCACGCAGCCCACTTTTAGTTGATTTAGTATGTCTCATGATAGTTATTAAAATATTAGTATAATTATTACTATAATAAAAAAATCTTGATAAGGGATTATTGTCCACTAAGATAATAAAGATTTTCACTATACGACATCGAAGTACAATATAGTAGACAATATACAGAAAAAACACGGAAAATTAAAAAATAAAACTGCCAAGCTTCCAAATCTACGTCATTTGGCTATTTCCACAGTCGCTATAAATGTCAAACAATGAAATAATTAGGAGAAATCTTGATCTCACCCTGTATAAAAGCCTCGGCAAATCTCGGAAACCGAAGTTCAACGAAGTTATTTGCTCAAACATCTGAAAGCATATTCATTGAAAATTCTATTAGAACATGCTTCACTCAAAGAAATTAATTAACATTTTTATAAGGCACTTATCGAGATAATTAATATTAAACATATTTTTTTAAGAAGTTAATTAACGTTAATATTTTTACTTAGGGGCGACACTTTGTTGAAAGCATATTAAAGCTGCCCTTTATAAGTATTAATAAGTTTGGAAATTAAAAGCATTAAAATAAAACGTACCTAGTTTTAGTCTAAGGCAGTTGTCCCACCGGCAACGATGAACGAGTAACGAGTAGAGCTAGAACTAGAAACGAGTGAAAACGAGTGAAAACAAAAACAAACAAGTGAAGCGAGCACTCGCCGGCAGTGTGAACAGTCAGCGATCAACTATTTGTATATGCATCTCTTTTGTTTACACGGAAAGTATATCTATTGTACGTTTCTTGAGCGAGAAAATAGCCGATAGTTAGTCGTTCACTCGCCGTTGGTGGGACAACTGCCTTAAGTGGGTATGGTAGTACATATTTTATTATAATAATAATGTTAAACGTATACAGATGTGTGAAATGACTGCGACCTTATTAGCTTAAATAGTATTATGAGTTAAGTACAATTATAGAAGTTTTCTTTTTGCTCACGATCACATGGTTTGTACATAATATACAGTAATGTATTATGACTTTTTTGTTTTCTTCTATGGCATTCGTTAATTAGTCATGGTGGCTCGGAAGTTTAAGACGTCCACATCCCATGCATAAGAGTGCGGGTCGAAACTTACCAACGGCAAGTGGCAATGTGACTATTTACCGAGTTATACGTACTTACTAATATTATTTAGACAACACTGACGGTCAGGGAAAACATTGTGAGGAAACCAGGGCTTATAATTTCTAATTATAAGTTTGAAATGGCCAACCCGCATTGAGCAAGCGTGGTGATTAATGCTCAAACCTTATTCGTGCCTGGTCAGCAGTGGCCACTTAATAAGCTGTTGATTGTTGTTATATATATACAATAAATGGTTCCAATTGATATTAAAATTAAATATCAGTCTTGTCTTTCTAAACAACACCTTAGCAACCAACATAATTTTATCAATAACATACAACATTTACAAAACAAACAAACAAAGTCAATTCGAGAGTCTTTTACAAAGTTCTCTAACTGATACGAGAATTCAAATTCTGGAACCACCATCTACACATAGATGCAATTTTCGATAAACCAGACGATGAACTTTTCAAAAAAGTTTTGGTTGCGTGCTGAATAGAAATTGTGCGCAGACAAACACAGGGGCCTTGACCTTACGGATTAAGACAAAGGACTTAACAAAGTGATTTTAAAATAGATGAAAGAGGTTCCATTACATTTTTTTCTATATCCAAATTAGCTCCGTTGACAAATGCAGTTTTTCAAGCTGTAACTGTAATAAAAATTGTCTGTTTATGTAAATATTATTTTTTTATCGACATAAAAGTCATTGAAAATATAACCAAGTTCAGAATTTGATAGTTCTGAGTTTGAACTGATAACTAGTCAAGTTTAATATTCTTTTAAAAAGCTTTTTTATGGGTGTGAATAATCATGTGATGTCATACTTTGGAGGGCAAAGAACGTTATGCTGTTTGGCTGTAAAAAATACACAAATTAGGTACTAATATTATAGATATTCTGAATAAATTATAGTCAAGCTTCGATTTAGACGTTAATATTAGCTGCGGACTGCCAAAAGGGATTACCGGGACTCCGGTTCGAAAAGCAGAAGTAGGATTGAAGTGGTTTTTAGTAAGTAAGAGTCTGGCACTCCCCATCGCCTTGCACAAGACAGGAGAAGTCATTGAATGATTTTCCCCCCACAAAATGACGTCTATTTTAAAAGAATTAATGATACAATTGTACTAAAAATTATTTCAATAAAGTATGTCACAAGTACTTAAATTTTATTCTACATCAACATTTTTGTCACCGATTTAAATAAAGTTTTTCCTTTCAATAAGTACTAAGAGATTAGCAAAAAATGCGAGACTAAGTGTAAGTTAATATCTCTTAAACATTATATTTTAATAAAAACTTAAGTGAATCCACATCTGCTGCATGAATTACTCAAGAATTTTTTACCTCCAAACCGTGAGAGCTTTCTGACGAACTATTAAGCTGGCTGAAGAAAAAGTGTCTTTTAAAATAAACTCTAAGATTTTTTTGAAGAACCTCCTCTCCTACTTACATTTTAGTAATGCTTAATTTTCTTCAAGTTAAAACAGCTTTGCGGCTTTTTTTCGCGTGAAGATGTTACTAAAAATTTCGTGACTCCAATTTTGGTTGTTGCTTTATTTTTGTTTTTTGTTCATAGCATAGTTGAGGAGTGAGGCCTCTTAGTGCAATTGTTTATGATAATCATATTTTCATTTTATTTTCAAGTGCAAATGTTGATGATAATAAAATTAAATAAAAGATTAAAACTATGTACTTCTTACTGAAATACTGAAAAAATAATTCCTATTGCGGATTTCAGATAGCAAGTAACTCGATAAGTAGTAACTTTTTTATCGATTTTTTTTACAAGACTTTACTATTACTTTACTATGTTGTGATTTATTAAGTCATGATTACAATCTTTAACAATGTAAAATTGTATCAAGCATATATAAAAAAAAACAGGCATTAAAATGCCAATATTCCACAATCTCGCTCCTTCTAAAGCTACACGCGCGTCATTTAAATATTCACTCGAGCAAGAAATACACATGCCAATACATATCTTAGCCATGCAGGTAACAAGGTGTTAGCTCACAGCCATCCAAGAATTCCTCTAACGAGATAAAATCTCTACACAGATTGCTTCAAGTTTGATGTAATAAATATTTGCTGTGCCAGATGTATTTTGTAGCATTCGGAAATTACCTTGAAGAATATTAGATGTGAGATAAGCTTGAAATGAAGGTCAGTCAATAATGTTCGTATGTAGGAAGCTGAATGCTTGCTTGTGTCTATCTATCATCGTGTATCATATTATACTATACTATTACGTATCATATTATACTATCATCGTAGTTTTTTTAAAGGTATTCAGATAATGTTTCCAGTTGATTTTTATTATTTTTATGTAGGATTTTAACATATACAGTTATTCGGAGCTGCCATCTGCTTAAGCATGTTACTGGAGCCTCCGCCTCGAAAAGCACGAGTAGGAACGGGTTTTTAGTCGGTAAAAGTCTGACACCCCTTCTCGTCTCGCACAAGGTAGGAAAAGTAATTGGATGATTTTCCCCCTCAAAAAAAAAAATCTAATAGAGTTATTCTATTTCATAAGTCTCTTACAGTATTATTATATTAAAACTGCAACTATCAATTCATCCCTTTTCGTATTGACTACAACCCGTACCAAAAATTGTAGCAGTTATTTCACACTCTCTCTCAAAAACCAACATCAAAAGCATTTATTGTCAAAAGATTTGAATTTAAATAACGTTGAAGTGGCCAATAGTCTTCGTTTGTTTCAGCACCTTCAAACTTCTAAGTTGGGGCAAAGTTGAATGCTAAACAAAGCAAAGACTTGCCCTCATTGCAAGCTGGAGTGAAAGTGAAGTTTAAACAAGTTTGTAATTAGTGTCTGGTGATAAGAGTTCCTCACAATGAATTTGTAGAAGAGGCAAAGTATCTGAGTGATAATTGGGAAGATAATTTTAATTATTGTTGTCAGTGAATCATTGCAGGACATTCTAAATTAAACATTAGAGGTTAAAGTAGTAGAGGCTAACAAAATACGTTTGGTCAAATCGGATATAGGCGTATTGTCCTTTGGCACTGCACACTGCAGCACAGGTTTTTTTTTCATTGCTATGCAAATAATGTGCTGTAAAGAACATTTTTATTTAAGATACACGAAATTTTATATTTTGATTTCAATTCATAACTATTAATAAACAAAAATCTGGATACTAATAGCCTAAAACTAATTTTAATATCAGTGAGACTTACCTCGTCTAGATTTGTCTTCTGCATTGACCTTGAACATTTTAAGAAAATCCAGCACCTATTTTTGTTTGTTTATTTTATAAAGCCCACCTCAGACTAATGAAAGGGTCCTGTTTTCATTAATTTGTTTAGTTTCAGTCCCTAGAAAATTTAAGGTCGGTTTTTTACTGAATTATAGCAATTTAGCGCAGCTGTGAACAAAACTATGTTTTTAAAATAAACATTTTATTGTGTTTACGTGATAAACGATGTTTTTTGTTAACTTAGTTTTTTCGTTTTTGTTTGGTGTGAAACTGGGGTGCTTTCAGCTCTTTTATAAGAGTTTCAAATGAGTTTAACTTTAGTTCATCATATTACCTACAATATATGTCTGATAATATGTGTATAACTTTCGAATTTTCGTTTGCACAATTGATAAAGTCGAAGCTGTTTCTAAAGAAACAATAAGCATAAAATAATAGACAAACAAAGTCATGTATATGATACTAGTCTACATAACTCAGAAATTAAAACATGTTCAGATAACAAATCACAAAAGGCCCAAAATTCAGTCCCTTATTAAGCCTTTTGAGGTAGCGCTGGACTTAAAGGCCGACGCTGTAACAAAGCGACGCTTCATCGAAACGCATTGTGCTCTAACGACCTTATTTCGAAGGTATTCTAAATTTTATGTGGCCATATTTCACACACGTTCGGCTAACCGCAATTGGTTTGTTAATTATCTGGCGTAAGCTTCGTAATTATCTTTCAGATGACTCGTTGGTTTTGTATTGGGAACCAGAAGTTCTGGTGATAAGAATTGTAGGTTATATTTGTATTAAACATAATATACCTATCCATTTTAATATGTCTGTATACCAAATTTTATCAAAGTCCGTTCATTCAACAAACATTCAAACAAACAAACTTTCACATTTATAATACTAGTGTGATTAACTATTACTAACATTTTTTTTGGAAATATTTAAAAATGTTTTCCTAACGCGGGGCTTAATCTCTAAATCTAGTTACTAAAATAATCAAAATTAAATGAATTTCATGATTATTTCACTCAAACATAACCTCCAAACAACTGAACAAACAAATATCAAGAAAAAAATGTATTTTTATTTGTACAAACACCCCGAAAATCATTACAAAACATTGCCAAGTCTATAAAACTCAAAATTCTATGGCAGTATCGGACCCAGGTGTTAATTAGCAAACTATGACAAAGGAAACAAGAGCCTCACCTTTCCTTCAGTTCAACATCCCTCATTAAAATGAAGTAACTTCGATGCTATAAGACCCGTCTTCGATGTTCTTTATAGGTACATTTAATGGGCAAATAAATTGTAAAAAGGCATACGGTTTGAGACAATGCAGCCTTTGAATGGAAATACAGTCGACACTCGTTAATTCGATACTGGAGGGACTCTTCAAATATTTTTTTCTATTTACCGAATATCCTAAATTGATATTTCGAATAGTCAGAAATTTGAATATGCCTCAAAATGTCGGTACTGACCGACAAAGTTTGATACTGATAAGTTCTAATTAAAGCGTTATTTGGTTACCCAGAATTTATGTTTTCGTTCAAATTACCAAGTGTATAAAAATGTATTAATTTAAAAAGTTGATTTAACGAAAGTCGACTGTCAATTCTGTCCTGTAAGTTTGTTTGTTGGGTTGAAAGTGGTTGGTTGTGGCCCAATTATCCCCCCTTCCCAATCTGCCCAATCGTCGATTCCCCAACAACCACCGTTGGTGTTTAGGGTATCCATGGGCGGCGGCAATTACTGACCATCAGGTGATCCGTCTTCTAGTTTACCGGTTTTATACCAAAAAATATTAAATTAACTTATTTTATTTACATGATATTCAAGCCTTTGGAAATAAGTATGTGTTACGAATTTCCATATACATTTTCATACACAATGCACCGAACATCACTTCACCGGTGCTGTAGTTAACTTCACCGGATTTTCGTAGTATGATACGCTTCCAATAACGTCTGCATTCACCTATACGCTGTTCATCCAACCGACTAAGCCCTTAATCACCTCACACGGCACTTGCACACAACGCGAATATCAAACCTGTACCTATGCTGGTGATTTATATAACTTGTAATACATAGTTGCATATACATTACTTTTGAAATAAAAAAAAACTGTTATTATCTCGAAAAAGCCATTATTAGATAATTCATTTAGGTAATATCTGACGCTTATTATTATTTATCCAATTTTACTGCCACTGTCATTATAGATCCGCAATTTTAATTAAGTCTTAGTCTATCTTTTTGATATGATTATGATTTTTTCGAAAAAATTTTTGTTAGGTACTTCATTTCAATTCAATTTATCGAATTTAATCATGTTATATAGAAACATACTGAAGCTAAAAACGATAAAATTCTGAATAGCCATTTACTTATGTATTTCTACGTAATGCCTTGAAGCCATTCTTCCAAAACTGTATAATGAGAAAAGTAGCTTTCCTAAGAAATAGTAGCGAACACGTGCTTCTAAAAGAACATCGGTACCTACTCGTACAATACATACCGAACCACAATGAAATATCATTATACTCGCAGCCAGTTTAAAAACTTTTCCACCCGAAATAATTCTTAGAATAAAATGAAACCCAAAAACGGTGTTTAAAGGGTAATATTAAAATTAATTAAATATTGAGGTCGCGTGTAGCTCGTAATTTTGTTTTAATTTTAATTAAGGATAGCGGGCCGAAGTAACAGATGTCGGGAAACGATGTTTATTATATGTCTTGTATATATTTCAAAGGCAGCTATATTGCTAATGATATTTCTGAAGATATTTCCAAACGGATTGTGGATAGAATTATTATTATTTTCTAGGAAATGTTAGCGGGAATGCATGTAATGCTTTTGGTTAGTTTCAAAAGGGGTTTTGGAAATTTAGTAATTCTAATAGAAACATGGAGTGATATTTGGGTATCGAAATTCAAATGATTTGGGAATTAATAGGTGTCCTCGTTATCCATTTATGTTCCCAGTTCCTATATAATTTGTGATGGGGTTAAGAGTGACCAAAATACCTTTTGTTTGATGGCTACAAAGAAGTTTTGACCTTTCACATCACGTTTAAACGGCATGGCTCCGGCATGACGTTCTTTGCTTTGGAAGCGGTAGAAAAAGGCTGCAAGTGCCTGGCAGCTCGTGGACCGCACGCTTATAGCCTTTTTGTATTGTCAATATGAAATAAATCATACGGCATACAAGTTAAAGTTCAAATTTAAATGACAAGTTAGTTGCTCGGTTGGAGTAGTGTTAATTGTGACATGACTTTCTGAATACCAAACAAAAATAAACTGATATTTTTCTGAAGTTATGAATCGATAATAAACACAATGTTGCCACTGTAACATAAAACAATTAAATCAATGATTGCATCGTTGTTCAGAAAAGAAAGAAACACAGACATAATTAATCGAAGCTGTAATATGGTGTATCAAAAATACTTTGGGTTAAAAAGAACAAAATAAATACTTTGATTTTTCTGTTCAATTGAGACGTAGGTAAGCTTTAGTCCGAGCACCGAAAGCCTCCTGTTAGTTTTACAATGTAAAGGAATAGCTACCTATCCTACACTAAGACTAAGTACATATTCCTTCAAACAAACGTTCTTTGCTCACAAGTCGAAGGAAAACACGAAAATATTTGTAGAGATTTTAAAATGTGAATTGTGTTTACATTTACCGTTCCGTAAATACATACAACTGTCGCAATGCAGTAACAATACTTTTTCATATCCAACAATCTAACCCGATTCAGGACTTAGGACTTAATGAGAAACGACTAAGTTTCAAATTACCGTGTAAATAATTTCCCAACTCATTTCGCCATTTGTTAGTTATTGTTGGGAACGTGGAAGTTTATAAACTGCTAATATCTTGTTCGTGGTGAATACTTATACAAGTTTGTTTTATTTTAGCGTGTTGCCTTGTTTAGTAGTGAAATTGTACGTTTTGTGATTTTTGGCAAGGATTACTGAACATGAGGTAAAACATAGCTTAGTTGGTTACCTTTTCTAAGACGTTTAACCTACTTAGACTGGTTACTGGTTAGGAAATTTCACTAACACTTCTAGAACTTCTTACAAAGCCATTTATGCTTAACTAAGTTCATAGGTAAGTGAGTGTTATTGGCAGTTATTTCACGTTAAATACTACTGACAGCGTAAACTTAGGTCTTTAACAGGTTCAATCAAGGTGGCTTAATTTGTACCCTACTTATTAAAGGCAATTATAAAGACTTTACTATCTAAACAATTTACCCTAGGTAGTATTTCTCAAACACATTTAGAATTGTGAAGTTGATAAGTCAATATACAATTTTTGCTTTATTATACGGGGCATGATTTAAAACAAAACAAAACATAAGCAAAACATACTTTAAAATTCTATATAAATACGAATGAAGAAATCCTCTATATTTTCCTTCTTAACTAAAGTGACCAAAAAACTAACAAAAAGAAGAAAAAAAATCACATACTTTCTATCTAAATGTTTATTTCATTCTCTAAACATGAACATAGAACATGCATTTCTCCACACCTGTCCTGTGTTCATGACCTAATCTCTCGCCGTATTATATTCTACGTTATCTGTATCCCCAGCCACAGATGATAAGCGGCTGATCCGCTCTATATTTTCCTTTAATTCCCTCCCGCTGGAAACAACACTGGCCGGGGATAATATTTATTTTTCTCCAATCCCCGGGAGCCCACTGTTTTATTTATTGCTTTCATTTCACCTCGATCGTGTTTTAAATTACTCGTGTGATTGTCAGATAATTTGTGTACTGTTGTTTTTAAATGTTCTATTAATGGGATTTCAAGGGTTCTTTTTCATGTTTGCCTTCAGGGTTTTAAGTACAAGTAACGGATGATTTTAAAAGCCCCCGGCAGTTTAAGGGTTTTGTATTTGTTTTTGGAAAAACAAACAATGTCATCATATTATTAAAACGCTACATATCGTGGTGGCTCGGAGGTTTAAGACACCCGCTTCTTACGCATGAGAGTGCGGGTTCGAAATCTACTAACGACAAGTACAAATGTGACTTGTTCCGAGTTATACATACTTTCTAAGATTATCTAAACATCACTGGCAAACGGTGAAGGAAAACTTCGTAAGGAAACCTGGGCTCATAATTTCTAATTATAAGTTTGAAATTACCATTGCCGCATTGACCCTTCTCAAGCCTTCATCTTGGTCAACAGCGGCAACTTATAGGTGATAAAACGCTATATTTTTGTAATAGGAACTAGTGTATTATCTGCCATGCCACTTAAGGATCTGATGCAGTCGAAATAATAATTGCTACCAGACATTTCAACCGAAACACTAACCTTATTACAGTAGAACAACAGCGTTCTAACAAAACCGCAACGTAAACAAAAAGGTACAAAGCACAAACTCCCAACGAATATGCATAAAAATGGGTCCGTTCTAGAAAACAACCAGATGCACTTTGCATGTTCTTACAAAATTGCCGCACTATACTTCGGCTAACGACCCATAGCCGAGTTCTAAACACTCGACTGCAGAATCCGGACCACCTTTTATATTTCGTTAATAGCATGGCCGCGAAGCTCACGGCCACAATGTATGAAAGATGAGATTATTACGAAATATGTGGGCTAGGCGCCGTGCCCTACTTAGTGGGGGATTTTAACAGAATTTTTAAAGTTTTGAAGGGCGAGACTGGCGTGGGTTGATAATGATTAAGAATTTATAGTATCTCTTATACCTACTTACTCATATTTAACAGAAGGCCAATGTATTTTGCCAGTGTGACGTAATACGTTGTATAATTATGTGTAAATAAATAAAGAAATGTATTTGACATCAGATTCAATTTCGACAATTACACAATCGATTGCGACGGAGGACTGTGGCCGGAGACACTAGAGAACTGGGAACACAGAACAGCGAAGTATAATTATCAGGTTATAATTACACATATTAATGAATATAAAACTGAAGAACGCATTCACGCCTTGCAATGCTAATTCTTAGATGACAAACACGATCCAAAATAATGGCAATGATCTGAAAAAGCATCTGCATAATAAATCGTAAGGTGTACCTATTATTTTAAACGAATATGTAAAACTCACACGCACTGCACTTTATTTTATGAATGTCTCAAAAAACACCAACCGCTATCACTTAAATGTCTAACAGTAAAATTAAATTGGCCTATCAGTAATTCTACACACGTAGCTCACACTATTCAAATAAAATTACATCAGAGAGCGAATATTATTATGAATTCGAGACTTAAACTTAAAGATTGCTTTTGAAAGGGTGTAAAGACCCTACGCGACATTTTTTTTTAGAATATTCGTTTTTTTCTTAATTTATTTTGCTTTGCCATTTCAATCATATTGTTCCTGAAACTTGTGTTTTGATATTTTTGTATACTTTACTAACTGACGCACTCAAAGGCATTTAATGATTACTTAAACTATTCCATAGTTTATCACTCCGAGTACCACGGTACTTATCGTCAATGATAACGTCACCATTGACGATAAATAATTTATTGTCATAATTTTTATAATTATATTTTTCAATTTTGACTGGTTAGTTTTGGTTATTAGCAAGTGTAATCTAAATGTTTAACGTTTACAGCATTGTTAAGGCAAGTGCTTTTAAAAATATGATTTCTTTTTACCCTTGAATGAAGGTCAGCTATACATAAATATCCAATAGATCATGGTCCAAGCCAAACTTATAGCCAAACCCCCACTCATTAGGATTGAAAAACACTAACTACACTTTGCTCCACCTAACCATCGCAACTGAAACCGCTTCACGAACAAGTCAATCAGCTCAGTGCTAATCTCTACACATAGTCTAGCGTCAGACCTAGACATAACTAGAAATCTCAATACACAGAGTAACTGTACTGTGGTCTGCCAAGTCCACATGATACATTGTCAAACATCTGTCAGGCTTCAGACCACAACACTGACACACAGTCATAGTTACATGACAACTGGTAGAACTAACGCTATTCTGAGACATGCGTAACGTTAGCAAGGGTGGGACTCGTAAATAGGGATGATTTCTCGGAAAACGTTGGAAGATGCTTTGAATTCTATAATATGGGAAATAATTATACCTAACTCTATGGCTTAAAGTTCAAAATTCAGAGATATTTAATCATTTTTTTTTGCAGACGGATCACCTGACTGTAAGCAATAGGCGCCACTTATAGACACCTGAAACATCAGAGGCGTTACAACGCAAGCGTTGTTTAACGCTATTTTTCGGTGAGGTCGTGGTCGTATCACTCCAGTCGCGGCGGCCCATTTATTCCATGAGATATTAATGTCCTTCTCAAAATAATGTAATAAAATTGCAATGATTTCACGGTTGGCGCGGTAGCTACGCAACCGGCTACGCGTAACGTGTAGCGGGTTCGATTCCCGGACGGAGCAACTATTTGTGTGATCCACAATTTGTTGTTTCGGGTCTGGGAGTCGTATGTATGTGAACTTCTATGTTTGGACATGCACCCTCGATACAGGAAAACATCCTAGTATGGGGCAACATTTATTAAACACCAAAATATTTCCCAGTTAAGTTTAAAATTTTTATTTTGTTGTTATACATTAATTTACGCTACGCTATTTATTTGCTGTTGAAAAACTCTACAGTTTATAAAAAACGCAACAAAACAATAATAATTGTAATATTTTGAAAAATAGACCTGCATTGTTTATTAAAACAATTCACCTAAAACAAGAAGAGCTTATAAAACGGATTGGAACCAGTTTTCAATATTTCATAAATCTGGACTGTTTCAATAACTTACGTCTGTCAGTATAGCGATAGAGTTTGTATTGTAGCCAAATAGACAAACGTTTTTCTTTAAATTCTTTATACCCAACTATGTTGTTTGTTTTCTTAGAAAAACTATGTAAATATAAGTTTTTATAAACATTGTACAACTTAAAACCTTAGAAAATAAAAATACACGGACGTGGTTAAGCAAAAATGTATCCACGTATAGCGTAAGTAAATTTTTGTTGTATAGGATTTTTTAAACATTGTAATTTCTCCTGTGTCGTGGGTGCATTTACAAATATACACATGATACCAAGACCCGAAATAACAATTTGTGAATCATACAAGAGGAAGTTACTAAAGCAATATAAATACAAAGTTAACGAAATATTCGCAAAAAAGGATAACCTATTTTTATTACAAAACTCTTATATACCGGAAAACGACTTACAATATACCTAAAGGAAAAAAAGTTTTTTTTTCTTGGATCAATCAAAAACTTATTAAGTATTAACCAATCCACAAATAGATGTTCAAAATGTCAGGACTGTGCCCACGGATTCAAAAAGTTTGGTAACAGTATACGGAGTATTGAATACCGCCGTCAAAAGAGGTTTATGAAAGAAGCTAGTTTCTGGCAACTGCTTTGCCTGCGTTCCCGTGCAATAAAAAGCCTACGGCCTATGTGTCATTACAGTCCTTGATCTACCCCTGTTCCAAATGAAAAAACTAGATCCTCACCGTAGCTTCGCCCGCGATTGATTGGGATAAAAAGTGGACTGGTATTATTCCAGTCAAAATTTTCATCTTCAGTCGTTTTGTCTTAGAAGTTACAAACAAAGAAACTCACAAACTATCGCATTTTTTATAATATTAGTAGGATGTGTGTTTTTGCTTATTTTTATCCTTTAATATTTATTTGATTTACTTTGAAAGTATGTAAAAGAATATATTTAAAAGAAGTGTTAAAAAAGACATTTAATATTTTTGTTAAACTTTTTAGGAATTAAATTCTTACCGTGTTCACACTCGTGAGTATTTTAGACAAATGCCGTAAAATGGGATACAAAATTATCACACATTTAGTCAATAAATCCGTGTAGAGACCGACAGTGTTAAAATTAAACAATTAGTTACTTAGATAATTCAAAGAAATCATTATTTATTTAATATTAGATACGGATGTGATAATATAAGTGAGCATGTTTGTTATTTATAATAAGTTATCTAACCCGATTAGATACATAAAACATTTCCTGAACTGTTTTGCCAACAATCACTTAATGATAACTTTCTTTTTAATAAGGGGGGTCAATTATTGAGGTTTTTCCAGATTTGATTATAAAATATCTCGTGCCAATGACGTCAACTAGGTATCAATTCCTCGAACTTATCAACCATTTAAATCTTGATTCACAATAAATACATAATCCCAAAAATATAACTGAATGGCCATATTAATATCTAATTATACTGATAATACTGCCGTACTTCGCCCATTTTTTTTAATAAGGGACCATCATGTGCCTAATTTTTCTGGAGAAAGTCTACAGAATATGGGATTTTGAACCTCGCTTAAACCACGGCAACATTTGTTTAGACTCATACTGACTAAAAACAACCTCGTTCCTACTCAGACAAAATAAATTGACTGAGCCCAACAGCTCTTTCCCCCCGAAAGGCCGAAGTGACGAGATGTCAAAATTAGATTTTTATAAAATAAGTTTTTCTAAAATTTTAGTTCATTTTCTAGTAATACATTAATGGAATCTTTAAGCCGCATACAACACCTCCCATGCCACTCACAGATTCAGCCAATACACATCTCCGCTTCGATAAAGACTAGACGAGCTAAAACACACGATTCAAATCTTTGATAAAATAAGCATTTTCAAAAAATCTTTTAACAAGCAAAACCGAGGAGTAAAGTTATATAATTTTAATAAAATATTTAGTTTCTACTTTTCTTTAATCATTTATCGCTATCTGTTTCTGATTTATCAAATTATAATAATTGTTGCATTCACTATCGCACAGATTCTATCATAGGTAAAAACCACTTGTTGGGTATAAATTGAAACAGTTGGAGCACAGTTGTATCTTGTGAAGAGTTTCAACAATAACGATTCAACATGAAAGGTAAGTCACCTAAAAATAAGTAATTATAAAAAAAAATTCTAATATTCAAAACAATGTTAGTACCTACCTACATATTATAAATGCGAATATTTGTTCGCATTTACAATATGTGTGAGTTTTGGGGTTTGTGACTATGTTTGTTACTCAATCTCGTCAAAATGGCTGAAGGGATCGAAATGAAATTTGAAACACAGGTAGATTATGCTCTGCAATAATATAAAGGATCCTTTTTATCCCAACGGGATCGCTGGTGAAGCCGCTAGCATAAGTTTCGAAAGCAGAATTTTTGAAAAACCGAAAAAAGCTCAGTTTAATTTTGCCCGACTGGGAATCGAACCCGAAACCCCTTGCCGCACTCGCACTTGCGTTTTTTTCGGTCTCCCAACTATATATTTGTTTTTTGTTTTGTTTCAGTCCTACTGTTCTTCATGCTCTGCGTAGTGCTTGTGTACGCAAAATCCGCGTCTCTTTGCCCAGAGACCACTGATGGCGGTGTTACGATGATACCCCATGAATTCTGCAACCAATTCTACGTCTGCTCCAGTGGACACAGGTTTGAAATGACCTGTCCCGCTGGTCTTTGGTTTGACACTGAGCGTCAACAATGCAACTTCCCCCATATGGCAAACTGTGAGGGCAGAATCGTACCCTAGGCGCTGGTGACGGAGATCAGAATCGGGTGTAAAAATATGCAAAAGTAACATACCTTTATTACAATGTATGCATATTTTTTGTTCAAAGAAACGAAGAATTCCTGGCTTGTTCATAATTAATAAATCGTTATGCAATATTACCAACATTTTTTATTTATTTATCCGGAGCTGCGGACTACCTAGCGGGTTTACCGGAGCTCCAGGTCGAAAAGCAGGAGAAGGAACGGGGTGGTTTTTAGTCAGTAAGAGTCTGACACTCCCTCTCGCCTTGCCCAAAGCGGGAGAAGTCATTGGATGATTTTCCGCCTCAAAAAAAAAAAAAAAAAACCATACCCACATTTTTCGCCAGTTATGTTTTTATTAAAAACTAGCTTCCGCCCGCGACTCCGTCCGCGCGGATGTTGGTCTTCGCGTGGAAGTTTTATTTCTTCATTTTGAGTAACTCTCACAATGACATCTTATAAATATCTATTGGACGTAGATATTCTATAGATAGACAGATACGGCGAGACCCATAATAATTAAGGAGATCCCCCTATTGAGCTACTGCTGTTGAGCTCGCGTTCTGTAGAATAAAACTGAAAAATAAAGATATTTTTTTCTACGTATTTTGCCAAGATAATACTTTTTATCCTATTTTATACCCAGGATAATAAGGTATATACCAAGTTTCATCGAAATCGATCCGTTAGTTTTCACGTGATGCCTGAACATACAGAAAGACAGACAGACAAAAAAAATTAATAACATATTTGGGTTTGTTATTGATCCAGTAACACCCCCTGCTATTTATTCTTTCAATATTTTCAATGTACAGAATTGACCCTTCTACAGATTTATTATAATATGAATGAATGAATGAGAGTGTTATAAACGTAAGAGTAGACAAATATAATCAGAAAGCTCCGAACTGCTAAGCTATCAGGAGTTATACATGTTATTGTGAGTCAACCATAAAAGATAGACTTTTGCTGTCGTGGAATATTGTTTAAACAATTTTAAGGAGAATCTTTCCGTCATACATGATTTCTGTGTAGCTTTAACCATTAAGGCTGCACACGCGACCGAAGCTTAAAAAATGGAGTAAGTTCTCCTGTTTTCTCAACATTTTCCTTCACTGCTCTGCTCCTATTGGCCGTAGCGTGATGAAAAGTATACTATAACCTGCCCAGGAGTATGAAGAACAATTGTTTCAAGTTTCGTTGAAATCTGTCGAGTGGTTTTTGTTTCTATAAAGAACATACAGACAGACAGACAGACAGACAGACAGACAAAAAAATTTCTGATTGCATTTTTGGCGTCAGTATCGATCACTAATCACCCGCTGATAGTTATTTTGGAAATATATTTCATGTACAGAATTGACTTCTCTACAGATTTAATATAAGTATAGATTACCAATTACCAAAATGTGCAAGTAAAAATTGTTTTAAGTAATAAAAATAAAACTACATTAATAAAATCCTTTAACAGTATCATATCAGTAACAAGATGTTACTAGGACACGGCTGCTGGGTACAGGGTGCTTCCAACATTGCCAAAAAATAGGCCCGTGTTCATCAGAGGACGTCTTGTGGCTAAAAATAAAAATATGTAATTTTTTTATTACTTAACGAACTTCGCTTCGCATTGATATTTTCTCTTGCATCTTGGATGGTTTTACATCACACCTAAACACGAAATTGCAATTTGAGAATTAAACAAACGTTCGACACCACTCTGCAACATTAAGCGCCTGACCTTTCTCTGGTCCACCGTCCCATCGGATCATGAGAGAGAGGGAAAAGAGAGCGCACCTGTCTTTGCGCATGTACTTGTGCCTTATAATATCTCATGCGTGTGGGCTAGTCTAGTTAGACAGACTGGCAACAGTGGACGAAATCGATAGGTAGATTTATTTTTTAATTACATAATACGAAATACATTGTACGTATACGGTACGATTATTAGCATCTTGATAAGTGTAAAATTAATTAAAAATACATGTTTTCGCTTATTGTTTATTATACACATTGAAACAGTTTTCTTACCATTTATATTTCGTGGTTCCCCACTTTACAAAAATTAATATTACCTATGACATAAGATGTAATCAGTTATCTCACTGATAGTGATCAGTAATCCCGTGTAGGTACAGCGATTGCATTAATTAATTACTGCGGTACATTTTGACAATAACATGAATTCATTCAATATTGTTTACAAAAATAACGGATATGATAAGTTTGTTACGATACAGTGTCATTCATAATTAGTTAAGCAGGAAACATTTGGCCAAACAAATATGAGGATTAATTTTTATTATCATGGGGGGCTAGAGCAGTGGTTTCAATAGAAACGAATAAAAACTCATTATATAGCGTCAATGCAAAATATTGTCTAATTTTATACTAATAGGGTAGATGACTAATTTTTATTTTAATGTATATGTTTTGTAGATTATTTAAACGTTTTAGACACGTATTTTTTACTAGCTTTTGCCCGCGGCTTCGCTCGCGTTAAGAAGTATTATTATTAATTAGGTATGGTTTTTGCGGCTTTACTTTTGTTTAGCGTGTATAAAAAATTAGGGCCTACAAAACTTCTTTGTACACAATATTCTTTACTAATCTGTCATTAGGCGCTAAAACTATTAAGCATTTTTCATCATATCAGCAAAATATTCGTCAGGTGTTACATAGTTATCACCATTCCTGTCGTGGGTCATAATTGAAAACTTGCTCCAGTCATTAACCACATATTTGACAATTTCTGTACGCACCTCCATTGCTCTGTCTTGTGTTCCGTACATTAAATAAGAGAGAGCACGAAACAAACATGCACCGTCACCAACAATAGGGACGACAGTACATTCTTCAACTTCTCCATTAACGTTTAGATTTTCTTTAGCCATTTTAAAAAAAGTCTAACCAACAAAACCTAAACTTAAACCAAACGAAAACAAAACAAATGCCAAATACAACGCAGTCTATGACCAAAACGACTAACCAAAACAAAATGCCAAGAAAAGAACCGTCAAATATAATCCGCTAGAAATATTTATGTTTAATATGTCAGTGAGGAAGGCAATCCGCAGCAACCTACAAACAGATTACCTACAGTTCAGTTCGAAGGTAATTAACTGGCGGAGAATCTTAACACCGCGATTCAGAAATGAGACGAAAATGCACAGCGCCATCTAATAGCGGTAGGCAGAACTTCTCAACATTTAGAACTAAACATTATTTTGTTCGTTCCATTACGTACTAATAGGTTCAAACTAATACATTTTACATCCTTCATCATCCCTTATTTTATCACCCGTGGGGGTTGAATTAATCAAAATCGTATTTAAGCGAACGTCATCATAAAATTCTGATTCGTCATCAGGACTTCTTCATAAAATCTAAGAAGATGTATACAAACTTTCATCCCCTATTTTATCCCCTTGGGGGTAGAATTGATCAAAATCCTTTCTTAGCGGATGCCTACGTCATAACATCTACCTGCATGCTAAATTTCAGCCCGATCCGTCCAGTGGTTTCAGCTGTGCGTTGATAGATCACTATGTCAGTCAGTCAGTCAGTCACCTTGATTTTCTTTGGAAAATAAATGCTTTCGAAATTACCCAAAATTTTAATATTTGAATATCGCATGACGTAACATCTAGATACGTTTCAGAAACCTTCTCCAAGTAAGAAGAGGCCTTTGACCAGCAGTTGCCGCTTATAGGCCGATAATGTGAATAAGACATAAGTACCTATGTATAAAAACAGTTATAATGCAAACAAAATTAAAAATATTCCACTGCACAAAAATCATACTGTTAGCCAACAATAAGCCTTACAGACAGCGATTCTTTTGAGATTTTTTATAAATTCCTTTCCATAACTTTGTTCTGTTTTCGTTCGACACAAGACAGTGTTGGCACGACGACAGCATTATGCATTGGATATGACCTTTGTTTTCCCAAAGTTCATATTGTATGCATCTATTATCACATTGAGAAATATTCGATACAGTTTGTTTCTAATCTTATTAAACTAGGTTAGTAGTTCTGTCATCAAGGATTTATTCACTTCGAATAATGAAACGACTTTTAAAGCCATCAAATCATCCAATCTTATTGACTAAAAACCACCCCATTCCTACTTCTACTTTTCGAGACGGAGCCCCGGTAACGCGCTAGGCAGTCCGCAGCAACACGAAATGTTTTGCTATAACATTTTGTCTTATAGGTTATGGACTACCTTCTGGCAGCGGTTTCGCCCGCGTTCCCGTGGAATAAAAAGGTGGCCTATCTGTTATTCCAGACCATGATTTACCCCTTTTCCAAATGAAAGAACTAGCTCTTGTTATTCCAGTTCGTGTCCAAAATTTCATCTTTATTCCTTCAGTCGTTTTGACGAAGGAGTTACAAACAAAGAAACAAATATACGAAATTTCGTATTTATAAAATTAGTAAGATGCATGTTTGTACATATTTTTATCCTATAATATTTATTTGATATTCTTTGAAGCTATGCAAAAGAAGTGTTAAAAAAAGATTTATGTTTTTTTCCAGCATCTATTACAAATCAATTTCTTACCGTGTCCACACTATGAGTATTTTAGACAAATGCCATATAATAGATACAAAATTATCAGACAATTAGTCAATAAATCCGTGTAGAGATAGTGATAAAAATCAATCAATTAGTTACTTAGATAATTCATAGAAATCATTATTTATCAAACATGAGATACGGATGAACGGATGTTATAATATTGTGACCATGTTAGAAATTCATAATAAGTTATCTACCCCGATTAGGTAAAAAACAGTTCCTGAACTGCTTTGCAAACAATCACTTAATGATCATTTTCTTATCATGGGGGGTCAATTATTGAGGTTTTTTCCAGACGTGATTATAAAACATCACGCGCCAATGACGTCAACTAGGTATCAATTCCTCGAACTTACCAACCATTTAAATCTTGATTCACAATACATAATACCAAAAAATATAATTTAATGACCATAATTATATAATTATACTGATAACTGATACTGCTATTACTGCCGTACTTCACCCATTTTTTTTTAATAAGGAACCATCATAATGCGCCTAGTATTTGTGGAAAAAGTCTGGAGAGTATGGGATTTTGAACCTCGCTTAAACCTCCCTGGCAACATCTATTAGAAAACACTAGGATAGGGTTCAACCATAGCATTTATTTTTAATCACCCAATGACTTTTCCCATCTAGGGTGGAGATAAAATGAGGCGATTGGTAGTATCAAACTCTTACTGACTAAAAACGACTTCGTTCCTACTCAGGAGAAATGTCTCCTACTAGACTAAATTTTCTACGTAAACTGAGGATCAGGAAAATATGAGTTCACTATTTAGACAAAATAAATTGACTGAGCCCAATAGCTCTTTCCTCCGAAAGGCCGAAGTGACGAGATGTCAAAATTAGATTTTTGTAAAATAGATTTTTCTAAAATTTTAGTTCATTTTCTTGTAATACATTAATGGAATCTGCAAGCCGCATACAACACCTCCCACGCCACTCACAGATTCAGCCAATACACATCTCCACTTTGATAAAGACTAAACGAGCTAATAGACACCAATCCAATCCTTTATAAAATAACAACAGGATTTTCAGAAAATCTTTTTTGCAAAACAAGCAAAACCGAGGAGTATAGTTAGGTAATTTTAAATAGAATATTTAGTCTCATCTTTTCTTTAATCATTTATCGCTATTTGTTTCTGATTTATCAAATTATAATTGTCGCATTTTATTATCGAACTGATCTTATCATAGGTAAAAACCACGTTTGGGGTATAAATTGGAACATTCGGAGTACAGTTGTATCTTGTGAAGAGTTTCAACAATAACGATTCAACATGAAAGGTAAGACACCACTTTAAATTTATACAGTTAAAAAGAATCATATTCAAAACAATCTTATTAATTACACTGGTAAACAATATTTTTGTTAAACAAAATCGAGTCGGTTTTTTAAACACTACTACCTACCCGCATATAAACCTCATACTTAGTTTTGTTCGATCACCCTCAGTTTCCGTTAAATATAACTAAATTGATTACGCGAATTTTGCTTACCGACGTATGATCCCGATAAATTAATATTGAATTATTGAAATTAAAACGTTTTTTTTTGTGATTGTCGTTTCTGTACATCGTAATAAGATGCCCAGAGTGTGTGTAAACCATCCTGATAACTTTTGTTACATTTGCGGTCAACTTACTATTAAAAGTCAACGTCGTAATTTGACACCATTAGTTAAAAACTGTTATTTTAATTGTTTTGGCTTTTCGGTGCGAAATTTGGACAAAACCTGGACTCCTAGTGTTTGTTGTGCACAATGTATTAGTTTATTAACATCATGGGCTAAAGGATCTCGCCCTATGCCGTTTGCAGTTCCAATGATATGGCCTGAACAAAAAGACCATGTATCAGATTGTTATTTCTGCCAAACTTCTATCAAAGGTATTAATCACAAATCTAGACACACCGTGAACTATCCGAATTTACAATCTGCTCAAAGATCTATCCCACACAGTGATGATCTGCCTGTTCGTCAGTCTCCAGTAAACACGGATGACGTGATGAAGAAAATGTATCTGAGAATTCTGATTCCTTCAACCTCTTATCAGCTTACAAGAATATGGGATGCAATATGTCGCTCAAGATACACTTCTTACACTCTCATTTGGATTTATTTCCTCAAAATTTGGGAGCCGTTAGTGATGAACATGGCAAGCGATTCCATCAGGATATATCCAACATGGAAAAACGGTACCAAGGCAAGTGGAGTCCGAACATGTTGGCTGATTACTGTTGGACACTCAATAGAGATGTACCTGACGCTAAATATTCCCGAAAATCCTGAATAAAAGTCAAATGCTAGTTGTTTTTCTTGATTAAATTCAATTTTCAACCATATTTACTTAAAAAAAGTGTATTGCAGTTGCAAGAAAACTGAGGGTGACTGAAACTTTTCAAAAATGCAGATTATTAACAGGCTAATTGTAGATACAAAATATCCCATTCAAATTAATTTAACTTTCATTGAGGTCATTTTTGTCACACAGTGTTATTATAAAAGCGAATATTTGTGAGTTTGTGTGTCTATTTGTTACTCAATGACGTCAAAATGACTGAAGGGATCGGGATGAAAAAATACCATCCCATTACTACTCCTGGTTTTCGAGCCGGAGCCCCGTTAACCCACTAGGCAGTCCGCAGCTCCGGATCAGGACTGTCGCGGGCTACTATATACAATGTTTTTGTCGGTCTACTAACTATATATTTGTTTTTTGTTTCAGTCATACTGTTCTTCATGCTCTGCGTAGCGCTTGTGTACGCAAAATCCGCGTCTCTTTGCCCAGCTGATGGCGGTCATACGTTGATACCCCATGAATTCTGCAACCGATTCTACCTCTGCAACAGTGGACACAGGTTTGAACTGTCCTGTCCCTATGGTCTTATGTTTGACCCTGAGCATCAAATGTGCACCTGGGCCGATTTGATAAGCTGTGACGGCAGAATCGTACCCTAGGCGCTGGTGACCGAGATCAGAATCAGGTGTAAAATATGCTAAAGTAAAATACTTTTATTACAATGTATGCATATTTTTTGTTCAAACAAATGAAGAATTCCTGGCTTGTTCATAATTAATAAATCGTTATGCAATATTACCAACATTTTTTATTTATTACCACACCCACATTTTTCGCCAGCTATGTTTTTATTAAAAATTATACAAAAAATTCGTAAAAATTGTGTTAAGTAATAAAAATAAATTCACTACATTAATAAAATCCTTTAACAGTATCATATCAGTAACAATATGTTACTAGGACACGGCTACTGGGTGCAGGTTGCTTCCAACATTGCCAAAATATAGGTCCGTGTATACCAGAGGACGTCTTGTGGCTAAAAATAAAAATATGTCTTTTTTTATTACTTAATACTTTGACTGCCAACAAAATTCTGTTGAAGGCAAATCCTCCGCTAGCGCCGGTCATTTTTGCCCCCCATGGCAGTTAATGTGAGAACTTCGCTTCGCACTGACATTTTCTGTTATTGTATCGTGGATGGCTTTATATCACACCCAGACAAGAAATTGCAATTTTAGAATCAAAGAAACATTAATTACTTAGTATTATGCAGAACCGACACCACTCTGCATCATTAAGCGCCTGACCTCTCTCCGGTCCGCCGTGATAAGTGTAAAATAAATAAAAAATACACGTTTTTGCTTCTTGTTATATCATACACATTGAAACAGTTTTCTTACCATTTATAACATTTATAACTTTACACAAATTGATGTTACCTATGACATAGGATGTAATCAGTTATCTCACTGATAGTGATCAGTAATCCCGTGTAGGTACAGCGATTAAATTAATTAATTACTGCGATACATTTTGACAATCACACGAATTCATTCAATATTGTTTACAAAAATAACGAATATGATACAGTGTTCATAATTAGTTAAACAGGAATTATTTTTTCAAACAGTCGCAAGGATTAATTACTTTTTTTATCATGGGGAGTCGTCAAAGTCAAAGTCAAAGCATTTATTTCAATTAATCCTAAATTAGGCACTTTTGAAACGTCAAATTGAATTGTCCGTCAGTCTGTCTGTCAGTGAAGCTAGGCGCTCGTTCCAAAGTGTTGCTTCGAATGGAGAAGAACGAGCAAGAAACTCCATCGTTACTCTTTTCAAAAAATGTTTTTTACAATGTCTCTGATACATTATTTGATCATTTACCTATTGTATATATATATATATACAATGATCAAATAATGTATCATATGTAGGAACCTACATATGCATAACCTACATATGTAGGAACAATGTAACGACAATACGACGTCAAAACTATGGGACAATAAAACCAATTTGTAAAGAATATAAATTAAAAAAGCGGGTTGTTTCAAACATAGTGCCCACATATGTACACTTACAATTTTGAAATAATGCTTCTATACAAATAAAAAATTATCTTTAATTTAATTTTTCAAATAAAAAATAAATAAATAACTGCTTGATGCCACAGGATCCCTAGACTACATTGGAATAAATTAGTACTTTAATTTAACGTGTAACTAGTGATCGTATTAGAGCATTGTCTAGTGTGAGCGAGTGTCCAGTGGAGCCGGACCAACATGCTGCCACACATTTTTATCTTCAATATAATCTGACAGTTTATAATATGCCTGTTTACACAGTTCACGCTTTATACAAGATTTAAATTTTTTCTCGTTCAGATTCAGTATGGTGGTTGGTAGTTTATTGTAACACTTAACACAAAATCCCATGAAGGATTTCTGCACTTTGGACAATCGGAATTGCGGTATAGCTAACTTATTTTTACCTCTCGTATTAAAATTGTGTCTGTCGCTTCTTTTTTCAAAAAATTGTTGATTTTTTCTCACGTACATAATATTTTCGTAAATGAATTGAGAAGGCACTGTAAGAATGTTTATAGTTTTAAATAGTTCTCTCAAAGATTCGCGACGGGGCAAGTTATATATTGCTCGAATAGCTCGCTTTTGCAAAATAAAAATTGATTCTACATCCGCAGCTCGCCCCCACAGCAAAATGCCGTAAGACATTATGCTGTGAAAATAACTAAAATAAACAAGCCTTGCCGTACCTACGTCCGTTAGCTGCCTAATCTGTCTAACTGCATAAGCAGCTGAGCTTAGTCTCCCCGAAAGTGCTTTTATGAATTTTTATTGCGTCTCAATAGAAACAAATAAAAACTCATTGTATGCCGTCAATGCAAAATATTGAATCGTATAAATATACGAATAGGGCAAAACTAATTTTTATTTTAATGTCCGTTTTGAAGATTATTATACAATATTAGACACGTATTTTTTATTCTATTTCGGAAACAAATGCTTTTCCATAATTACAATATTTGAATATCACGTGACGTAACATCTAGACATCGTTTCACAAACTTTCTCCAAGTGAGAAGAGCCAGCAGTAGCCGCTTATAGGTTAATGATTTGAATACGACATAAGAACATGCTTGAAAACAGTCATGATGCAAACAGAATTAAAAATATTCCACTACACAAAAATCATACTGTTAGCCAACAATAAGTCTTACAGACAGCGATTCTTTTGAGATTCTTTACAAATTCCTTTCCATAACTTTGTTCTGTTTTCGTTCGACACAAGACAGTGTTGGCACGACGACAGCATTATGCATTGGATATGACCTTTGTTTTCCCAAAGTTCATATTGTATGCATCTAGTATCATATTGAGAAATATCCGATACAGTTTGTTTCTGTATTACTTTTCTGCAACTTCTAATCTTATTAAACTATGTTAGTAGTTCTATCGTCAAGGATTTATTCACTTCGAAGCACGAAATGACTTTTTTAAGCCATGAAATCATCCAATCTTATTGACTAAAAACCACCCCGTTCCAACTTCTGCTTTTCGAGACGGAGCCCGGTAACGCGCTAGGCAGTTCGCAGCAACACGAAATGTTTTGCGATAACATTTTGTCACATAGGTTATGGACTACTTTCTGGCAACGGCTTCGCCCACTTTCCTGTGGAATAAAAAGGTGGTCTATCTGTTACTCCAGAACATGATTTACCCCTTTTCTAAATGAAAGAACTAGCTCTTGGTAGCGGCTTCGCCCGTGATTGCGTGGAATAACAAAAAAACTATGTGTTATTCCAGTTCGTGTCCAAAATTTCATCTCTATTCCTTCAGTCGTTTTGACGAAGGAGCAACAAAGAAAGAAACAAATATACAAAATTTCGTATTTACAACATTAGTAGGATGCATGTTTTTACTTATTTTTATCCTATAATATTTATTTGATATTCTTTGAAGCTATGCAAAAGAAGTGTTAAAAGAATATTTATAATTTTTTCACGCATCTATTACAAATCAATTTCTTACCGTGTTCACACTAGTGAGTATTTTAGACAAATGCCGTAAAATAAGATACAATATTATCACACATTTAGTAAACAAATCCGTGTAGAGACAGACAGTGATAAAAATCGATCAATTAGTTAGGTACTTAGATAATTCATAGAAATCTTCGTTTATCAAATATAAGATACGGATGTGATAATATTGTGACCATCTTAGTTATCTATAATAAGTTATCTAACCTGATTAGGTACACAAACAGTTCCTGAACTGTTTTGCAAACAATCACTTAATGATTACGGTCTTATCATGGGGGGTCAATTATTGAGGTTTTTCCAGACGTGATTATAAAATATCAAGTGCCAATGACGTCAACTAGGTATCAATTCCTCGAACTTACCAACCATTTAAATCTTGATTCACAATACATAATACCAAAAAATATAACATAATGACATGACCATAATATACAATGTGATAGGGGTGGGACTTCTAACCCATTAAGGCTGAGTACTACATCTAATTTTATCGACAAAAAACATAATATGGGGGGTTGAACCCCTAATTGAAAATATTGAAAAATTGTGATTTTTTCGGTAAAAATAATTCACAAATGATTTTTTTTCTCACCAAAACATTATCAAACATATGAAAAAAGTAATGAATTAGTTAGCCAAGGTTATTAGCTACCGTTTGTCGTTTTTTTTTTTGTTTCTACGACGCGTACAACATTTGATATCAAAAAAAATAAAAAAAATATTAAAATAGCCATAATTTTTAGGGGGAGGGGATTCGACCCCTTCGACCCCCGACTTTTGTGGATAAAATTAGATGTAGAACTCAGTCTTAACAGGTTAGAAGTCTCACCCCTATCACATTGTATAATTAAACTGATACTGCTATTACTGCCGTACTTCGCCCTTTTTTTAAATAAGGAACCATCATAAGGCGCCTAATATTTGTGGAGAAATTCTAGAGAGTATGGGAATTTTAAGCTAAAAGACACGATTCAAATCTTTGATAAAATAACAACAGGATTTTCAGAAAATCTTTTTTGCATAACAAGCAGAACCGAGGAGTATAATAGTTAGATAATTTGAAATAGAATATTTAGTTTCATCTTTTCTTTAATCATTTATCGCTATCTGTTTCTGATTTATCTAATTATAATTGTCGCATTTGTTATCGCACAGATTTGATCATAGGTAAAAACCACTTGTTGGGTATAAATTGAAACAGTTCGAGTACAGTTGTATCTTGTGAAGAGTTTCTTCAATAACGATTCAACATGAAAGGTAAGAAACTACATAAAAATTACACAATTAAAAAGAAATTATATTCAAAACAATCTTAGTAACATTATAAATGCGAATATCTGTGAATTTGTGTGTTTGTGTACATGAAAAGATGCGTGCTATGGGTGTGTGATGGCTCCCTTACTATCGACATATGGCATAGTCGAACTGCCCATTTTCCTCGCTCAGCTACATAGCTTAGTATCAGTGGAAACGGTCACATAGTTTCACATCTTGGTAGCATAGCACATCTCTGGTAGAAAATCACTCTTAAACTGTGATTTCCAATCAGCGTGCCTAACGTTGCAACTCTCTAATGTCGAAGAAGCTGATAGTCCAACAATGGACTATGATGGGTTTTTTTAAGGAAGGAAATCATCCTATGACTTCTCCCGCCTTGGGTGAGGCGAGAGGGAGTGTCAGACTCTTACTGACAAAAAACCATCCCGTTCGTACTCCTGCCTTTCGAGTCGGAGCCCCGTTAACCTGCTAGGTAATCCGCAGCTCCGGATCAGAGTCTGCATCTCCCCAGATCAAGACTGTCGCGGGCTACTGTATACAATGTGTTTGTCGGTCTACTAACTATATATTTGTTTTTTGTTTCAGTCATACTGTTCTTCATGCTCTGCGTAGCGCTTGTGTACGCGAAATCCGCGTCTCTTTGCCCAGCTGATGGCAGTCATATGTTGATACCCCATGAATTGTGCAACCGATTCTACCTCTGCAACAGTGGACACAGGTTTGAACTGTCCTGTCCCGATGGTCTTATGTTTGACCCTGAGCATCAAATGTGCACCTGGGCCGATATGACAAGCTGTGACGGCAGAATCGTACCCTAGGCGCTGGTGACCGAGATCAGAATCGGGTGTAAAAATATGCTAAAGTAAAATACCTTTATTACAATGTATGCATATTTTTTGTTCAAACAAATGAAGAATTCCTGGCTTGTTCATAATTAATAAATCGTTATGCAATATTACCAACATTTTTTATTTATTACCATACCTACATTTTTCGGCAGCTTTGTTTTTATTAAAAATTATACAAAAAAATGCTAGTAAAAACTGTTTTAAGTAATAAAAATAAATTTTAACTATAATATTTAAAAACGTTACTATGACACGGCTGCTGTACAGGTTGCTTCCAACATTGCCAAAATATAGGTCCGTGTACACCAGAGGACGTCTTGTGGCTAAAAATAAAAATATGTAATTTTTTTATTACTTGACGAACTTCGCTTCGCATTTTAAAATTATTTTAAAATTTTAGACACGTATTTTTTATTTTCTTACGGAAACTAATACTTTCGAAGATATAGATATATCGATACGAATATCGTGTGACGTCACTTCTAGGTACGTTTCACAAACCTTTTCCGAGTGAGAAGAGGCTTTTGGCCAGCAGTGGACGCTTATAGGCAGATGATGTGAATACGACATAAGTATCTATGTATAAAAACAGTTATGATGCAAACAGAATTAAAAATAATCCGCACGAAAATCATACTGTTAGCCAACAATAAGTCTTACAGACAGCGATTCTTTTGAGATTCTTTACAAATTCCTTTCCATAACTTTGTTCTGTTTTCGTTCGACACAAGACAGTGTTGGCACGACGACAGCATTGTGCATTGGATATGACCTTTGTTTACCCAAAGTTCATTTTGTATGCATCTAGTATCATATTGAGAAATATTCGATACAGTTTGTTTTTGTATTATATTTTCTGTGACTTCTAATCTTATTATACTAGGTTAGTATTTCTATCATCAAGAGTTTATTCACTTCAAAGCACGAAATGGCTTTTTTAAGGGGGGGGGATTATCATCTAATGTCTTCTCCCGTCGTGGGCGTGATTGAAAGTGAGTGTAAGACTCTTACTGACTAAAAGTCACCTCCGTCTTGATCCTGATTTGGGAGCCAGTAACGTGCTAGGCAGTGCACAGCATCACGGAATGGTTGGCTATATCATTTTGTCTTATAGGTTACATTCATAGGTCTTACAAACATTACCGAGTATACCTACTGTAACCTAATAGAGTATAGAAATGACTATAACTAAACCATGACTTTAATACTCCTTTTTGGAAAATGTTTTTCATACTTCATTTTATAAACCATATTAGCAAAGCAGGCCTAATGTAAAATGTACACGTAATATACGAAACGTCCAATCAATAGATCGCGCCACATTTAACTAATGTTGTTCCCATATTTTTTACCTAAATGCCCATTAAACTCTCCAGTTACCACGCTTAGGCTGTACGTGATCTGAATCGCCGATTTTTTACCCTTTTCCTATTACATAAACCTGTGTGCACATGTTACTTTAGTAATAATCTGCTTAGATTCGTTAAGAAGCAGTAACCTCGGGGCACCAAAATTAAAATTATATGTTTTTTACTAGCTTCTGCAGCGGCTTCACCCACATTTCAGTGGGATAAAAAGTATTGTATTACCCAAGTCTGCTTAAACCCTGTCTGTGTACCAAATTTTATGAAAATCCGTTCAAAACATTCACATTTAGGTATTATATTAGATAGTGAGATTGATGATGAACCCAATTATTTTCTTTCAATGTCGGTCTCGCAATTTTTCTAATGTTGCAGACTTACCTACTTAGACTACGCTGCTAAGGCAATTATTTACTATCAGGAGAACATTTTTAGATAATTTTGATAGAAATATAATATTGATATACAGGGTGTAACAAAATACCCATATACATCAAGAAGCCCTGATGAATACAGGTTGAATAGAATCTCTACACAAAGTTTCAGCTTAAAATACGTTTAAAAAAAAAATAGTACCAAATACTTGGTATCGCATAGTTCTTGATTTCAAATCATATAAACGTGTCACAACACTACAGGGATCACTCGCTAATATCACAAAACATTTCTTCTGTCAATTTGATCGCCTAGTACCTGTCTACCTAATTTTGAATTTCGCGCTGGCGCGATTTGAAAAATTCATAACTTGGTACCATGAAAACATGAGTTTAGAAAACCCTTCCCGTATCGTTTGTTATGTTAAGAAGCCGTGCACTTGATGTGTATACCCCCTTTTTGTTACACGTTGTATAGTTAGAATAGGTTATTCCAATATATTTCGTAATTTTCCATAACTTCAGTAATTTTCCCTAAAGTAAATAACCTGGTATTTATAGTAAAACAACAATTGACTAAGTAGTCGAACATACTTTAAATTGGTACTTATACACTACTATCTGTTGCTCGTGACTAAATTTGCGTAAAATAATTATTTCTGGCAGAATTTCGATCAAAGCAGCGATCTGCCAAAAAAAAATCGCGTCAAAATCAGTTCATCCATTTTAGAGATTAGCCGGAACAAACAGACAGACAGACAAATTGTAAAAAAAACGTGAATTGGATGTAGTATCATATGTATATTCATATGCATGAAGAGATTAATCGTTGTATTAACTGGAAATACAGTAGAAATATCAAACAGAAAATATTATTATAATTATATTGCATTAAATGAATGGCGCTATATAAACATTGTCGGTTATTGAGTAATTATCAAGCTATTGATTTTTCGGATAGCTTCAGAAGTAATTTATTACCTCGCGATTTGAATTTAATTTCCTTATAATTAATTTTATCTTTGAAGTTTAAAGACGAAAGCGTGCCGCTGCTCTGTAGCGTAGTTATAAACGACTGTGTAATTATAACTTTTTATTTTAATTTAAGTCAATTCGAGGAAGATGTAGTACCTCAGAATAATTATAGATGGAAAATATCTAGCAGATATTTTTATGTCTTTAATTGTCAAATTAAAAGTGTTGAAGATAACTAATATACTAAAATTGACGTGTCATAGATAGTGAAACATTAGAACTGTGACTAGTCCAGTAGATCCAAACAGTGGCCTGATCGTGATAAGCACTCAAGCAGTCTGCTAAGCGTAAGGAGACTTCTGTTTGACATGAAAGCAAATTCAACATTGAATGTATTCTAGGAGCATAATCATGTATCCAGACTCGGTGCTACTACTGAAAAATTTTTGAACAATCGAAAAAAGCCCAACATGTCTTTGGCCGACCCAAAGCCCTTGCCGGCAGTCGTACTTGCAACCATTCAACTGACGAGGCAACAACATCAAAATATGACCAAAATTTAGTTCAAGGATAGCTAGATAGCTACCTCCAAACCTACTCATGTTCTAAGAGATTTATGGTCGTAATAACATCTCTGCCTGAACTTTAGGAAATAAAGGCGTGAAGTTATGCTATAAAACAATAACTTCACATATCTAAGTTTGTGTAATGTAACTCATAAAACAGACCATGAAACCAATTTTTGTAAAGGTTAAAATTGCTTACATTATTACAATGGTTCTGTAGAAATTACAATTCTTATTTAACTACTTTTAAAAATCCGACTTCGACATCTTTTTTAAATCGATTATCATTAAAATCGGTTAATATTCTTAAACCTTAGTAGGTTTAAGAAACAGTTTTCGAAAACCGCGACAAAATTAATCCAGCAAATCGCGAGATGGTTACAGATAGACATTCATACACACAGGTCCAACTGAAAACCTGCTATTTGTTTTTAAGACCAGGTAAAAATATTTTATAGTGATAAATTCAAAGATCCAGTGATAGATATCATGTGATAGTAATTCAATACGGCTATATCAGAGGCCACAAATTCACTAAATATAAGATAAAATTTTGACAAGGTCTATTCTCGGAAATATATAACGTTCGTGGTTTTACCCACAGAGCATGATTTCTATGTAATTTGGGTAAAACCACGATTACAGATGACGTACAATTCAAACTATATTGACGTATTATCACATTTATTATGAATTCTTTTCGATATTTGATATATTAATTATTTATTTCATACTTTAATAATAACTACGTAGATGACTATGAGGTCTGGGTTTCATGTGTATGAGAACGCGTATGTTTGTAAACGCACCCATGACACAGGAAAAAACGTGGGAGAAAATTCTAGTGCAGGGACATGATTTAAAAATAAAAGAATAAAGAATGACACAACGGTTAAATAATGTGGTTGTATAGATAATGCTGATTCTGAAAAAAAAAAAAACAAAACTGTAAAATAGTTATCTAAAGCCTTTAAGGCTGAGTCTGGTTCGTTCTTCGCTTGGTTTTATAACGTTCAATTTAAAGCTCTATCTTACTAAGTATAAAATGAATGTTAAAGAATTTTTTCTTTATAAAGACTTGTAATGGACTGATCGAAATAGCAATTCATTTGCTAGCTTTGTGTACACGGCCCAAGCAACCTTTTGCCCAGAACTCAGTCTGCCCTTGAAACTTCTACAACAAATTGTATTACGTCATTGAAAAACGGACCTATTTCAATTTTATTTAAGTGTATTTTTGTAAAACATTACGTTGTGACAGTATTGAAATGTTTTACTTTGAGCTGTTTTGATTAAAGACAAGTATTTTTTTGACGTAAGCACTACCTACGTACTTTAAAGTAACTACTTTAAATCAAACAAATATTCGGTCAATTTAAAACCTCACCCTACATTATCCTATGATTTCTGTTGAGCAATCGAGGTGGCAATTAATACACAAACATGGCAATATGTTTACCAAGTATAATATCTTCATTAAATATTATAAACTTTTGTCACAATTTTAATAAAACTCCTTATTGCTTTTCGTCATAAGCTTCATATTTGAATGGAGTTTATAGCATATACTTACAGTTAACTCAACAATCTTAAAGTTTCAGAAGGCATTCATCGCTCCCTCTTTTATGTGTCTTTTATGAAGGCAGAAATTTTAACTCATGTAGATAAAAACTAATGTAATTACTCTCAAAAAGTTAACTTCAAAGCCATGACTGAGAATATGATATTAATATTATGATATTTACATTATGTACAATTGTATGTATTGCTATGTCTACATTTGAATGATTATCACAGCGATTGATTAACTTATACTCGATTATTTTATCACCTGTATGTAGTAAAAAACGGTTATTTCAATATTACAAACAGATATTCCAATTTTCCAGAGCTGCGAACTACTTAGCGGGTTTACTGGGGCTCGAAAAGCTACTCCTGCTTTTCGAGCCCCAGTAATGGGGTGTTTTTTTGCAGTAAAAGTCTGACACTACCTCTCGCTTTGCCCAAGGCGGGAGAAGCAATTTGATGATTTTCCCTAAAAAAAACCCTCCACTGCACTCCACACACACTAAAACACTTCAATTCTATTGTATGCAATAATAAACTGATATGTGTCTGTCCCTTCTTTAGTAAAACTATTTGCTTATTCTAATAATACTGAACACATCATAAGGCAGTCAAAACCATTTTAATTTAAAATCAACCTTGAACGCCTATTATTAATTTCAAGCAAAATTTAAAGGCTACTCAGACAATTTCTAGTCTCCACTCAAAGACGTTCGAAAATCCAGGCTTTCAAATTTCATAGCTGTTAACGTGCAACCTATAAGTGAATATTTGGTCTTGAGTAATGTGTTGTGACAAGGGTTCAGAAAGGTACGCCTTAGTTCGGCCATGTGTAAAATATGAGTCAAACGCGATTAACTATAAGGATTTATAGAGAAAAGTGCTTTTGAGGTGTACCCTGTAATGTGAAGTTTGATGTAGATTAGAATTTTGAAGAGGTTGTTTATGATGGACTTTGTTATTCGGTGGTCAAGTATGATTATTATTAAACGTGACTACTGAGAATTTTGTGCATGTCTAGATCAGTAAAGATATGTTTTTCAGGGGGAAAATCATCCGAAGACTTCTTCGGCATTGGGCAAGGCGAGAGGCGGCAACTAAAAAAGTGCACATTTGTAAAAAATAATCATCCAAGGACTTCTCCTGCCTTGAGCAAGGTGAAAGAGAATGTCAGACTCTAACTAGTCAGCTCCAGATCAGTTTCTGTGCCGATATTCTTCATAGACATTAAGGCATGTGTTAAACGAAAGTAGGGTGTTTAATTCCTTTATACACCAATTATTACACAGTGGTTGGGTGACCGGCTGCAGGTCAACATGTCGTAGATTCGATACCCGCGCCGCAATGATATTTTCTGAGTAGAATGACCATTATTAATCCGAAGTTAGAAGGTTAGGCGATGTTTACCCATGTGGACTGTTGATTAACTGTCAGAACATTTTCTTCTACGCCTGTATTGGAATAAAAAAATAACATAACACAGTGCTTGCAATGGAAAAACTGACCTAAAAATATAACACATTCCCATTTAAAACCTCGAACATACATCGTACATATACAAATTCCTTTCAGAAACTGTCGTCCTATTCCCATTCGTCTATCGACAAACATTCGCCTTTGAATACACTATACATTCAACTATACTAAACCATTTTATCATGGTCTCGCTTTTTACAAAGTTTTCGTACATTCGATGGTCAGTTTATACTGGTTTTGCATAGCTTCATGTGGAGCTATGAGTAGAAAGTTCTCGTTTATAAATCAGAGCAGTATGTAACCGCTGGAAGTTGCCGCCTGCGCCTGACAAGACAGGCTCCTTCAACTTTTGAACCGAAGCGAGGATTTGTCTTTTGAAAACCTACCACTTGACTTGGTTTATGTCTTTTTGTAACCTTTTGTGGGTGGTTTTTTTAAGACGTTTTGATATTTCGTAAAAAATATATATTTTGATTACAAAGAGTTCAGATTATTGTCATATCAGTAAGAGCAACTAGCTTGAGACCCTTCACCAACATCGTATCATTTTGTCACGCTTTTTATCCCTGAAGGGGTAGGTAGAGGTGCACATTATGGCACATAATGCTACTTTACAATGAACATGCACTTTCCACCGTTTGTGTTATAAGTCTCATGTAATGTGAGCCTATTGCCATATACTGGGCACAATTTTAGACTCCGTGATAATCCTTCTTCCTTCCCAACAAATAGATTATTTTTACCATAATTGCTTACAGATATTTTGGGAAACATTAGAACAATAGCGGACAAAAACTACACCTATAACCAATCGCAAATAAAGGACGGACAATTATTAATTCTTATCATTACTTCGAAGTAATCAACGAAAAGACCACAGCAACACCATTTCAACGTCTCCTCATAATCTGATGAAAGTACAAACAAAAATTTGATCGCACTCAAACAAACGGCCGAGGACGGTACGATTCGAGTACAATCAACGATAAATTGTTTATTGCTTTTAAAAGCCCAAATAATATTCAATTTCTCAGTTGTTCCACGGAACTAAGACGCCTGATATTAAATTGAATCTACATCGAATCGTCTTCAGAAATGAGTTCTGAGACGGCCTTCGAGATGTAATATTAAAAGAAAGTGAAACGGGACTTATATTAAATTAAATTCTGGACATCTGTCGTACACTCTGGCGTACTACGAATAAAGATTTGGCATTAATGAATATTTGAATTAATAATTCCTTATTACAATAAATTTGTAATTAATCTTATTATAAATGTTGCTACGATGGAATTTTGAGATGATTTTCGTAATTTGAAACAGTTAATTGTGGGGTAATTATGATTTTGGGAAAAATATTTTGTATTTTATTAAGCTTCGATTTTATTATGAAGACATAATTGATCAATAAACATAATTAGTCAATGAAATTATTATTAAAATTTATTCATTTTCATATAAAAATATAATAAGTAACAACACGTTGTAATAAAAACACCAGCCTACCTGCACGACACAACCCCCAAACGTCCACATAAATAAAGTGTACATAAGCTCCTGCTTCCACCGTGGCAATGTTGATCCGAAATTTAATAACCAAGTATCAATCATAATAAATTCCCAACTTCCACCATCATTACATTCCCCCGAACAAGGTTTTGCTCGCAACATCCCCCTTATTTATAGCTGCTTACGTCACCAAAGTTAAAAAAAAACTAGTCTTGAGTCTTACAACGTTGACGTTCCAATTTCCTTGATCCTTCCAACATAATAGAGTCAGTGGAGGACGACACTTAATTTCCACCGAGCTGGTGACGTATTACTTATGTGAAACTATGAATAAATTCAACTTGTTTTTAAGTGATCATTATGTCTTTAGTTTTATAATTGAGTATAAGTTCAATCGGCTTAAATGTTAAGAAAATATTGAATAAGACAAAGAGGGTGAGCTCTTATTATGGGTAGTTCTTCGAAATTTGATTCTTCGACTGATTCATATGGCCAAAATTTAATTCCACTTTAAGATCTGTAACACGTGTTCATAAAAATGATTGAGTAAATAAGAGAAGGAGTGTATGGCATTCATAACATAACCGGTGAAAATTGGGTGTTTTATGGTAGAAGTGAACTATATTTTAAGTGTATGAGAGCCAGGCTTCGGCACGATTGGGCCGGCTTGACCGAAGTGGTACCACAGCCTCAAAGAAAACCGACGTGAAACAACGCTTGCGTTGCGTTTCGTTGTGTGAATGAGGTTACCGGAGGCCCAATTACCCCCCTTCCCAATCCCCGATTTCCCAGCAAAGCACTTGTAACGCCTCTGGTGTTTCAGGTGTCCATACTTACCATCAAGTGTTATGTCTGCTCGTTTAAAAACAAATATCTGCTCACTCTTTCTCTCTTTATGGGTGTAATATTAAATTATTAAACTCTGACGTACATGTTCGACTTTCACAGCAAAGAAAGTGTTTCAAATAACTCCCATATTTTCCATATTCTCGTTACTTAAAACTTTCTTGAAACAGTTCATAAATATTAGTAAACATAGTTCGCACTTTGCTGTGTACGCTGAGCTACTTATCATTCCTCGGACGTTCAAGAGTCAAGTGGGAGCAAGCGGGTAATATATTATTTTTCTCACTTGATGCCATTGCAAACTATCAGAAATTGCACTGTCATAATCTTTAAATGACTTCATATTTTCATGTCAAAATTACACGATGTTTTTAGAAAATCACAGTCTCGTAAATATATTTCTTCTAGAATATATGATTTTCATGAAATAAGTCACGTTTTTCTTTAATGCAATTTAACTTTACTTTTCTTTTACCCTAATGGTTTGAATAAAAATAGAACTCGAATCTTTAAATCCACAACAACGATGAAATTTTGGCCAATTACTCGGACATTTTAATTAAACAGACAAATCATCTATCTCAAACTTAGCTATTTATCATTTTCTATTAACTATCCCGAGCCGAACTATATCTAAAATCAATAAACTACACGAGGAACAACGCCGCTCTTGATGAGATATTGAATAGGAAACCTCTATCTGCCCTTCGGGAGATAAGGGCTTACTTTCCGTATAAAAGTACAATAATACTTACTTCCATTATCCCGGAAGGCGCATTGCCACAACGATACATGTCCACAGCCCGTCTTAAGAGGGACAATCTTTTAGATAAGGCTTACATGACTAAAACCCTAAGGAAACCAAAAGTAAACAGGCAATACTTTGATATGAAAGTTAAATAAATTCTTTGGTATATTTTGTCGTACATGTTATTCGGATCACGGCGGTGTCCATGATTTATTCCGCGTCACGTTCGCGACTTATCAGTCTCTAGCGAGGAATCAGGTTGGCTCATATATCCTCTAGCGAAATGGAATGGAACGTTCCATAAAAACTCTTCCCTTGACTTACGGTTGATTTTCAAGTATTTTATGTACTACACGATGGCGAGGCTTTTTTAGAAAATTAGAAATTTTATGCGGAAGCCGAAATTCCTTGGGGCCATTTCACAGATTGATATCCTGGCGTGAATCGTGAATTTTGAAACATATTTCGGAGGGGATTTTGATTCATTCATGTTTTAGTATCAGTGTGAAATAGGAGCTTTAGTTATATTTTATGCATATTTTGACAGAATAACTTTGAAATGAGTTCAAGATTTATGAGGTTTGGTTACTGAACCTAACTAACATTTTTTACATGTAATGTGGTCTGATATAAACATTCAAGAATAAGTTACAACAATACTTTGCTTTATGATTTTAAATTACTAAGTTTGCAATTGCACTTAACACATACAGCAGTAATTTTAAAGTGTGGGAGAGCTATGCTTCGGCACGAATGGTTTGACTCAGCCGGAGTGATACCACAGTCTCATAGAAAACCGACGTAAAATAACGCTGACAGTGTGTTTCTTTGTGTGAGTGATCTTCCCGACCACCGATTCCCCAACAACTTTTAAAGTCCTAACTCCCAAAAGCCTGGCAACGCACTTGTAAACCCCCTGGTGTTTCTGCGTCAAAGGGCAGCGACGATTGCTTACCAACGAGTGATCCTTATACACGTTTACCAGCTTACACCATAAAAAAATAACTCTTTCATTTATTTCGTGTTTAATCCTCAACTTTTCTGTTAACTAACCAAAACAAGACAATAGTATCTAAATTAACAAGAGATTTGTTAACTTCATCTTAATGCAATTCAATTCGGCGCTTCATCAAAAACTCTTTATTCAGATTATACAATTTTCTCCAGACTAAATCAACGAAATTTTGTCAGAAATTACAAGAAAAAAATGTCCATTAATTTTTTTTTCCACAGCAACGACTCTTTGAAAAGGCGATGAAGTAAGTTTTAATATAATGATTTACAACTGAAACTCGGATATTATTTTAACAAGTACAGGTGACAAACGTTTTGGGAATTTAAGAACGTAGTAGGTACCTATTTCTTTCTATATTATTTTTTCCAAGTTATTTTCTTTATTGAAATTAATTTTGTCCAGGGCCGTTGACTTGTGTTCGGGTTTTATTTCAATTGAAATTAAATTTTTTGCTTGTTTATGTAAAGTATTTATTTACTTAGAAATCTTGTTGATTTCGTTTTTTGTCACGTTTTTCTTAAAATGGGACTCTAGGTTTAGATTTTTGTAGGTCGAGGTTTAGTTGTTGTTATTCATTTCTTTGTCTTTTAAATTAAACGTAATATAATTCTCGTACTTGTATTAAGTTATTATAAAAAAGCTAGCCCTTTTGCTAGCTTTACCTTTACCTATTGTATACAATAACCATAGGGTATACCTTCTTTTTGAGTAAGGCCGATGATTTCCATCTTGGGTGAGAGGATGGGTATCAGATTTACTAACTAAGACCGTTTCTACTCCTGACTTTCGAGCCGGAGTCGCGGCATCACGGATCTTCCGGAACTCCGTATCGGACATCAGCCCAATCTATGGTGGTCTGATAGCTATTGGAGGCGCGCACGTATCGCAACTCGCCGTATGCTCAGGTCTGGTTCAGGTCGGGTGGCGAGTTACCCTCGCTCGCCTGTGTGCAGGGTTATCACAAGCATATATGAAATAATAAAAAAAAAAACATTAAAAATATTGACAAATAAACAATGTTCAAAATTGATTAAGTGGTTTCTAAGGCAACCCTCACACTCACATTCCAATTTACGATACATATTTTTATAACATAAGCCAAGTCTAGACTGTATTTCACTATATATTTACCAAAAAAATACTTCAAACGAAACTTTAATATAACTTCTCAAAAGATATCGAAAAAAGCATTTATTCAGAAATTAATAAACACATGATTGAGGCGGGTAAACTAGTAGACTTAGTAACTTATAGTGCTGAGAGATATGAATCACTGGCAAATAACCTTTCTTGTAGTTGTACCCACACCCTGCCTCCTGAGCCGGAACATAATACATCTGTTCCACATATGGTTACCCGGCCAGGTACTGATAAGAATGCTTGTGTATTCACTGACTCAATAGGAGCGGGTATTGGGTCTCTTATTTCAAATTGCCTCAATTATAATTATAGTATGACCAATTACTGTTATAATGACATAAAATTTTCACAGATGATACAAAAAATAAAACAACAATGTATCACACAAAATCAGCCTATAGTGTTATTGATGGGTGATAGTACTGGGGTTAAAAAGCGGGATGTATTGGATGGTATCGAAACCTTATTGAATTTAGATATAGGAATGAGGGTAATATGTGCCTTCCCATATTCTGACACTTTGTCAGAAACACAAAACAAAAATATTCATTACCTGAATAATTTAATGTTCACATTGACATGTTGTCATAAGGACAAATTATTGTTTTTCGACACTAACAAATTTGTTAGTGGATTTAATTTGACAAAGGAATATATTCATATTCCTAGGAAATGTAAAGTATTACTTGCTAGATTGCTAGCAAATAATATTAATTTAGTTTTAGATAATTTAAGTGACAAATCTATATTATATAGACAATCTAATAATATAGAGATAAGTAGTATATATAATAGTACGAAGGAGACTCATCATTTGATGGCAAATGTGGGTGGCATTCCTGATAATATTTTAAACTAAATTCTAAGACAACAGAAGATATCAAATTAAATTCTATGAATGTTACATGCATTGGAAAGGTATCTTCTGGCAGTTTAATTAAATCTAAATCTAAGAAAATAGTACATAAGAAGAATACACAAGATAATTTGTTACAATTGTTTTATCAAAATATGCAGGGCTTTTCATCAAAAACTCTAGAAATTGAATTGTTTTTAGAAAAATTTAAGTATGATATTGTTTGTATAACTGAACATTGGCTGAAAAGTTATCAAGTAGAATCTATTAATTTTAAAAACTATTGTGTTGGCAACTTTTTTTGCCGTCAATCAATGATACATGGTGGTAGCTTGATCTTAGTGAAAGAGTCAGTGAAATATAAAGAAAGACAAGATATTACATTACTATCAGTAGAGCACACAATAGAGTTGTCCTGTGTTGAGCTGGATAGGCATATTGTAGTGTGTGTTTATAGGCCTCCTATTTTGCAGAATCTTAGTATTTTCATTTCAGTAATGGAAGATGTACTACAGAAAACATGTTCCAGTAGTAAACATGTTATAGTATGTGGCGATTTTAATGTTGATCTCCTGGAAAAGAACAATAATTGTACTAATTTGTTGAGTCTCTTTAAATCATTTGATTTGTCTAATATTTTCCTAGAGCCCACCCGAGTAACATCCACCTCGGCGACATGTATAGATAATATTTTTTGCAACTGTGATTATTTACATAAGGACATTGTAAATAGATTACCATCTGATCACAGTGGGCTGACAGTCAACTTTAACACTGTCACGACTGTACAAAATAGGGAAATTATGTTCAGACAATTCACAAATAAAAAAATTGAGTTATTAAATCACAACTTAATAAATGAATTAGGCAACCAAATACATGCTAGTGAATACCCGAGTGAGATTTATGACAACTTATTATCCATTATTAAAACACAGTATGATAAATTTTTCCCTTTAAAACGTAAACACATTCAATGTAAGTTTGTTTTTTGTGACTGGGCTACACCAGGTATTCGTATAAGTAGGGAAAAGTTGTTTGAACTTTACGGCATGAAACCATTTAATAGTAGTGAGGCTTTCCACAGTCATGTCTCCAGGTACTCAAAAATATTTAAATCGGTTTGTAAGCATGCTAAAGCACTTCATATTAGCAGTAAAATTAAGACCGCGGAAAACAAAATAAAAACTACCTGGAATATAATTAATAACGAGACAGGTAGAAATAAACCACGTAATGTTGAATTTAATTTAAATACTGAAAACGGACGCATCAGTACAAATTTAAAAGTTGCTCAGGAATTCGAAAGTTTCTTTAAGAATATTCCGCTAAAAACTACGGAAGCATTGAAATCGTCTCCATCTCTTTCTATCGAGCTTCTTAAAAGTAATGTTAAAGAATGCACTTCTGATTTCCGATTTCAATACACAAACCCACAAGCAGTCATCAAAGCATTTAAAGATATTAAAGTTAAGTCGACTGAAGATCTCTGGGGAATGTCGGTTAGGATATGTAGGTCTTTTATAGAGACTATAGCGCCTCATCTAGCTTTAATTTTTAACAAAAGTGTAGATCAAGGAGTTTTTCCAAATTTAATGAAACATAGTAAAGTAGTTCCATTATTTAAATCCGGTGATAGTGCAGAACCCAATAACTATAGGCCGGTCTCTATTTTACCAGTACTCAGTAAAGTATTTGAAAAACTGATACTTACTCAGATGCTGCGTCACTTTAACATGAATTCTATCTTTCATGATCAACAATACGGGTTTACCAAAGGACGCTCTACTACTGACGCGGGGGTAGCTCTGATTAAACGGATTTTCGCCTCGTGGGAAGAAGCTCAGGACGCTATCGGAATATTTTGTGACCTTTCGAAGGCATTTGACTGTGTTGAGCATGGGACTTTGTTGCTGAAGCTAGAACACTACGGCATTCGAGGGGTATCGCTAAATCTATTAAAGTCATACCTTCAGGATAGGCAACTTAAAGTTCAAATAAACAAAGTAAACTCACATGGGGCTAGCGTATCTATGGGTGTACCTCAGGGATCAATACTAGGTCCATTCCTATTTTTGGCATATATAAATGACTTGCCCCATTTATTCAAAAATGAACCTCAAATGGTATTATTTGCTGATGACACATCACTAGTTTTTAAAATAAACAGACGAACAAATAATTATGACGACGTAAATGATGCTCTAATGAAGGTTCAGAATTGGTTTACAGTCAATAACTTAGTCTTAAACGATAAAAAGACAAAATGTATTAGATTTGTTTTGCCAAATGTTAAAAGTAATAAATGTGACATATTATTGAATCGTGAAAAATTAGAATTTGTAAAAGAGACTACTTTCCTGGGAATCACCGTAGACGACAAATTGCAATGGGGTCCTCACATTACATCTCTAGCGGGACGATTAAGCTCTGCAGCTTATGCTGTCTGGAAAATCCGACAGTTAACCGACATAGACACGGCAAGACTAGTGTACTTCAGTTACTTCCATAGCATCATGTCGTACGGCATTTTACTGTGGGGACAGGCTGCTGACATTGAGTCTATTTTTATTTTACAAAAGCGCGCCGTCAGAGCTATCTACAATCTTGGTCGTCGCGAATCTCTCAGGGAAAAGTTTAAGGAGATCAATATTATGACCGTTCCATGTCAATTTATCTATGAAAACATTATGTATGTTAGGAAAAATCTAAACTTGTTTGACAAAGTGTCTGACAGACACAATTATGAAACTAGACATAAGGATAGATTGAGCCAGCCATTCTTTAGATTGTCAAAAATAAGTAAGTCGTTCATGGGATTCGGTGTTAAATGTTATAACAAAATTCCAGAGGAAATAAAACACCTAAATGAAAAACAATTTAAATTATGTATTAAAAAAACGATGTGTAGATTAGCATACTACAAATTGAATGATTATATAGAGGATAAAAATGCTTGGAGGCAGGCTGGTCCAGCTCCACAGGGTAACGAAAAAATAAAGTAATTCCAATAATGTAATAATAAAACCATGTTATTTCAATTTGTTCTGTTAAATTAGATACAATCATTGTAAATGTGAGAGCCCTGTAATTAGCTAAAACTGTATTAGACTAGTAGAATGCACTTGTGTCAGCTTGGAGTTGTCATGCTCACTCAAAGGTCTCATTGGCGGTGGCACGGGCATTGGATCGCTCGATTCCCTGCAACATGGTTGAGTTGGGCGGTGCTGGTGTACGTGTCATGTTCGTGAACGGGCGCTGTCAACTGGGACTGGTCAGCTCCAGACTGCATTAAGATTGTTGTCCTCAGGGTTATTTTCTTTTTCTATCACTTTGACTAAATATTAGTTTTACATTGTTCTCACATAGTTGAAGCAATCGAAACAATGTAACCATGAATTGTATTGTGAATCTGATTGGAAAAGAGTAACCTATGGAGTTTCTTGCTCGTTCTTCTCCATAGGAATCTACACTTTGGAACGAGCAAATAGCTTCACTAGAGGACTGACCGACAGACTGACGTTATTAATATTATTATATTTGCTTTGACGTTCAAAAGTGCCTTCCTGGTCTAATTGAAATAAATAATTTTGACTTTGACTTTGACTTTGACTTTGACTATTTTATGTACAAACTCTTCAAATTCTACTTCAAATAATTACAGAATCTTCAGAAATTGGCACGTTTAAAAGTTCCCAAAGCGAAATACTTTTTTGCCTATCGTTCGCCTGATCGCCTCTATCCTTAAAGCCAGGTAATACAGAAGTTTCGCAAACGAAAATTACTTTCGTACAAAATTTCACCCCTTATCAAATTCAATTCGAAAACTGCTGAATACCGCAAACTTTATAAATGAAACTACCTATTGGGTTTCGGGGAAAAAATCAACAGATGCGTACTTACCTATACTTTTTTAGGGATTGTATTTTTTTCTCGGTCCGTAAAACAGGATTTAGCGTGTTGTACCTAAATGCCTAAAAATATTTTAGTTTATTGAGCTGCAATTGTTTTTTTTTATTTCGCTTTGTTTCGAACATGTCGTTCTCATATTGCTGGCCCGCATTAGGTTTGTATTGAATTTTGACTAGTATTTTATTGTTAGTTTTGAACATAGGTCTTTAAAAAAAAAAACGCGTTGCCTCACACTAGGATTTCATCATGTGCCGTGGGTTTACAAACATACAATTTCACATGATATCCAAACCCGAACCAACAATTTATGGATCACACAAAGAGTTGTTCCGTGCAGGAATCGAACCCGCTACACATTGCGCGGTAGCCGATCACTCAACCAGCGCGCCAACTGTGCAGTCAAAGTCAATAGACTTTTTTAGAAGATTTTAAACTGTAAATTGGTTTTAATGTAAAATTTTAAACTGACACAAAACACAATTCAATATTTCTCAAAGTTACCACTGCCTAATAATCTAAACTTCTAAATATTTTGTAACAAAAACATTGATTCCTAAAGAAATTGACACGAAAACAACGCACTCAACACTAAAAACATTCCCAAACACTACATCACTACATGAGCAACACTAAAAACATTCCAAGTACTTACCACATCACCACACAAGCAAAAACTCTCAAAAAAACAATAAAAACAAGTCTAACCATTACTTGTTTCAACAAAACACCTCGGCGGCCATATTTATTGTAGCTTGCGCAATCTTACGTAACAACATCCAGGGAAAGTTTTTCATATCAATGATTTATGCTTCTACTTGCGTCAATATTTGCTATCTCTCACGACCGGATAGGCGTAATAGGTACAGAAATAGAGATCTATATTGTATAGGTATCGTAAGAGAAACATACTGGAAATATGAATTACTTATGTATTACAGGAACATATGAAATGAGATGGATCGTGTTATGAGACGAGTTTGTTCGTAATCTTTTCCTGCTTGTTCCTGTTAGGTAATCAAATGAATTGTAGGACTCGTTGGCTGAGTGGTCGCAAGTGCGACTGCCGGGCAAGGGGTTTCGCATTCGATTCCCGAATCGGGCAAAGTAATATACCGGACTTTTTTTAGCTTTCCGAAATTTCTCAGTAGTAGCACGGGGTTTGGAATTGTGAGCAGAATATGTTAATAGGGTCAACCCTTAACGACTTATAACACATGGTGAAAGTGGGTGCACATTGTACAGTCCCTTCTGGGATAAAAAGACGCAATGTTACTTTTATAACAAAAACACTACATCTTAGAAATATAAAGTGCTGCAAATGTACATAGGCGCTAATCGCTTCGTCAACAGCCTATAAGTAGCCACTACTGATGAAACACCTCTTCTCGTACGGAGAATATTTTTGACTGAAGAAACTACTCGTTCCCATTTGTTAGATTTGCAACCACACTAGATCAAAAAAGCATAGTATCATAAAGAAATAAAATAAAATAAAATGTAAGCTCACATATTCCCATCAATATCATATCCCATAGCTTTATAAATTCCGTTAAATAAGATAGTTCGTTACCCAGGCAGGCGGAAAACTTATATTTCCCAGCTTCCCCCGTCTCATTTGAAAAGGTACTCTGTAAAATATAATGTGGGTATTTCTGTGTGGTTTGCGTATAACGTCACGCACACATAGGAACAAATGTGTGTGTTACTATAAATCTTTCGTAACCTTTACTTGAGTAGGTTAAGGTTAAAATGATGTTGATGTAGTGTAACGTAGATAGTACCGTGATTTTTCGTTTTTAAAAGAGGTAAGCAAATGTAATTTTAATTATTAGATTATTATTAAATTAAAGGCGTGTCGTTGTGTTGTTGTTGTGTTGTAAGCAAATGTACCATTTGCAAACATAAGACACAATTTTAGACCTTAGTATATTAATAAGAACGTTGAAATTCAATTAAACGACACAGTTAACTTAAATACTAATCACAAAGAAGATCCAAGATAATATTCAAATAGAATAATTCTAAACAAATTGAGTGAAAATTTTCATGTAAATGTTAAAAGATATTAAATCAGCACTTTAGATTTGTTAGGCCGTTTAAATAATGAGGTAGAGTCCCTGCAATGCATTTTAAATTAATATAAATCTGTCTCCCGTCTCATTTCCATGAAAAAGGTACGAAAAGATATATAACATTTAAATAGTCTTCAAAAAGGTGTAACCCATTTATATCATAAACAAATCATGATGCGATGTAACAAAAAGACAAACAAAAAAAACACATTTCCCCATTTATAATATTAGTAAGAATTGTCTGTTACTATAAGTTTCGGTCCATTTAACTAATAGTAATTGCCATATAAACATGAGAGCCGTATAACTCCTGTTTCAAAACCGTCTAACACGAATGTTCTTTAATTTCGTTCTCAAGTGACATAAATTGAGTGGAAACCAATAATACCCGTATGGGGGTATGTGCGGGTACGAGGCTTTATCACGTCGTACGTGATGACATTTCTATTGAGACGATGGCACTTACCCCCATACGAACCTTAAGACTCTCCACTTCGAAACGACGATAATTGTATGTGGAAATTGAAATATATATAAAAATACAACTTTCTTTTGTACCGACATTTTTAAACGGAATACTTAATTTCTTTGGAGAATATTTTTCGAAGGTAAACTCCCATTTCGTATTTATAATTGTGAAAGTAAAAGGAGGATGTTGTGTAGCATGTGAGGCGTACGGAATCCTGTTTGAAAGTGCTGAAATATATGAGACGTGTTTTTTTTTGCGATATTTTCTCCGAAGTCCTCACTTCGGAGAATGTATCGTTTTTCAAATATGTTATTAATTTATGTTAACGTTTTTTATTTACATTATCGCTGTTTGAGTAATTACATTATAAGAAATGAGAATCTATGTATATATGGCTATAAATACGTAAACAAAGAGTATTTTATTAATTTTCTCTTTTTTAGTCGACTTCAAGGCGGTAAACGAGCAGACAGTTCACCTGATGGTAAGCAATTGCCGCCGCCCATAGACACTTGAAACACCAGAGGCGGTTTTCTGTGGGGCTGTGCCGAAGCATGGCTCTCCTCAAACTATTTAGTTTTATTAGTCTTTAACATGATATATGGAAAATTACTTCAAAGCTAAGTCACCTCTATCTGTTTAAGGACATGTCCTAACAAGTAACAACCTGTTACTATCATTGTGCAATCTATATTTACGTCAAAGGAGGTTTCAAGTATTGTACGTTGCAATAGCCGTCAGCTGTAACTTACGTGCTACACAAAAGCCGTGCCTTTGCTACGCCGTAGGCCATGTCGCTGCTACGACAGGTCTACGGCTACGCTGTACCACAAATTGATATCCACAAAGTGAGGTGATCGTGTTTGATGATTAACTTAAAATTATACAATGATAAAATAGGTAAATAAAGAAAATTATAATATAAATGTATTTAATAGGTGTTTGAATCTAAAAGTAAGAGGAACTTCTTGGGAAACGAGGATTATCGTCCGGCTAGATGATTACTTATACCTAGCTATGAAACAATTGTACTTTGAGACCCAAAGTCTATAACCTATAGGAATCCAGAACAAAACGTATATTAATTATGCAATGGTATAGAAGTTTGGTTTAAAATTACCCTGTTGAGTTAAAGAAACCCGATCTTACGGTAGTTAAAATTTTGTTTGCCACAAATCTCTATATTTTTTATAGAAATAAAAATGACATTATTTCTTTAGAATGAGTCATGTTGGCTCTCTTTCGTTCTTGGCACACAAAATGTGATATGCTAACAGTATAATAATAATACCTACCATCGGTCATAATTACATTTTCAAAGGAAAAATACATTAAATATCCTGTTGTGAACACCAATTTTATTGTTACCAACCAAATATTTTTCTTTTCATCAAACAATTTTTTGCAAAAACTTGTTGTTCTGCGAAAATTAAGTGTCAGATTCAATATAATATTAATTACGTATGTTTTGGGCGATTCTCTCCATGTTTTGTGTTTACAACTTTTTTTATTTTGTGAAAAAAAACGGTCATGTTTACAAAATTTATGTTCATTGCTTAGAATTTGGTTGCGAAATTAGTCTGGGTGTTTTTCCGGGTCGAGAAAAGTGTAATTGGATTTTTAACTAACTTAAAAAAATGAGAAGGTTCCCAATTTGTCCGAATACTTTTTTAAATAACACAAAGACGCGGGTTTTTGAACACCCTATGACAATGATCCTTTCTTATTACATGGGACTAATGTCATTAAGTATATGTATATCCATTATTGTACATAAAATGTATTTTACCTTTTAAGGGTAAAAGGACGTGGTGTCCTTGAGATCTATACTGATTATACAGTTTAAAATATAAATTAGGGGTTGATTTTATTAAAATTCTTTTTTTTTACAGTCGACTCTTCTAGTACCACTAGTTTCTGCCAGCGGCTTCATTCGCATTTCCGTGGGATAAAAAGCCTATATTTAATTCCGGAGCATCATTTACTCCTGTTCCAAATTCCATACCGATCCCTTCAGCCGTTTTTGCGTAATTGAGTAACAAACATACACAAACACAAATTCACAATCTTTCGCATTTATAATATCAAAGTAAGATAAGATAAAATAAAATACCTAAACTGTTGCGTATATTTCCCAAAATATTTCACTTCGAATCAGTCCGGTTCCGCCGACCTAGATTCCTCGGCGTCGATAAAAGCCTCACTTCCTATTGAAAACGTAACCTAGGCTACAGGCAAACCAACTCGCACTTGACTATAGAATTGGATCTCAAACTTTAGAAGATTATTTTTGGCAATCAAAGTTGAAAACACACTAATGTTATAAATGTGAAAGTTTCTTTGTTTGGATATTTGTCCGTCAATCACACTGAAACTATTGAACGGATTTTGATGAAATCTGGTATGCAGACAGGATAATTATGAGCTGACTTGGGTAATAGGATACTTTTAACCCACGACAATGCAGACTCAAATAAGCTCTGAAACAAACAGATTGATTATGAAAATTCTTTCACCATTAAACAGTTTATTTTTTAAGAACTGACAGAATATTTTTACCCTGTTCATCCAACAGGATTGAAACAACACCTACTGAAATCTAAATTCTTGCTGCGGTTTGCCTAACGCGTTACCGGGGCACCGGCTCAAAAAACAGGAGTAGAAACGGGGTGATTTTTAGTCAGTAAGAGTCTAATACTCCCTCTCGTATCACCCAAGACAGGAGAAGTAATGGGATGACTTTTCCCCTTTGCAAAAAGAAAAGCGAGCGTCGGTGCCGTCGAAATACTAATAGTTGATAATTTTGTAATAGAAAATATTAGGTTTTTCTGACCTTTACATTGAGTTTGAAGTACTCATAGTACCACTCGACATTTACTAAATACACAAGACGTAATAGCCCTCTTTGTGGGCACTAAAACAATTTTACAAATCATGAACAGAAATAGTTCATTCAAGCCTACTCTATCTAAATATAGTTTCTCATTTCTTAGAAAAAACACTCCCTTTATTTTCCTAACTCTATAATTTATCGTGTCAAATACAATTTAAACAATTTATTTCATTCTAGTTCTTGTTAAGAAAACTAAATTGATTGCTGTGTTTGTTCCCTAAATATAAAATTTTACTTCAATTGTCTCAGAAATTCCTATTTTTAATAAACTTGAATATTATATAATAAAAGACTAAATAATATAACGCTAAAACTAAAATATATACAAATTATACAACTTAAAAATGAAATATAAGAAACATAAAAAAGATTTTCAATCACCTTTTTTGAGGGGTAATAATCATCCAATGACTTCTTCCACTTTGGGTGAAGCGAGATGGAGTGTCAGCCTCTTACTGACTAAAAGTCACCCCGTTCCTTTTCTTGCTTTGAGTCGGAGCTGTACGTTGTCCATTCACCACTGCAGTGTCAACCATCCTCTTTACAATATCTTTACAATAGAAATAAACAGAAGTAAATAGTTTCTTAATTAAAAAATAAATGATTAATTCATTGTTGTACCAATTCATTACACGTTGAGGGCGGTTTCATTATTTTTTGGCACAAATTCTGCTGCGTATTTCAATTACTAAGGTCCGTTTGAAGTCGAGGCCTTTTCCTCAAACTAATTTAATGTTTAGGTACAAAACAATTGTGGTTTACGAAAGCTTTCACTCAAGTGCGTAGCTGAAAGACCTGAAAATGTGTTGTTTACTTTGTTAGGAGGCAATTGTTCCAACAACTATGTAGTACCTGCCTATATTACATAATGTTCTATTGTTATTAAATATCAGTAATGGAACGATGTTTGTATTGGCCTTTCACTTTTGAATTGTAACAATATAGACAATATACTGCATGATGCGATATTACCAGTTTAAACACATTAAAATCATAATGTAATATTCAGAAAGGTAATTTGTGTAGGAAATAAACAAACAATTACACTTTTTGGTTCCCGAAGATGTAGACAGACACATTCCTAGAACATTACACTTTTCACCAGTTATGAAATTATGAGTCACATGTAACTGTGTAGAGCATTGTTTAGAACGCTTTTACATTAGGTTTCGTCCAGCGCAGCGTTATCATGGCGTATGCACCGCGTTAGCTCAGCGTTCAATTGACTACAGAGGAAACGCCTGCGCCACGAAGTTGTCTGGCATTCTGGCGTTTATTGAACGCCTACGCTAAACAAGTGAAGGCGATACAATATCTGACCATATTTCATTAAACAATTTTTTTTCAAAACTGAAAGAGCCTCAATAAAGGAAACAATGTAACAATAAAGTTTGAGCGACGTTGGCGCCGATTTTATCCTTTTTTTATTTGAGGTGCATTATCTGGTTAGTCTCAGTTCAGTCCATATTTGATCAAAACTTTTTGGATCACTTCCAAAATTCAACTGTTATTTTCAGAAAGGACGGTAAAAAGCAATGGAGTAAACTGAGTTTCTGATATTCGTACCAAAGTTTTAGACAATCTTGTGAACCAAAAACTATGTTGGCAAATGTTCTCTGTTTGCATAAAAATGTACGAGGAACTAATTTAATTTCTTAGTATTTTTACTAAGAAAGTCTTGTAAGTTCTTTTACTAATTATTGTACCACTTCATTGGCGTTGGACAGCCGTGCTTTTTTTTTTTTTTTTTTGAGGGGGGAAAATCATCCAATGACTTCTCCCGCCTTGGGCAAGGCGAAAGGGAGTGTCAGACTCTTACTGACTAAAAACCACCCCGTTCCTTCTCCTGCTTTTCGACCCGAAGCCCCGGTAAACCCGCTAGGTAGTCCGCAGCTCCGGATCAGGCATCAGCCCTACTGGGCCCCATCTGTGGTGATCTGATGGCTCTTTGAGGCGCGCGCGGAACGCGACGCGCCGCACGCACGGGTCTGGATCTGGTCGGGCGGCGAGCTACCCTTGCTCGCCGTCCGCAGGCCCGCACTTACGGTGGCCGGAGATCGTCTCGCGATCCCCGACGCCCGGAGTGTCTCTCGCGACGGCTGGGGCGTGAGGAGGTTTGTTCTCTCACGCGCCCCGCCTCCTCCTTAGCTAGCATGACTGCTTCGCAGAAGGAGGAGACGGCATCCCAGTCCCTCTCGCTCCGCACCATGGCCTGAACCAGTGCCGGGCGCGAGAGGTCGCCGTCGCCGACCACATCCCTGAGGACTTGGCGGTGCTCAGCCCACGCAGGGCACACCGCCACCGTATGTTCTACCGTGTCCTCCGGGCGGTCCTCACAGTGATGACACCCGGGCGTTTCCTCCCGCCCAATAAGAAACAGGAACCTACCGAAACTCCCATGTCCGGTAAGCACCTGCGTCAGGCGGTAGGTGAGGACGCCGTGGCGCCTCTCTAGCCACTCCTCAAAGAGGGGACTTACCGCTGCAATGACAGCGAGCCCAGCCCTCGGTTGCGACAGTCGTTGCTGCCATTCCGCCATGAGATCGCGCCGGAGCTCGTCCCGCCACGCACTGATCTGGCGCGGCAGTGGAGTTTCGCCCCGGCGACACGCGTCGGCGCGCAAACTGAAGACGCGCGCGAGCACCTTCGCCTCCAAATCCCACGGCGGTAATCCGGCAAGGAGGTTCGCCGCCTCTCCGGAGATCGTGCGATATCCTCGGATCACCCGGATGGCCATGACCCTCTGAGAAGTGAGCAGCGCCCGAGCTGGTCGCCGCATCAGGTTCGGCGCCCACACAGGGGCGCCGTAGAGGGCCATGGACCGCACGATCCCCGCGTACAACCTCCGGCAGGAGGCATTTGGCCCCCGAGGTTTGGCAGGAGCCGCTTAAGCGCAGCCCCCGTCCGTTCCAACTTAGGAGCCAAACGTCGAAAGTGTTCCACGAAGTTCCATCGACTGTCGAGGACGAGTCCTAGATACTTCATCGTAGTCTCGACGCCGATGGAAACCCCTCCCGCCGTTATTTGGGACCCACCCGGAGGTGGCGCGTTCCCGGGGCCATGAAAACACATGGCCTCGGACTTGTGGAGCGCCACCTCGAGTCCCAATTGCCGGATCCTATCAACAACTGTCGCAACCGCTCTCGCCATTAAGTTGGCCGCCACCTGGTGCGACCTCCCGTGCGCTAACACTAGCGTATCGTCGGCGTAACAAATTACGCTGACGCCGTTTGGGAGGTCGGTGCGCAGCACCCAGTCGTAACCGATATCCCACAGGAGCGGTCCCAAAACCGAACCCTGTGGCACACCGCGCGACATCTCTCGCCGTTTCCATTCGCCCTGGTGACCGGGGTATATGACATACCTGTCTGTCAGGTAAGCCTCGATTATACGACGGAGGTAGGTAGGCACCCGGTGATACCGGAGTGCCTCCAGTATGCAGCTCCAGGGTAGGGAGTTGAAGGCGTTGGCGATGTCCAGAGACACCGCCACAACGACCTTACCCCTGGACACTGCAGTCCCCGTCGTGAGGTCCCTTACGCGCATGATGGCGTCCACCGTGGAGCGCCCTCTGCGGAAGCCGAACTGGCCGTCCGCGAGGTCCGGCCCAATTCCGGACAAGTGCGCGACGAGGCGGTTCGAAATTATCCTTTCGAAGACTTTTCCCACCTCGTCGAGCAGCACAATGGGCCGGTACGCGGACGGAGAGTCCGCAGGGCGCCCCGGCTTCTTCACGAGGACCAGTTTTCCCGTCTTCCACTGAAGTGGGAACTGGCCCCTCTCCAAGCATGCGCTGTAGAGACCTATTAGTCGAGGCCCGAGAGCCTCCGAGGCCAGGACCCACGCCTTGCCATGTAGGCCATCGGGTCCTGGGGCGGTGTTCTTGGCGCCCATCCGGCGCACCGCCGCTCTCATTTCTGCCTCGGTCACCTCCGGAACGATGTCGCCGTCGTCGTCACTGTGGCCCGCATTGGGCACCGCAGGGGGCGGAGTCATGGATGGAGGGGTGAAACCCCTCCGTAGTCGGGGGAACAAGGCGCCGACTACTTCCTCTACGACCTCTGGCCGGAGACTCTGAGTCAGCGGGGGAGCCCAGGTGCGGAGCTTATCACGCACCATCCGATAGGGGCGCCCCCATGGATCTCTGTTCAGAGTCTCCAGCATCTGCCGGCGGGCTTCCTCCTTAGCCCGCCAAATCTCCGCTTTGAGGGCGGCCTTCGCCACCTTGTACCCCTCGTACAACTCCGCCTCTCTTACCTCCGCGTCTGGAGCGCGGATACGGAGCCTGCGGTGCCTCGTGTACCGGCGGCGCGCAGCAACGCACGCATTGCGCAGAGCAGCCAGCTCTTGCGACCACCAGTACACCTGGCGCTTGCGCTGACCTGGCCGGACCCGGGGCATCGCCACGTCACATATTCTGGACATGGCGTCCTGGAGCCATCTTGCCTCCTCGTTGATGTCGGCAGGCCTGTCCGGTGGTATCACCCAGGCCTGCACGATTGCGGCTTCCAGGAAAAGCTCCCGGTCCAGCTGTCTTAGCGCCCAACGCGGGCCACATGGGGCCTGTCTGACTGGCGGGTCCGCGGACTCGGCGGAGACGTTGAACCGGATATACCGGTGGTCGGAAAACGTCTCCACCTCCTCCATAACGCGCCAGTCAACAACACGCGGTGACAGAGCGGGGCTGGCGAACGAGATATCCACCACCGACTCACCCTGCATCCGCACACACGTGGGGACAAAACCCCGGTTCAGGACGACTAGGCCTGTCTCCAGAGCCCAGTCTTCCACCATCCTACCCCGAACGTCAGTGAACCGGGAACCCCAAGCCAAGTTTTTGGCATTGAAGTCCCCGAGGACAAGCACGGGGAGGGAACGGAACCCGACGACGACGGCGACCAACTCCCTAAGGGAGTTGTGGAACTCGGCGAGAGTTCGGTTCGGAGAGAAATACACGCCCACCACAGCGATCTCTCCGAACCGTGCTGCAACACAACCCCGGCCTCTCCGAGCGCTCTCGAGAGTCGGGGTACCGGCGGCGGCCGACGAGATGATGGTCACCGAGCCGTCCAAGTCCGCCACCCAGTGATCCCTGGGCGGGACGAAATACGGCTCGGAGACTACGGCGACATTGATCGACCACTGCGCCATGCTCTGGAGCAGGAGATCCTGAGCAGCGGCGCAGTGGTTAATGTTCGCCTGGAGGAGGCGGAATGGATTCATTAATGGCAATCCATTACAACCTCCCCCCTGGCGGCATTACAGCCGGCGGTGGCCGTGGCGGCAGTGGCAGTGGCGACTGCCACGGTGGCGGCGGCGGAAACGACGGGGGCGGCGGAGGGCCTACCCTTGGCCCTGGGTTTGGTAGGTGGGGAGCAGGCCTTGCTCCCGACCCGGTGGTTGGCCGGCTTGCCAGCAGCCGCACATGCGTCGCAGTGCAGCGGGGCAGTGCACGAGCCAGCCTTGTGACCGGGCTGACCGCAACGGAAGCAGCGGTCACGTGGCCCACGTGGCAGCGGTAGCACCTCAGAGGCCGGGCCTCGAGCAGCTTGACCTGCGCCGAGACCCAACCCACCAGGAGCCTTTTGCCCTCCTTAATTTTTTTGGCCGCTGTGACGGGGCAACTCACTACCACCGTGCGCAGCCCCGAGTTGTCCGGACGGATGGTGCCTGCCTTGACCTGATCAGCAGGGCACCCTCCCGTCCTGGCGACAGCGGCCACCACCTCATGCTCCGTCACGGAGTCGTCCAGGCCCATTATTCGCAGATCCAAGCACTTAGTGGGCCTGGACACGCGAACCTCGTCCGCACCGAGACACGCCCGAAGCCTTTCGGCTAAGGCGTCAGCGGACGGGCCGCTGGTTGCGCCGGGGACCTCCAATAAACGGGCTCCTGTTGCGGTCGCTTTAATAGCGAACCCGTTAGGGGCCCCGAACTCCGCGGGAGTCACCGCCCCCTTCAATTTGGCGAGGACGTCGCCATATGTCATGCCCCTTTTCACCGCATCGGGCTGTAATGTTATCACTACAGCCGCGGTTTTGGGGGCGAGAAGCAAGGCCGCAGCGCGCTTTTCTTTGCGCTCCTGCTGCCGCCGCTGCCGCTGCGCTTTCTTGCGGCGCTTTCTCGCTTCTTTGGCGACTCTCCTCGCCTCGCCGACGACCTGCCACTCACTGCCGTCTGGGCCCCTTGCTGTCGGGGTAGGCGCACCTGTGGCTAGGGCTTCAGCCTGCTGAACCGCAGCACCCTTTCTCCTTCTTTTGCGTCCTGAAGACGCGTTCGCCGCCGGTGTAGCTTGTGCCTGCACCGCTGGGGGTGCTGGGGTCCTCGTTGGAGGAGCCGCTCGTGGCCTCGCCACCGTTTGAGCACCGCAGCCAGTCTGACCAGAGGAGGTCGAGGACCTGGCCGCAACAGCCGCGTATGACCTCGAGGTCGCTAAGCTCGAGGCCGCTAGCGAGGGACGAAGGAGTCTGCCCTCCAGCACATTAAAACGCTGCTGGAAGGCAGCCATCTCCCTGCGCATCAGACCGAGCATATCGGGCTCCGCCGAGGGTTGAGGATGGCTTCCTCGGCAAGCGGCTAGCTCAGCCTTGGTAGACCGGAGTTCGGTCTCCAGAGCCGCGTTGGAGGCGGATAAGCGCGCCAGCTCCTGCCGCATTTCGGCCAGCTCGTGGTGCACTTTTCCCGCTGAGGGGACTTTGCACACATCAAACACCGCCGCCATTATTTCAGCCTCCATTGACTTTATCTGAGCGGCTTTGGTAGACTGGGATTTCTTCCCAGCTACCTGGCGGAGCGCTTCTCTGACGGTTTGGCGCAGCGTCCCAGTGCCGCGCTCGCCTTCCATATCGTCGGCGTCTGAGACCTCCTTTATAGAGGAGTCTGAGAGGGCGCCACTTCTTGGGGTATCCTCCGCGGCCGGACGCTTAGCCGGCTTGGACCGCGCAGTGGCTGACAGCCTCTTGGCCTTTCCCCTGCCTCTACCCCGCGCAGTCGTGGGGATTTTAGGAGGCGCCGGGGCCTCCTGCGTATTTGAGGACGAGGACAGTCCTCGAACCTCCTCCGTCCTGGGACGCTTGAACGTCGATCTTGTCTGGCGCATTGAAATGACGCTCACGCCAGACACAGATGACGAGTCGGACTCCGAGTCCGACCCCTTCCGACTTGGGGCCCGTGTGTGGGACTTGCCGGACGAGACCAGCGCCTCCCCACGGGCACCAGAGCCACTGGGGCTCTCTGCCACAACAACTGCAGGTGAGCTAAGCTCACCTGCTCTCTCCTTCTCTGGTGGTTGTTCTTTTAAATTTATGTTCTCCATATAGTTCCCACGAGTGTGGGGGAAATATTCAGTCCACCCAGGCAGTGCCCCTGTACCTGGGTAAGTGTATATTTGTAACCCAACTAGAGGGTCCACCGGTCCCCTAGCTGGGGGTGCGCTCGAGACTGACACTACTCCTCAGCCACGCATACCCTCGCCGCGCACCAGAACTTGGTATTGAAGGATTTTTTTTATAGAGGTTATCTTCCTCGCGGTCCGGGCGATTAAGCCAAGACCCTCGTCCCGTTCAGAGTCATAAAACATGACCATGATCTCTTCCCGGGTTACGATGTCAACGGTTGCAATCGAGGACAGTTGTGCCCCGATGCCGCTCGTTGGCAGGGTGAGTGCACAACGAGCACCGTCCTTGCCTCTCCGCCACGCTCTCTGCTAGGTTCAGAGAGACGGGCGGAAAGACGCTCCTTCAGAGGCGCAGGCCATGTGTCAACACAAAGCCGCCTTCAGAACCCATCTCAGGTTCTTCCGCTCCGTCCAGAAATTCGCTACAGGCAATAGCCACTCCAACCCTATCACCCCCGTTAGGGGGACTATCGCCTGTACCCAGGGTGCACCACGGGGAGGTCTTCTGGCACCGCACCCCTGGACAGCCGTGCTACGGTACAAAATAAGTCTCTACAAAAAAGATGTGAAAGCAACAATTCTGTACCTGTTTAAATCTAATCTGTTGCCACGCAACGGCTGCGAAATTCCTCCTCCTTGTCTATTACCGAGAATTAAGTAACTCAAGAAGTCCAATAATCTCTCTTCGACACTACAAAACAATTTAGAAAATACGAAAATTTCCGAGAAATACTGAAATTAAGGACAAATTGATGTTCTAGGCTACAAACCGACCCAGTTTCGTAATTCAATACAAAAACTAAGGCGTTACAGGACAGTTTACTAAATACAATTAGCCCAGATAGACATTTACATAATTCTGTCTTCACCCAGTCCAAAACAATTAACAGAAATATAATGCGGTTGTAAATATTTTTAGTTCTACGTAATTGTTTTCTAGATTTATTTGTAATTGTTTATTAATGTAATTTGATGGCCTACAAAGTTACATCTCCTCTCTTAATATAATTATATAACTCCTTTTTTAGAAAGTTTTTTCTAGTTATTTACTGCGTCAAGCAAAGTAATGCTGGATTTTTTTCGGAACTCAGTAGTAGCACGGAGTCTGGAAATGAGCCCGGTATAATTAGGCAATAGACTAACCTCCAATTACATAGGCCTTAGAAATTGTGAAAAGTGGGTGTACATTGTTCAGTGGCATTAGATTACTATGATGAGATATAGATATGTGCTTCTCCTCCTACACCGTCGGGAATAACGGTGTGAAGATTTTTTTTTAATAATTTCATCGTTATCTGCGCTTAGATTAGAGGAGTATACTGCACAGTAAGGGTCTACATTTATCAATTGAATATACAATCTAAAAAATGGTCACAGATCAAAAGAAAAAGAAACTTACAACACTTCAGTTAACTATTTCCTCTCAATTACAAGTATGACATTTACCTAGTTTATGTTTATAGTTTTATACGCCGAACACTTATTCTACGAACTCATGACACAGTCACTATTCATTTTACCACAAAAAAAAGAGATTTTTTTCCTAAAACGGCCTGCGTGTTGGCTGCAAAGCAATCAGTGAATATCAAAACAGTAAAGTTGCACTATGCAATAGTTTACACAGACTACGTAATAGGATTACACTCATCGAATCGGACGGTCGCTTAACCGTGCAATGCGACTCGGGGACAGAATTACCCCAGCGGACCACACCATTACAGCCCATTAATAGGGCAATTTAAACTCAGTTAACGTTTCGCGTGTTCGCTCGAAACGGCTTTTATCACGTATAATGGCGGATTTAGAACGTATTTTTGTTGTGGAAACTGCTACTGTCCGTGTACACGTCTGTTGCACGCCGAGATTTTTCTTTGAACAGCTGTTTTTTTGTTGCGGAAGGAGCAATTAATGGACAAGCAAAAATTTGTAGAGTGACCGCGTCGTGGTTTCGATGCAACCGTTTCTGTGTTTGTGAATATTGTTGTTGAATTCGAAAAGTCTTTCTGTTCTGTTCTGTCTTATTGTTTATTTTATCTTTGTGTAGTATTGAGTTTTTGTGATACTGATTGTGGTGTTCATCGTTAAACAACAAACAATTGTCTACATTTTTATAACAACCTTTGCGAGAAATTAACTAAAAATCACGGTTTACTCATGGTATGTTGATGGAGAAAAGCTCTACAAGTTTCGAATCACAGAGAGACCCTTGATCATGAGAAACGCGTGCAGACGCGGTGACGTTGCGCAACCTACAGTAAATAAACTTTTTAGTTAAACAATTCACTGTAATCATAATTAATAATCTTCTGTACAATGAATTTAAACAATGGAATTCCAATTCAAAACAGAAATAATAATAATAAAACACTCAACAAAACGTAATGGACATTAAAACAAAGCAGTATTAAAAAAAAACAATTATTTCGATTAGCACTACTTAGTTCAAAGCAATTTCTCCTTTATTATTTTCTTTATAAAAAAAAAAATGTAGTTAATTAAGTTGGCAGGTCGTAATCCGGGATTACAATAAACCTGCAGTAAAGGTCTTCATAGCTTACTCAATGGATTTAATGAGTATTTTCTGAATATATTTACTTTACGCTAAAACGTCTTTCACATTTTAATTATATTGCAATATTTGTCGTGTTTTATTTTATAAACTTAGTTAACGTTTTTTAATTAATATTTGTGCAAGTCATTGTTTTGTGTTCGTTTGAGTTTTTATGTGCTGTTTTTTTTTTATTTGTACATCTGCCATTACTAATATTTGTTTTAAAGTTACACTATCTATTTCATAGAGTATACTAATGTATATTTTTTGTACCTTGATATACGGTACTTATTTTCTATTGAGTTTAGTAATGTGTTTTTTATAGTCTTTGCAAGAATATATATGTAAAGGTACAAGTAATTATAATTAGTGGTATTTAACATTACGTCTTATTACGTAAGCTGAACTAAGAATTACTACAGACAATATTTATGTACCTACTTGTATTTCTCTTTCAATATATAATATTCTCAGGTAAGGCACTAACGATTTTTTTTAAAGCATTGTCCAAACTAGGGTTTTCTCCTGTGCCAATCTCACATACACATGACACCCAGACTCGAAACAACAATTTGTGGATCCAACAAAGTTTTGCTCCGTGCAAGAATCGAACCAGCTACACGTTGCACAACAGCCAGTGCTCAGCCACCGCGCAACCTTGCAGAATTAATATTACCAATGGAATTAAAATATAGTTTGTAAATAAACAAATAATAGTAATATGAACTAGAAAATCAAATAGGCAAAATAATTTAACCAAAAGTAAATAAATCCTTTATCACTCAATAAAATCTCCATTTAACTATTTTACTTTCGTAAAATAAATAACAAATTGACTACAAACACAAAACAAGATAAATACTTTGAAAATATACTTATTTATTAAACGAACTCAGTGCTTAGAATAAACATCTTCAATTCTATTTAAATTACATTTCATTTAGAACTATTGAGCCCATTCAGCCGGTAAACTCGTTTCATTTATTTCCAGTACTTAACCCTCGAGTTGCCATTAATTAAAATCCGGATCAAATAGTCCAACAGACGCAATTCCAAAATATTATGAGAAAGAAACCGTGGATCTCGTGCCAAATTGTTGTGCACAGCATTATACAAGTTAAAGTCGGCTGTCTAGTCCACAGACACGCGACGCCCATCAAACTTACCCCACTTGCAGTTAACGGGTTACCACGCGTCTTGACTACGTTTTACAGAAAAATGTACCTTAAATCCTGGGGGATAAAGCTCTTAATAATCTGGTGAACGATGACGTATTGAGGCTACATATCCTGATCAATAATAGATTTTATAATGGATGGAAGAGTAGGACGTGTTTGTGATAGTATGTTTTTATTGACTAGTTAAGGAACGTGTGTGGGTTCTTAATGGTATGGAAACAGGGATGGAAATAGGTCATGCATTTTAATTTCTTTTTTTATTATTAGAACTGTGTCGCTACTGTCCGTATGTTTGATGGTACTCTACAGTAAGGACATAAAGATATAGTCTTCTGTTATAGTATCAATTCAGATTAATGACATCAGCTTATTAAAAAAGGAGATAGTTCTAAATGAAAAATTGTTTGTCCACCACAGTGCAGTTGAGCCAAGACAGACGAAACAAGTGTTATCTGTTTCCTAACTGACCTTATATACGCAGTTTTTGAAAAATTGTAACATCATTCCATCAAAAGAGAAGCTGTTGAAAGATCCAATGAGATGGATAGATAAACGAGCGACCCATTTTCTTTGTAATTCTCAAAATACCAAACTAATCTTAGTCTCCGCTTCAACAAACAGCGAAGTTCGACCTTCGGAATACGACACGAAAATCCGTAACACTTTTGTACTCAAGTGCCCTTTAATCAAACTCATTTATTCGCTGGAACTTTTAACAAATGATCCCAGTACAGTTGCGCAGATAATCGTTATATAGATTGGAAGTGAGGCCGGGACAAACAACGCAGTCGTTAGCCAAGTCCGTCTCAAGTTACGAACGCTTTATACACACTGCTGCTTAAGATGATACGCTTGGGATTTTTTGGGATTTTTGGAGTATAATGTTGTCTTTATGTGCGGTGTTATGACTGCCTTGATAGTCTAGTGCAGTTACTGATTAGTACATTTTATTATAACTGTTTAGTTACAACATTTTTTTTAAATATCACCGTTAGCTATGTATTTATGCATACTTTTTCATTTTTATTATTACTTTGGCGCTGATTGACTTAATGGGTGTATAATAGGCACGCCTTTTCTTTTTTTTTAAGAAAGTTGAGTATAAGTTTATACGAGTATGACAAACATATAGCTACGGAACACGGTCAGAATAACCATCCCAACAACTAATAAAATAATATTATATGTGGTAATAATAGATATTAGTGGTAGTAAGTACCCTAATATTTCTATTACTTTGTCATGATGAAGCCTAAAGATGGGCATTGGAAATGTTACCCGCCTTTTAATACAGTGTATCTCAATCATAGATCGGTACTGGGGATGGGAGTATTCTATAGCTGACTGAACTGGCCGGTACAGAAAAATACTTCCTAGATACTTGGCGTTCACTAAATGTAGGCGCGACGATTGGTGATAGGTTAATTTTAATAAATAAAATTAATAATCATTTCTTATTTTTAAGCTTAATATATTCGTTTATTTGATTTGTTCACGGCCAAATATCTTAACGGATACAATTTAAATTAAGTTCTTATTAAAATAAGTGTAAGTATCAAGTCTACTATTGATAAAACATGTCAGTTAACCGTCAGAAAGTGTATCAGTAATGTGTTGAAAATTTAACACATTGTTGATATTTAATTTGTAATAGTTATTCTTTAAAAACTAAATCTTCACTTTCACTTTTCTTCTTCCGTTTCAAAAAATAAGTCAACAACTATCTAAACCGAGTTTCAATACAAATACACCATTCACCAAAATAATCCAAAAACATCGCACCAACACTAGTCGCACGATACAACCAAACGTCTCAAGTTTGAGAAACTCTAGCAAGTCCAATATAAAGTTTGTCAATATTTCCGTTGTAGGAGCTGATGGCCGACACTCATTGATTGGGCCAGGCCAGGCGAAAAATAAAGTTGAACTACAGTGTACGGTCTACAGACTAACGATACGACTCACCTTGCTATTGGACTGGGTAAATTGTTTTAGCACCAAGTGTAAATATATTTTGATCTTTAATAGTCGAGTTCTGATTTTTGATATTTTATTTTTCTTACTTACTTTTGACTTCTGAGTTTACAACCTATGCAATGAAATCTTTGGACAGCTTTGGGGTGAAATTATTTACTTATTTGTTAGAATCATCATCATCATCATCATCATCATCAGCCTATAGCAGTCCACTGCTGGACATAGGCCTCCCCAATTGTTCGCCACTTTGCTCTTTGTTAGAATACAACGGTAAAAATACCAATTACACTAGTCAATTGTATCCTAAGATATGCAGACACTGTAGGAACGCCAATTGCTATCATGTTCCATTACCTCTGCCTACACCATGGGAAACAGGGGTGAGTTTATATGTATGTTTATCAGATAAGACATAAAATAATTCAGTATCTACAAGTTCTTCTTACATCATCATCAGCTGTTTTCCACATACTCACATAGGCCTAAGCTGCGGACTACCTAGCGGGTTTACCGGGACTCCGGCTCGAAAAGCAGGAGTAGGAACGGAGTGGTTTTTAGCCAGTAAGAGTCTGACACTTCCTCTTGCTTCGCCCAAAGCGGGATAAATCATTGGATGATTTTGCACCCTTAAAAAATGTCTCGAATATAACGCCACTGCTCAAAATCTTCAGCTGTTTACATCATGACCATCTAGGATCTTTATTTGTATTTTACTTTATATCTACCTCTAAATAGTCCCACAGGCGTCTAGTCGAATATAGTCCTAATATTCTAATAGTCCAATTTACTTCTTAACTACTCAAAAACTATAAAAGCCTACATAATAATTGCTAAACAAAAACCGACCAACTAGCTGGGAGGTTGGCTAAACTCATGCAAGCCGCCTCGTGCCCATTACTGCCATATGGCACAAAATAGCCAATACTTATAACATTTGTATTATTTACACGTTATGGCCTTCTTCGGTTATGTTATATATTTTGTTTGGTAAATTATGTGCTAGGAACGGGATGAATATGGAATTATTATTATTGGGAGTAAAACTAATGCTTGTTTTCGTAAAGCGACATAGATAAAATTTTAGTATTAGTAGAAAATAAGACGTTCAAGCTTTGACATATACTCATTTTGCTGTAATTTGACCATGCAGAAGATATTTTAATCTACGATATTATTGCTTTGAAATAAAACATTCTAAAATCAATCGCACACGTGTCCTTAATCCTCACTTCTAACTAATTTTATCAACCACTCACAAATTCTAAGTCCAATAACACCAAAAAAGCAAAAACTCATTTTCCGCATAACCCTACATTTTATTATTAAAATAGCATACTATGTCAGCTATGCCATACAATAGGGCAATCTGTTACCGCAGACTGGACATAAAGTACGCGCGTTTAAATTACACACAATCAGATCCATGCTTACCAGTAGTTACTGTTATCTAACCACTGAATCGCGATACTATGTTATCTTCTGCACTGACGCTTGTGTGGTCAAAATATATATTTTATGATTGTACTTTTTTCAAGCTGTTGGTGTTGAAAACATGTTTTTATGGTATAAGCCGGTAAATGAACAGACGGATCACCTGATGGGAAGCAATCGGCGCCGCCCATGGACACCCGAAATACCAGGGGTGTTACAATTAGAGTCCAAGAATTTAACGTTTGTAGGGAAATCGGGAATTATCTTTTCAATTTCTAGACAACAACCGAGATTTTTATTCAAAGTAATATTTAAAAGCGTTGAGCGCTAAAACGAAAGACCTATAACTCAAAAGCGAGGATTCAAATATAAGTACATCTTTGATTAATTCTCTGTCCAAAAACTGGCAGATCCCTTGATTTATTTTTAGTTACAAAATCCTTCAGCTTAAATCCATAGTTTAAGCTGAGAATAGATGGATGAAATTACGAAAGTAGAATCGATCGGTGACTGCCTCGCGGGACTTGTGGTTGTTGATATCGTGTTTACAGATTTTGTTGGCTTGAGTTCACTTCCTAATTGGGAAAAGTATAGTTTTTTTTTTTTTTTGGTAGCTCGTAATTTTTAAGTAGCTAGTAGCTTCTCTTCCATGCGGGTGCCGGATCGAAAAACCTACATTTTTATGTATGTACTTTCATAATTTATTTAGACACCTATGACAAACGGTAAAGGAAAACATCGTTAGGAAACTTGAGCTTATAATTCCTAATTATAAGTCTGAAATTGCCGACCCGCAATGAGCAAGCGTGGTGATTAATGCTCAAAACTTTTCCGTACGAGAATAGGCCTTATGAATCCTTTGTAAAATAACCAATGAGCCTATTGTCATTATACCTATGCATTGGGCTACTGAAGATTGTACCTGACAACCCTTAGCAGGTAAATCTACTAATGACAACAACTTTGTACTGCTTTGTACCTATAAAGCAGTTTAGTATCGCAAAATAAATGAACCACTTGCTCACAATCTTTTTTCCATCAACAAACCTGAGATTACATAAAGGTGTGCCTTACAAAGACTAATATATCTCCCTCAAGGTCGTCACGAAGTAACAAGACAGTGACACGGCAGACTGACGTGTGTATCTCATTGTATAGAAGTTAGTCTGCATTGACTAACAGCCCTACCAGTAGGGCTGACTGTATTAAACTTTGGAACAGGTATTTTTGAATGTGTTGAAAAGCTATTTTTTGATTAAGTGAGGTGAAAATGTTTTTTTAAAACAAATTTTCCTGGATATATCTAGAGTTGTTGATAGCTAAAATTTTTATTTTGAGTGCTTGAGCATAAGGAGAAATCCTTTCATTGGTTTATTTGTAATTGTTTCAAAATAATATTTTAGTTTAAAAATGATTCACACCACCTAACGTAAACTTAATTGAATCAGTGGATACTGAATCAATTCCGATATTGAATCCAAATCTTAGAGAAGGCAATTAATCAAAATCCCGATTGCTGCCAAGAAGACTTTATTCCACACGTCACGACAAGTCGCGTACAAAAGCTAATGTGCGATATTAAACCAATAGATGCTATGTAATCATTACCAAAACTAAGTCACAATACAAAAATACCATGATATCAACTCAAGTTCCTTTACTGTCACAGAAAGGTCGATCACTTACACGAAGTACTATTAAGCAACGGTTACATTTCGCCTACGACACGACCTACAGCCGAGTTAATCGGTATTAACTCCCAACCCTACACCTAGGGTTGTGGCAATCAGGTTTACCTTGCCCGGATTCCGATTGGAACCGCAACTATCCGCTTTTGACCAAAGCCTGCATTGCAAATTGAATCATTGGTCGTTTAACCAAAAATAGTGGGCTGAATGTCCTGAAAATATTTAATGTGGTCAACGGACATAAAAGTTATTGTGGAAATTGTAAAATATGAAAATGGACAGCGATTTTTAATGATGTACTTGTTTTGTTTCAACCATGCCATTTATTTGTTCTGTGTTAAATTGACAACATATTTTTTTAATAAAAACAATAAATAAAGACTCAAAAAAGATATATGAACCTTTAACATGCTTATGTACGTACCCCTACTCAACAGCCATTTACCGAATAATAAAAGGTTATGTTATGCAAAGTCACAATACTTTTAACGATTCACAAACAAGATTAATCCACATTAAAATTTTGCTCCTCCCACCCGGTTCCTACTACACTTACCGAAATTTAATTTTGACAGCGACATCCCTAAAGCTTAAGACAGCAGGGGTGCCACACTTTAAATTAAAATAAAGGTGAATTAAGTGTCTATCCTGTATAATTTCATTTAGCGGTTATGCCTCTTTCACAAAGTGTTATTTCAAACTTTAGCCCCTATATAATCGGTCTCTGTGACAATGAGTACTGTTCTTACGGTACTAAGAAATTGCCTAAGAAATTATATAGCTCTTGTGCTTGAGACATAAGAATAAAGTTTTATTTCTTTTAAAATGTAGTGACTTTGAAACGTTCTAGACTACATTTTTAACGTAATCTTTTTTTTTAAAGAACCACTTTCTGATTTTGTCTTGACAGAATAATATAATACGCATAAGAGTACCTAATCAATATCACGCTATCAATCATTAGTGACTCCTATTTTTACCCCCTATTATTTTCGCATACATCGTGAGCGCATTTCAAAAATGTGGCACCCAGTAGGGCTGATGCCCGACCCAGGGCAAGCTACTTAGCGGGTCACCGGTGCTCCGGCTCAAAGAGCAAGAGTAGAAACGGGGTGGTTTTTAGTCAGTAAGAGTCTGACACCGCCTCTAACCTCACTCAAGGCAGTAAAAGACATTGGATGACTCTCCTCCCTCAAAAAAAGGAGAGGAAGGAATACACTTTTGACATAGACCAGGCTGCTATTTCCAAATCGTAAAACTACCAAATGTGGAGATTATGGCTCTCAAAGCATTCTTATCTTATTCATCTCAGCATCTTATTCATTCTGTTATTCGTTGTATATTCCATCCAGTTTTAAAAGTAGCAAAATACTAATAAATATATGGCCACAACTTCAATAACCGAATGTTTGAACTTAATTTAATTTCAACAACACAAAACAAACATCGTTTGAAATAATTAAAAATGGGAAAGTCAACGTTAAAATAAAAAATACTATAAAGCCTTCAAGAATAATGGATACCTATTAATGTTTAGAGCGATGGGCCCCAAAGTTCATAACATCTCTCCCTTGGGGGCATCAATTACCCAAGATGAATGTATTGTAGGAGCCAAGCATAAAATACTTTTAATACATCTAATATACTTGGTATACAATATACAGGGAAACTATATGTATGATAATATACCTATGCATTAAGTATATTCCTTACTTGTGTTTGTTGAATGTCAGTGTAATTGGCATGGTGGTCCGGAGGCTTGAGACGTTCGCTTCTCATGTAGGTCCGCTGTTCATGTACCAACGACGGCAAGAACCAGTGTGACGTTTTCCGAGTGATATGTACTTTCTAAGATTATTTACACACCACTGACAAATGGCGAAGGAAAATATTATCATGAGGACACCTGGGCTTATAATATCTATTTATAAATTTAAAATCGGTAACCCGCATTGAGCAAGCGTGGTTAAAGCTCAAACCTTCTCCGTGCGAGATGAGATATCTGCTCAGCAATGGACACTGTTGTGTAACTTTTTAAATCGAAATTGGTGATACAATGTTTATTGTGGTATTTTTAAGCACATTTACAACATTTCAAGACAGATAAGTGCTTACATCTATCACTACGAGTATAAGAATCCGAAACTCAATTACCAAATTCAGCCGCGACTACAAAACCAAAGGAGGCAATCGATTATAATTATTAAATTTTCCTGAAAGTCAATTACCTATATTAATAATTCCTTTGTAAGAATATAAGCTTATTTCGTAGTGATCAAATACTCTATTTTCTAGCACGACTATGAATACTTTATTCCATTTAATTTTCATCTTCAATTAACGAAGAATTTCGCCCGCGGCTCTCGTTTTTTTTTTTTAGTTTTATGCCAATTTTTAATAGCCACGTTTTTATTATAATAACTTTTAGTTTGAAAACGTGTTGTTTTTTAGAAAATTTTAATTGAAACACGTATTGACTGTAAAAGTGCTGGCTTGGTACATGCTTTGTTAATACACTTTTTAAAGTCTCACAGATTCTTTAGATTTAGGACCTTTTTAAAAGTTACTTTAACCGCCGCACTCAGAGTCATTTAATGGTTAGTCAGTAACCCAATCCTTGGCAATTGTTTTCGATACAAAATCGTTACTAAGTAATCATGAATGTCTCTGAGTGCAGCAGTATGTTTTGAATTTAAATGCAATTATTTTGTACAAAGCAAAATATAAGTTTTCGGAAACTCGTAAAAACTAATAAACGTGGTTAATATCCCGTTTTGAGTTCTTATAAAGCAAAATATGACGTCACGGGAACATCGAACTAAAAGGATAAGGTAGAGACAATGGGGAGACATAACTAAGTATAGACTTACTCAATAGATGACGAGCAAATAATCCCTAGTTCGAATACTGTGGTAAATAGTATTGGAAGTACGGAAAATTTCTGTAATAGACCTAGCTACTATTAGTTTAATGTCCGCTGTACAACAATAAGCTAAACTCCTATATACAATAGGCACTTATACAACTTTCAAAATTAAGCTTCAAAAGACCGCTTCGATATTCGAGTGTTCTCCTTTGAAAAAATTAAAGTTAAATATTGTTCTGTTGGAAAATTACAAGGCTTTCGTAGTCATATGAATTTCGGTTTTCCACGAAAAACCTCGGCACAAGGGATTCTATAGTATTCCATAATATTAATTACGTCTATCTTTCTATTCTGTAATATATCATATCTCCGGTTTGTATCAACATTAATATATTATATCCATTTTGTATTTATATAGGACCTAAACGAGGTAATTAGGTGTTCCAGCTTTTATTGCCAATATCAAAGTACTAGCGTATTTAATTAAGATTTCATTAGAATTTTAATCAGAAAATTAGGTCTTCCAACGTTATAATACCTGTGGTAAATATTAAGACCTAGACGGTAAATGTTTTGATTTATTTTCGAATACTAAAGGGTTGAAAATTCTAATCTATTTAAAACATCGTCTGTTGATTTAATTAGATTTAGTTTTGATAGCATGTATTTTCAAATGTTATTTTTCTATTTATATTCTATTTCTTTTTTTAAGAAACTTTGCCTCACGCTAGAATTTTCTCCTGTGTCGTGTGGGCGCGTTTACAAACATAACATGTTTACAATTTCACATACACATGACACAATTCAAGGGTCTCACAAAGAGTGACTCTGTGCGGAAATCGAATTCACTACATGTTGCATGGCAACCGGTTGCCCAGCCACTACGTCAACTATACAGTCCAAGTAGCCGTTTTTTATTGAATAGTGGTCTAATTAGTAAACGTATCACCTGATACTAAAAAATCAGCGTCGCCCATTGACACCTACAACACCAGAGGAGTTGAAAGAGCCTTTGGCCGCGTTGCCACTGAAAATTGAAATGATACCTATCAAAATCTTAGTAAAATAACCATAACATTCGTCTTATTTCACTTATGCAATGTAAAGTACATTACACACAAGACAATATAATATTACAGATCGCAATACCATCCTATTATATCCTAGAGAGTTCAGAAATCACATCACAGTGCGAATTAGAGCAAGCATTAGTGGCAACCTGGGCCTTATTACCCAAAGCTTAGTTTACCAGCGTTGTAATATTCAGGACGCGACGGGACGCGACGCGACGCGACGGTGTCGTCAAAGCAACGCTGCGATTGTTCCAACGTTTTTGAATTTTTATTAAGTACCTTGTAGCTAGTCGGGAGGTATTAAGATGGTTATTTTAAATATTTCTACCATACAGATCAATGTATTCAGTTACTACATAAAATGACTAACCATCACGTGAAACAATATGTATTTTTATTCCTGAAATTAGTTTTAGTCTTAATTTCTGTGTAATAAGGCTCTAGCCTGATCCCTACCTGGAGCTGCGGACTACCAGGGCTCCGTCTCAAAGCGCAGAACTAGGAACGGGATGGTTTTTAGTCTGACACTTCCTCTCGCGTCGCCCAAGGCGAGAGAAGTAGATGGATGATTTTCGTCCCTTAAAAAAAAGTCTGGGCCCTAAGGCTGGCTTTGCCTTTTGCGTGACTTTACTAACTAATAAGAAAACCAATAGTAAATAGCAAGAACCAAGAATCATAAATTTGGAGACTCTTTTTTTAACCCCCGACGCAAAAAGAGGGGTGTTATAAGTTTGACGTGTCTGTCTGTCTGTCTGTCTGTGGCATCATAACTCCCGAACGGATGCAGTGATTTCAATTTAGTTTTTTTTCGTATGAAAGGGGACTTACATGCGAGTGTTCTTAGACATGTTTGATGAAAATCGGTTGAGCCGTTTTAAAGTTATGGGCGGTGAAAGTGGGGAGATTAGCCGAAGGTCTGCAAATATACTGGGGGGATGGGGTCTCAAATTAAACCGCACTGAAAGAAGATATTGAAAGATATATTTTTTTCGTATTAACAAAAATAAAAAATCAAAAAAAGAAATTAAAAATTTAATAACAAAAATATAAAATTTTTAATTTAACGTTTTATTTTAAACAAAAAATCTTGCACCAATGTAATCTTTAGCCTACTTATAGAAACAAAAACTAGTAATTAATAAGTCAAAAAAAATAAAAGCGAACGAGCTTGACCTTAGATGTAATCTTTACCTTAACAAGAATCGAAATTATAGTAAGTAATAATATACTAAGCCTAACTTAACCTAACCTACCTATAAAAAGTATAAAATAAAAAATTAAATTAAAAATTTAAAAAAACCCCGACATAAAAACTTAATTTACCTTTAAAAAGTAAAAAATAATAAAAGAAACTTAATCTTAAAGTACCTAAGAATGTACTAATAATTCTAAAAAAAAATACGTCTCGTTGGGGGACCGCATTCATACGGACTGTACACCGCCGCCCGCGCCGCTATATTTCTATTTTCTGCCTTATCTTATAGTTAAGTACTAAAACATCAATTTACTTTAATGTTAACACCAAGCATGTGATACTTATGAACAAATCGTAGATAAGTAAGAAATAATTAAGAGCGGTCCCCCAACGCGACGTATTTTTTTTAGAATTATTATTCCTTCTAAAAACCACTCCATCAATGAGACAGACAAAATATTAGCTAAAAATATTTACGTCGTATTTTTAGCTATTTTTACGCAAAAGAATTTTATATACCATCCCATATAGTCTCGATGTTGCCATAAAGAGTTGAATTTAAGCCTTTGCATAAGCGATGTACGGCTCTTGTCAAGAGGAAGTTATGTACCAAACCTCATATATTTTTTTCACGAGAAACATAATAAAATAGGGGTGTTTTATTTTGTTAGTTGAGTAAAATAATGTGTTTGTTACAAAATTTAAACGTATGTACGTAGACCTATTTTTAATCTGAACCCTTTTATGACGGGGGGAAGCCTTTAGAGGCGCCTAGCTTTTTGAGAAAAAAATTAGGGAGTGTGGGATGTTTACCACACTAAAACCTCCAGTGGCCACCATCTGCAACTAAATGAGGCACTGGGTCCTCTCGGACCAACCCAAAACACCTTATGGTGCAACACCTGTTATAGTACCTCCCTATGGAGACCTATATATGACATCCTTGAACCTCTATGCAGGGCAGTGCACGGCGACACGTAACCACTGTGACTTGATAACACATATCATCCTTTATTCAGCTTAATTTAAGTTTAAGAAGAAAATTAATACGCTTATTATATGATTTTTGTATCTAGAAATTGTCACTTTATTTGAGTTTGGTTTATCTAATAAGTATTTTTACTTATTCTTTTTAATTAACAGCGTCAAGCAACTAAAGTTTCTTGTAAATTATTAGATACCTTAGTTTTTACTTTTATACAAACATTTCAACAAAATTAGTTGGCAGTTTCTCAACATTTCTCAAGATCTCCTTGTTTACTTCAAACTGAAATGTTGTTTAACCAGCAGCTAGGTAAATAGAAATATTTACATTAAAAGTGGGTTCTAATTATATTTTATTATCGTACAGATAGTTAAATGTTTATTAAATACTAGCTGTTAAATCAGTTTTAGTGCTTGGAAAAATATGTTTGTAATTTTACCAAGATTTTTTAAATTATTTTGTTGAAATTTCATCTTTATTACATTTTTATTACAAACGTTTTTAGTACTAAAAAATCATTTCACTCGAGTTTTATTGTCTTTAATTTAGCTCTAGAACTAATTAATAGAATATTAAAACTTCATAAAAACTACTAGGTGTTTATTTTGTTGGTCTAGTCTAACATTAAATTTTTACTAAATATTTTATAGTAAACAAGCCTAGCTAATGATACTTAAATTTTCATGCAGGTACGAATTCGAAAAAAACATTAGCTCTTTTCTTTTCTTTGTTAATTTAATAAGTGGTCCCAATCACTTATCATGAGGTATCTCACAAAAAACAAAACAAAAATAAAATCGATATTACCAAATTCAAACAACAAACAGACATATCGAAGAAATGCTTTGGATTTTTCAACTGACAAGTAGATCTTAAGTACCTCTCTCGAAGTCCAGTGAGGCCTATTGAATCTTACCAAATCTATAAGATCTTTGGCGAGAGGATAGCACTTTCGTACCAAAGCAAGCGTATTTTCGCTCGAGGCCCTATTCTGAAAGCCAGCTTATTCTGGAGATAGAGAAGTGAAAAGATGAATGCAATGGCCCGACTCGCTTTTATATGGGAAAATAGTTTTTTTTTATCGTGTGTTTAAAGTTTTATAGGTGTTAGAAATGAGATTTGGTAATAGTTTGGTGTAGTAAAGGTGAGTGGTGTTAAGTCGCAGTCAAGAACATTCAAGTATTTTTTATAATAATATTTAAGAACTATCGGATAGTCAAAGCAAAATTTTTGTTAGTATATATGTATATATTGCTGTTAGTTAGTCTCACTTAAACTCATTTTAGTTTTGAATTATTTATGGAAATCCAGGGAAAGTTTAAAGGTGAGATTTTTTTTTTTTTGTTGAGACGGTACGAAGTTTGACAGGACAGTTCGTGATAAAATCGCAAAAAAAAAACTTTGTCAAGACTTTTTTTTTATTATACACAAAATATGATATAAATATTTTATCTTTTGTAAAAAGCAAGAAACATTTCGTTTAATTTATTTGTGCTCTTGCACATTACAACTACATTTTATTATAATTAAATCCTTTTAAACAACAAATAGCATCGCATACATTGCGGTGCAGAAAAACATTACAAAGCCTACAAATGGATTTTTCAGTCATAAATTCTACGCGAAAAAAACAAAATTCTTTATTGCATTGCGTTGTTTGGGATACCGCAGATAAACTGCACGGAAAACTATAGAAGAGAATTATTGTTGAGGCAAAAAAGTCATTTGTCAAACTGTGCCTGTGTTGTGTAGAGTAATTTTCTATGTGCACGCAGCTCTATGTGCATGTTAGTAGTGGGACCACTAACAAAGACCACTTCTGAACCCATGTTGATGGATTTACGAATGAATAAAATCTCTTGTTTTTCTGAATTGCAATTTTGGTTTTACTTTCATACAATTGTTTTTTAACGTACTAAATGTGATCGCAAAATTCGTCGTTCTATATAGCTACATATGTTAAAGACGACGAGTTGTATTTTTTTTATGGTATAAGCCGGATCAGCTGATGGTAAGTAATCGCCGCCGCCCATATACACCCGAATCACAAGTGCGTTGCCGGCCTTACTCATATAACCAAAGTTTGGTTATGTGTTATTACCAAACACAACGCAAGCGTTGTTTCACGTCGGTTTTCTGTGAGGCCGTGGTATCACTCTGTTCGAGCCGGCCCATTAGTGCTGAAGCTTGGCTCTCCCACACTTAAACGACATGATAATTTAATAGTAAAAACCTTTGTAACTCAAACTGACACCAATATAAACATTGGTTTTTAATTTAAGCTCCGACCAGGAACAGCAACAATAAATCCAGCATACGCACTTGACAATTGTACTTATTAAACACGAATATCCGAGTCAAATTTGCATCGAGCAGAATGTGACTCATCGGTATTCGGAAATCGAACGAGCATCGAGTGAAGCAAATTTATGATGTGTGCAGATGCAGGCCCCAGGCATGGCTATAACTCATGCGGTGGCCCACACATACTGATTAGATGGTCCTTGGAGTCGAGTCTCCGATGTCCGTGCTTTGCAAGATTTCTGGGTGATGCATATAAGATTTTGATAGGGAGAGTGTTCTATATAGGTGACGTAACGCCTAAAAATATGGTCCATACAATTATTTTAGTATCTCCTATAATCATAATATATCAAAAGAATTCCAAACGCACTCTTCTACGGTATTGTATTCAAAAGCTTTAGCAATCCAAATCCAAAAGCCTTCACAGATCCGATCAAAACAAAATAAACGAAATAAAGGATACCTGATACCTGTAAAGTAATAAAAACCCACGCCTACACGAAAACATTCCTTTAACCTCGTTCCTCGTCCTCTGGTTCGAGCATTCATAACCGAATGAACATTAGCCCGATTCACGCGAATCAATCTTTGTACCTAAAACCAGCAAAATATATCTCGTGAATGCCAATTTACGATCGGCATATCCCCGTTAATTTCCTCTTTGAGTGGCCAACTTTGTACTAAACTCGTTTAAAACTCCCATAGTGATGCGACTACGATACTCGATTACAAATCGAGTAATTTAGTCGATCGCCTGATGGATAGTCGATGTTTGTTTCGTCGTGCTTTTAAGTGATGTTTGTAGGGATCGTACGTCTGTCTGGTTTGCTTTTTATTTTATTTTATGTGGTGATTCGTTCACACAACTTTGTTTCTATCTAAAATTAAATCTTATTCGTATACAAATACATGTATACTCTTATCTCCTTGTACGAGTACAAGTGTGGAAGTGTAAAATAATTCATCACACGATACCTACTTGAGATAAGTAGTTCTCATGAGGTTAATAAAGTATAATATTGCAGGTAATCAATAGAAAAATAAATAAAAAGAACAGCAAAACAAAATAATTATAAAAAATATAGTAGTTCTCATCAAGGCTAATGGAAAATTCTTATTAACAAAGGAAGACAAAGACTGATTTAAATGTGCCTTAAAGGAAAACATCGGAAAAGTAAGGAATACATTTATAAAATCACCTCTTTCTGTATTCAGACTCGTAGCACGTACGGTTGCAGATTATTTTATTTTTAGAAGAAATATTACACGCCTCTGTGATGTGACAAGATCTTTTGGAAGAGAATATTGTATTTTTCCTTCATTGTTTATGTAAAGAGTAGCACAGTGAATATTGTAAAGTTTTATAGTTATGACTTTAAAAGTTACAATGTAGAATTGCCAATTGAAACTATTTAAATCCTATAATTGATACCTATAATTGATCTATATGTCATAAAATTGTAGTTTATGTTTAGTAAAACAAAAAAAAACAAACCAATTTTACAAATGCAAATCAGATTTATATCAATTTACATTTAGTGACACTTTCATTATATTATGGTTCAAGTAAGATTTATGTAGGTATGTGTAAGTGACTAAAATATAAAATACGAGAAGTGAACAACAAACTTTAGTCGATTTCGAAACAATATTTCCCACCCCTAATAACGCCTCCAGTACAATAATTTGACAAACAACAAAAGTCAAAGGACCTAAATTCAATATTTCGGCACAAACATGATTGTGATTACAAACCGATACGAATTCAAAATGTAATTTTGAAGTACATAATCTTTATTTACGTGTATTTACTTGAAAAATAACATTTAGCAAATCTGTTATCCCAAAATAGACTTGTTTAGTCTCTTCATTTGTCTGTTTGGACAGTCAGCTATTTCTAGCGAACAAGACATAATACAACTATTGAATAATAAAAATAGTTTTCTTCACCCCTAAACAATTCAGCAACTATCCTTGGCTGTGCTTTTTTTTGAGGACGGAAAATCATCCAATGACTGCCTCGGTCACTTTCGGAACGATGCATGTCGTCGTTGTCGTCGCTGTGGCATTGGGCACCGCAGGGGATCCTTGGCTGTGTACAGCTACTATAATTTTAAAATAACCAAACATTAACTCCATCTTAACTGCTCCATATTTCTCTTAAACCTAAATACAGGAATACCTTGCACTTTATGACCTTCTTCAACCGGCTCCACCATTACTAAAAGGAGCCCCACAGTACGATGACCATCCATCAGTGTAGCAACCACAGGTACACACCATCCATTCACCACAACAGCTGTCGATTAATCTAGTGATGCAAGCATCCAGCACGTGTGGCACAACATCAGTACAAAACATTCAAAACCGCAGGAAGTAATGGTACACCTGGACGCATCATTCATGAATATTGCATGAAATGTTTGGAGGTTAGAAGAGGAGGATACGCTGTACGGTGAGTTGGTTAATGTTTTGGTGTGATCACTCATATTATAGGAGTGGACATTAAACTCTCTTGTATTGTGTGTTGAATATTTTTGTTGTTCCTACCGAACACAGAGATTTGATGTGTTGAGATTTTTTCATTTAAAAACGATAAAATATTTTTGATCCGAAAATTTTTAAACATTCAGTCTGGTCTACTACACAAAAATAATACAGTTCTTTTAAAGGGATCTAAATTATGAAACGTCTACTATGTATATAAGTGCACTTTTACGAGGTGAAAGAGAATATCAGACTCTTACTGACTAAAACCATTCCGTTTCTACTCTGACCTGGTAAACCCGTTAGGTATTCTGCGGCTTCGGATAAAAGTGCACCAACTGCAGTTTTTCAAACAATTCCGTTAGTTAAAGAGTCAGAACACCTTATCCAAATCCATTTCAGATGTATACTCACGACAGCGAAACAGAAGACATTTGACTCATAGTCCAGCAGAGAACTATCACAGGCTGTTGGTGATGAATCAAAGTAGCGATGTCAAATAGCACATCCAAAATGTTTCTCGGATCTGCAACGAAGCGTGTTGTTCGGCCAGCTGGACTAACTTCCAGACAATGTTATTCTGAATAACTTCCACGCTGTCGTGTTCAACCCTTGCGTGCGAATTTTAAAGTGATAACATGATATGTGCTAGTTTGTTTGTTCATATCATCATACCTGTTATTATTTTGCTGTGCTAGTAGGCGTATGTAGAGGTAGTTAGTATACATACTTTTGACATTTAAATAGTATTTTAGATCATTTTGAACGAACTTTGTCTTCTTAGTGTTTTATTGCGATATGTAGTTTTTTGTTGAAATGAATTTTAAATCGAGCCAAGTATTACTAAGTGATAGATGTGTATGTTTTCAATGGTTATCTCGAAATCAAACGCTTATGGTATTGTCTAACTGTGATTGTTTGTCGTCCTTAAGGTCAAACTTTAGAGAGAAATAAAACAGATTATATTTACATAATATGTATATTTATCCAAAAAACATACATCACATAACACTCGAAACACATACATTTACAATATCAACAGTTTCAGTCGCAGCCCTAGGGATTTCGCGTTAATTCACGCTACATTACCCGCTGCCGTCACCGCGCCGCCGTGTCACAGTGCACTGAACGCATTGTATGCCGTCCACAATGGATGCGCGCGGTAATGGATTACTCCGCGATTGTGTTGTTTATTAATAGTTTTAACAGGTGTTTAGATAAAATTTTGTTATAATATTAAACAATTAATTTGATGTGCGAGAGCCATGCTTTGGCACGAATGGGCCGGCTCGACCGGAGTGATACCACGGCCTCACAGAAAACCGAAGTGAAAAAGGTATCACTCACACAATTGATTGACTGCACGGTTGGTGCGGTGGCTGGGCAACTGGCTGCCGCACAACGGGTAGCGGGTTCGATTCCCGCACGGAGCAACTCTTTGTGTGATCCACAAATTGTTGTTTCGGGTCTGGGTGTTATGTGCATGTGAACTTGTATGTTTGTAAACGCACCCACGACACAGGAGAAAATCCTAGTGTGGGGCAACGTTTTTAAAAAAAAAAAAAAAAAATACCCCCATTCCTAATCTTACCAATCCCCGATTTCCCAAAAACCCTTAAATTCCTTACCCCCAAAAGGGGCGGGCAACACACTTGTAACACCCCTGGTGTTTCGAGTCTTCATGGGCGGCGGCGATTACTTACCATGGTGATCCATCTGCTCGTTTACCGTTTATACCATAAAAAAACACTAATTTATTTTATTACTCATACTTATCGGTCGACAGCACAATCGTCGTCCTGTGTCTTCTAATGAAAGAGTCTTTACCAAGTCCAAAACTCTCAACTTCTACTAGTAACTATTCGGTGAGCTCCCGAGATCCTAGACAAACAACAAACCACAAACTGATTAAAGTTTGTACATTATTTCTTCGGCGAGTTCATTACAAATTAATTTCTACAATTAGAAATATAGAGTAGGTGGTAGATACTACTTAAGTCTAGCTACAGTAAGACCCACTTGCCAACACAATGTGGGAGGACGCCGAGTATTGAAATACTTTTAATTAAGTCTCAAAACGACCTCAATTTTCACTTAATCCGAATTAATGCTAATTATCTTATCCAAATAAGAGGTTAAAGACGAGAAGATCAAAAGGAAAACCTTTCTTTATACAACTTCCAAATAACTTTCCAAGTAAATTAAGTCAACCGGAAAAGTGGGTAGTCATAATTGAAATACACGAATCTCTTTGTTTGTTTACAAAATTTTTAATTACTTTCGAATATTTGGGAAATTAGTTTTTTTCTCGTAAACAATTAGGTTTGGAAATTTTCAGTCGCTGGGCAGGAACAAATAGGATACGGTGCCTGCGATGTCTCGCTAGTAGAAAACAAATTAAAATGTTGAGTATTTAGAGCATTTATAAACTTAATGATAATCATTACACAAAAAGAGTAGTTTTTTACACCAACACGTTTCAAACAGATTATTAAGACACTATTATGTGACGTTAGCCAACCCGCATTAAGCAAGCGTGGTGATTAATGCTCAAACCTTCTCCGTGTGAGAAGAGGCCTTTGGTCAACAACAACATCTTATAAGTGGCTATTGCTGTATAGCCACTTATAAGATGTTGTTGTGACGTGACATTAACTAATATTCTGAAGCGTATTTCTGAGAAAATGATAATTAAAAGAAAAATATCTAGAAGAAAGATGTAATTCAAAGATTCAAAAACCTATACAAACTGTCTCTTGCAGTAACCTAGATGAGAACTTAACCTAATAGACTGCCCAAAAAACTAAAATAAAACTTCTCATCATAATTCTTCTCAGTTTTTATATAAGGACAAAAGACGCCGTGTGAAACTGCTTTGCCATTTTAATGAACTCAAAAGTACTTAGTTTCAAAAGAAAAAGTGGGAATCTACGCTTTAATTACCTCAGTATTTGCTTTGGCTTCTAAAGAATTTAGCTGTTCATTCTATGGAAAGAATTCTTTGGCTAATAATCTTGTATTTTATTTTTCAATGAGAACTTTTCCGTGATAAGATTTGCGGGAATTCGTTTTCTAGTCGCGTGAATAATGTGAATTGAAATTTTTAACTGCCTCGTTGTTGTTAGTGGTCGCAAGTGCGACTGCTGGACAAGGGGTCTCAAGTTCGATTCCCGGATCGGGCAAAGTATTACCGGTTTTTCGAAAAGCCCGTAGTCTGGAATTATGCTCAGTATATGGCAATAGGCTCACCCCCTATTTCATGGGACTTACATCACAAATGATGAAAATTGGGTGTGACATTGCATATATTTTTTACTCAAGTCATATTGTTATTTACTAGAAGTCAGAACAGAAAATCTACCATTTTCCGTTACACGAATTGACGACTTCAACAGGATTAAATCGAATGATGGGATGAAAAAAATGCTTGCAACTAACATATTTTTCATAAATCGACTTCTTACATTTATACTACACATCATCATCCTATAAGTGGCCAGTGCTGGCCAAAGGCTCGCACGGAGAAGGTTTGATCATTAATCACCACGTATGCTCAATGCAGGTTAGCGAGCGACACTAACCTGCATTTATACTACACCTTTCTCATAACTGAAAAAAAATATTGACAACATACTTAGCACAATGAAAAAAGATGCCTGTAACACAAACCATAGAGTTCATATTCCAACACTACAAAGTAGTCTCGAAGTAACTAACTTAAATTAACGAAGTCTCCGTGCAGTTTCGAATTATGCGTAATGTAACAAACGGAGCTCTTGTTTGAATGAATTCGTGTTAATTAAAGACCTCTGTTGTATACAAACACTGGTTACTTTCGTGTGATTAGTGGAGGTTTTGTGTTTCGAAGTCCTGTAGGTACAAATTGTATTGCGAGGAAAATTTGTTTCCATAAGTCCTAAATTGTGTAGGTATTGAATGTTGAAAGCAGAATAAGAGTTGGTGATTTTATATTGAGATTTAGTGTCAATAGTTCCACTGTTTTGTTCCATTTGGAAATGTACACTTTACCTACCCACTCGTATTCGATTATGAATAAAAAACGATAGTATGTAAATATTTTACTTATGCATAGAATTTTCAGTAAACTACTTTTAAAAAAACTGAGTCAATCTCCTCTTTCTGAACCTGCTCTTAAGTGTTAACACTTTTCTGAAAACTGCATTAAGATCGGTTCGGCCCCTTGTGAGAGAATCGCGCACACACTTACATACATATAGGTACATACAAGTCAAACAGAGAATCTCCTCTCTTTGTAGTCGTATAAAAATATGTCTCAATGTTTTCTTAAAAAATTAAGAAGATACAACAGCAAAAAATCTTATAAAAACTTGTCTAAAGAAAATATAAACCAGGTACTAAATAGTAATAGAAGATTAAAAACCACGGCCAGAAGTGTTAGTTTAGTTCGAAAGAAACTTGCAACCCTTCGCTCCTAGTTTACAAACATTCGCTTCACAAGAAAAATAAGGCGCAGGAAATAAAAATGTGAAAAAGTTCTCAAGTAAAAATACCAGCGGACATTTATTTGTTAGTAGTTTATTTATTTATGACCTTTTCCTTTGAAAGGTTTACACTTGTCTTGTGTTAGTGAGAGAACTAACTTCTGTCACCTTCATTAATGTGTTATTATGTGTATACCTACCAGTTTATACTATAAAAAAATGAGCCAAGAGGATGGCACGATCCAAAATGTTATAAAACTAGCTTCTGCTAGCGGGTGAGTTCTCGGGGTATAAAAAGTGGCCTATGTGTTATTTCAGACCATAATCTTCTTTTGCAAAATTTCAATTTCTTCAGCCATTTTTACGTGAAGGAGTACCAAACATACAAACTTACGCATTTACAATATTATAAGTTATATAAGTAATTCAGGTGCTTAACTGATCGACTTTTGCTCACTATGTAATCCTTTTATGAAAACCAAAACCACAATCGTAAAACCTCACAAAGTTCCACTCTATAAAACCCAACAGTTTTTAATCATCTTACGTTTCCCAAAAAAGGAAAAAAAGAATCAACCTCCAATATTCCTATTGCGACTGACGTGACCACCCTTTGACAGCGCTGATGTCACGTTCAATACAGACCAAAATAGAACAGTAAACATGAAAACACCGAACAAAGAGCAATGACCTCTTGTCATAATGTTTCATGAATATTTTTCAACGGCCCGTCTGCGTGCGGTGTCCGAATTTCGTCCGGTTTCGCAACAAAATTTCTCCTGTTTTTGACAGTTAGCTACCGCTTTACAGTGGCATCCCATCCCGATTTTCGTTTAGCTTTTTCGTCGGTTTAATTCGGTGGCCGTAAGGTTTTTGTGGCGATGGTTGATGGCAGAATGTTTTCGGTTTTGAGAAAGGTAAGCTATATATAGATTTTGGTAAAGGTAGTTTGAACTTGGAATAGTTGGCATTTTAAAATAATATATACAGCATACTTGTAGACTACCTCGTGTTAGCGATTTTTAGTCGGTAAGAGTCAGACACTCCCTCTCGCCTTACCTTATGCGGTAGAAGGCATTGGATGATTTTCCCCCTGCAAAAAAACTGGACACTACTGGTCTTCAAAAGAAACCAACTGCTATAACAGTGCCTTTCTTAGTCTACTTACCAGTAACAGTCCTAATCCATAATGTGGTCAATGTCTGACCGCATTAGAATTTTATCTTACCCTTCAGATTTACCAAGATCACCAAACGCTACATACAAAAAAGCAGCTTCACATTCCCGTAGGATAAAAATTATCCTCATCCCAATTTCATCAAAAAACGTTCAGTAGTTTCAGCGTGATTGACAGACAAACATCCAAACAACCAAACTTTTACGTTCACATATTAGAGTGATTAAAACACAACCAGCACTTATTTACAAACAACACATAAGACGTCAGCTTTATATTGTAAACATGACGTCACACAAATCATCTTACAGCGCCCTCTACTGGTTAATGGGCTTAATTTACTCATGTCGTGTAATTAATAGTCCCCCCTGTGTAATATAAGGGCTGATGACTGATACCTTGGAGTACCAATGTGTTGGTGTATGGAGGTTTGAAGAAACCATTAACATGTGTATCATATGAGGTTTGAAATGAGAAGATTAGTTTTCGAATATGAAGAATGAAAGATTTGATCAAAATAAATTATTTTTAAAGGGAAATTATTCGAAGATGATATTATCTGTCGCAATCAGAGACATTTTAATAATTACTTAAACTATTCCTTAGTAACGATTTTGTGCCATAAACAATTGCTAAGGACTAAGGTTAAGTAGCCATTGAATGACTCTGAGTACGGCGGTTAGTTTTTTATATAGCAATATATGATCGATTCTTGGCTTATGTCGACTGCGTCGTAGTTTTACAAGTAACTTTAGACTAACTTATAAAACGCGAGTATTCGAAACCACTAAATCCTTAATCCTTTATTCAAAAAGATTTATAACTTCGCAGGCATGATAAATTATCTCTATATTTTGTGAGAAAAAAAAAGGCGATGGTGTTTTGTTTTTCGCCAGCCACCGCTCTGGACACCTTCCTCGCATTGTTCGCTTCCAGAATAATGCCCCTTTTATGATCCTTTTCCAAAAAAAAATAATTCAGATGCAAACAAGAGGGATTCGCAGATTCTTCTTAAAAATACGTATATTAAACCAGCCAAGGCTCTTTATAAAAATAGCACCGTATAGGAGCATCCATCCCAATAACAAACGAATTGCTTATAAATATTAAAATATTGAAATCTGTTCCATTATGCAGTCAAAACCGGGAAAAACAAAATATCGGGACGTTGTCTGGGTATTATAAACTGGTTAAATCCGGTTAATATACGCCTTACTAAGTATCTGATAGATTGCGCTTGTAATTTTGTTATACAATTAACTTTCGTAAGATGTTTTGTTTTTTAATGGTATAAGCCGGTAAACGAGCAGACGGATGGTAAGCAATCGCCGCCGCCCGAAACACCAGAGGCATTACAAATGCGTTGCTGGCCTTTTGGGGGTTAGGAATTTAAGGATTGTTGGGGAATTGGGCATTGAGGAGAGGGGTAATTGGGCCTCCGGTAACCCCACTCGAATGTCGGTTTTCTGTGAGCCTGTGGTATCACTCTGGTCGAGCCCATTCGTGCCGTAGCATGGCTGTCTTACACATAAAAAAAAATCTAAATTACTAATATTTCGTATACTTTATAATAACCACTTACTAAAAATTATGTTAAACATCGTCAACTCGATCGAATCAATCGAACAAGACTATTCATTGTCAACTGGGTGTTATAAAAACTTACAAAAATATATAAATATATAGTACCTACTCAATAGAAAAGAAAAAAAAACGGAAACCGAAAAAAAGTTGTGCGAAATATATTTGATTTTATTTAGCGACATGGCTGAAAACGATGACGTAAAATCGATACGTCACAAAAAAATTCAATATTTATAGGTAGATATCATCCGTTGTTTCCACGCGCCCACTGAACTGGCTTGAATTTATTAAAACTTCAGTTACATTTGCGGTGAACCCCAAACTTTTTATATGGTTCGTCAGTTTTTGTGACCGCAACCATCCGTAACGAGTATTATTTAAAGGTTAAAAATATTATGTCGGGAATCGTTTATTACGGTACTTTATAAAGGCTCTTGAACTATAACTAGCTTCTACTTGGGAATTCGTCCATGTTGTGAACTTTTAAGATCAAAAAAATACACTACCTGTAAAAATCACCCCGTTAATTCCTTCTCCTGCTTTGTGTCGGAACCCCGGCAACCTGTAAATTGTCCGCAGCTCCGGACCTGTGTATACCTGGTATGTTGTTCATTACTCTCTATAGCCAAATAATATAGTATACTTTAACACATTTGATTACACCTTTATTTATCTATCTTCCACGTCCTTTCACATTTTATTATCTACACAAATCACTGAACCAAAAGATTTTCTTTATATTTTCAAATCAATAAACAATATATTTGAACTGGCCACTAGATAGTTTAAATTTAAAATTAGATTTAGAAGATAGCTCAGAACTTAAACAAATTAATACTTCATTCTTCTTAGCTTTAACTCTCACACCACCATCATCAAAACCTTCTAAAGCACAGCCGTCTATGAAGGTCGAACTTATTACCTCTGGCATGCTGTCGAGTATACAAGGACATGGAGGAAACTCGAAACCCTCTTCAGACACCCTCGCAGTACTCACACACATCAATGACATGAATTAGTCACGTATGGCATGAGCAATTTTGACGATTGTACGTGTATTTACTTATGTGTGTGTGTGTGGAGGTAAATTTGTGTTCTGTTTATGTGCTTACAAGGCACAATTTTAATTAAATGATTGATATGTATGATGGGTTTATTTTTATTTCTTATGGAAGCAAATTATTCTATAGTTTTGGATAACCCGTCTTGGGCAAGGCGAGAGGGAATGCAGACTCTTACTCTGACACCCACTTTTCACCATTTGTGTTATAAGTCCCATGTAATAGGGGGTGCCCATTGCCATATACTGGGCACAATTTGAGACTGCGTAAATGCGTACTACCAATGAAAAATTTTAGAAAATCTCAAAAAAGAGCTCAGTCTTATTTTGCCCGAATCGGGAATCGAACACAAAACTGCTTACCCGGCAGCCGCACTCTCTCTCTCTCATCTCTAAAATACTGTTTGCTTAGATTATAAAAGAAACAAATTAAGCATAATCAAAAACAGACCCAAAACATACCATTTATATCACAGTTCTCAAAGATGGCATAGCAAAAACAATAGCAATACATACTATGCTATACTACATACTAAATAAACTACAGCTTCATTAACTTGTCAACATTCAAAACTTTAGCTGTTTAAGGTCATATGTAAAATAGATACGAGAGACCTAACCCTTGAACGGTTCAGTACCTACTTTTAATTACAGTTGCTAATCCTAATAAAATTACTTATTAAGCTCGTTCATGCTTTGCTATGGACTGTAATTGGAACGTAGACACTCATTAAGTCCCAAATAAATTTCGTGTTTATGAGTATCGTACTTTAAATGTTAGTGTTAGAGTCCAATTTGGTGTCACTCGATATTTTTACATGTGTTATTTTGTCGAATGTCTAGTTTTGTAGTTCCTGTTTATGATGTGTGTTAAATATTTTATTGAAATCAGGTATAATATTATGAAAATAATATTTGTAAGGTAGGTATATACAGCCTCTTGGGGATTAGGAATTTAAGAGTTGTTATAGATCGGGGATTGGGAAGATTGGGAAGGCGGGTAATTGGGCCTCCGGTAACCTCACTCACACACCGAAACACAACGCAAGCGTTGTTTCGCGTCTGTTTACTGTGAGGCCGTGGTATAACTCCGGTCGAGCCAGCTAATTTGTGCCGAAGCATGGGTCTCCCACACTTAAACCTAGTTTTAATAATAGGTAATAAATAATACATGGTATCACATTAATTCGAACGAAAAAACGACTATAAAATATCTAAGCCTTCTTAGAATTACACTTAACAAAAATTACACGGGAATTTGAACAAGAAACTTCTTTATTCCAGAAATTACAGCGTTCAAACAAACTTATTCTAGTTTAAAAAGTTAGAGCCTAGAGCCACTTATTACCAAATTAGGACAAGTCGGAGAGAAAAAAGGCTATCTAGGACCCAATTATCTAACAATAGGTGCGTGGGGGTTATTAAATTACCTACTAGATTAATAGAGAACCAATTATAAACTGTCATTGACGCACTGCTTTTGTTAAAAGAAGGGAATGCTTCAGGAAATTAATTCTCCCTTTGATATCGTTGTCAAAGACATCGAGTAAATCTTTTGAGTTCGCCCTTAAGGATCGAATTTTAAAATTAGATGAAAAATTCGTTCGTAAATTTTGAGTGTTTAGAGAATTGGGATCCTATAATGATGGTCCTTAGTTTGTGTTTATGATTCGATCGGGATGTTTTGTGTTTACAAATACTCATGTTTAATTTTATATTTTAGTTTCTCTAGTGGGAATCGTTTTAGTATTTAGAATTCATTTGAGTTTATTTTCAGTTTGTTAGTGTTGTAAGGGAGTAATAACGTCATTGACAAAAAGCCAGAGTAATCTAAAGGTTTAACATTCCTTACCCATAAGGTAAATTTTATTATCTCATTTATTTTATCTGAGAATTGTTTTTATTTCTAGAATCCTATCTACATAAAAAACAAACTATTTTTAGGTACCGCACGTAAAGAAAGGCTCCATATATCTCCTTTATGACCGTCTTATAAGCATATTCTTGTTATTAATATTTATTTATCTTATAAGCGAAATTTATTGCGAGATAAATAAGCACTACACTGAATCTTCAGCCAGACACAAAAATATCAAAACCCAAAAATATTCACACCTACTCAAAATTGTCTTATAGGTACCTATTACCTACAAATGAGTCGGCGTTTGACCACTATCTCACCTGATGGTAAGCGATGATGCAGTCTATGAAGGAACACGCCTTTCCATAAGGAACCTATTCACTCAAGACTTAAGGACCATCTATATTTTTATTATAACTATTGTGAGACATACTAAATTAACTAAAAAAAAACACGGTTTACTAACGTACATTAATGAGGAAACGCTCTACTAGTTTCAAGTTACAGAGGAACACTTCATCATAAACAGCGTGCGTAGACGCGGCGACGTAATGCAGATCACTCAACTGCTCAGTAGGCTATTAATGTACTTGAGTAAACAGTGTTTTTTAGGTGAGGACCATAATTTTAGGTCATCTTTACATACATACATAACCTCACGCCTGTCTCCCATGGGGTAGGCGTGAGGTTATGATAATGGAACGCCAATTGCTACGGTTCTTACACACTTCTTTCGCTTTATCAACAGTCATCAGTCTTTTCATACAAGCTCGTCACTTAAAGGTACTTTTAATTTGGCCCTTTTTAATATATCGCTAATCAGGTCGCCACCTAAAACCAACCTAATAAAATTACTCATCTATCTCCACCCATTCATGTTCTCCTTTTTTTTTGAGGGGGGAAATCATCCTATGACTTCTCCCGCCTTGGGCGAGGCGAGAGGGAATGTCAGACTCTTACTGACTAAAACCACCCCGTTCCTTCTCCTGCTTTTCGAGCCGGAGCCCCGGTATACCCGCTAGGTAGTCCGCAGCTCCGGATATTCATGTTCTCCTAAATACCCAAAAACCCATTAGGGCATGCACGTCCTAATCGGGTTCTAACAATACTTTACCAAAAACCCACAGTACCCAAGCAAACTAACTTAGCAAGTCGGGGACTTGAAATTTGTCTCAATAACACTGTTAATAACTTCCAACGGTGTCAGTGTTGGCCTACGAAGGCTTTGCTAGGGGCGTGTCTGTCATGTGCTTCTTTTGTTGCTGTTTTTGTCGTGTTTATTGTTTTTGAAGGTGATTCTGAATGGGGTAATTTTTTTTTTGTAATATGTTGCTGCACTATTGGTAAAAAAGTTTTGACTAAAAATGTTTGGATGAGTATCCTAACTATAGCTCAATGTTCCTGGAACCATCAGACCACCACAGATGCCTGATCCGGAGCTACTAACTACCTAGCGGGTTTACCGGGGCTCCGGTTCGAAAAGCAGGAGTAGGAACGGGGTGGTTTCTAGTCTTTCTTCACTTCAAGAGAACTGCCTACACATTATCTTTCTATTGAAACACCTTCTAAAAACAGTAAGTATACTGTAATCGGCAAGCTTATACTGGTATCGTGTAAACGCGCCTCAAGGCAAAGTCCGGGCTTAAACTACGAATAGTAGCGACAGTTACACATCAAGCTATGACAAACCAGTATAAACTGACCTCCATCGTGTGAAAACATCATATATAGCAAGGTCATGGTAAAATGGTTTTGTGTAGGTTGATGTGTGCTCCGTGTACCTACATGTTCAACTTTACGCGGCCCGATGTATGAAACTTGAACGATCCCAGTTGGTAAACTGGAACTAAATGGAACTGACATTTAGGTTAGGATAATATACGCGCCTGAGTGCCAGTTGAAATGTCAGACTTACAGGTGAGCCGAACTAATACCTTACTTACTTTTTGGATTATTTTTAAATCCGTAATTACTTTCGTGTTTCATCTATCTTCATCATCATCTATCAAATAATTTCGTACATCTAGATAGGGATGTAATTTATTTTCTTAGTACCATTGTAGGCTTGAAACCTACAACCTAATATCTATCACTATTTCTGACCCTACAATATTAACAATCATAATAAAATTTTGTTTATAGAAAATTTAAATAATTTTTCATTTAATATTCAAATGTAAATAAAGCCTATTATGGGTAAATATTGAATAAAAGAAATGCTATATAAAAAGCATAATGGTTATCAGAACATTGTTAATACTCTTAGTACCAAAAGCCTATCTACTACTAACGCCATCTATCCATTCAGCATGGTACCAACTAAGTATCCGGGCGCTACCGAAGCGGAGATGACTGCCTCACAACGGTAGAGTAAGTACCGTATATATTCTGTGTATAAAAAAACACCTATGATTATAAAAAAACATTTTTTTAAAGAGTAACGATGAAGTTTGTTTCTTGTTCTTTTTCGTCCAGAATTACATTTTGGAATGACCACCTAGCTTTACTGACAGACTGACTGGCAAACAATTCAATTCGACGTTTAAAAAGTGTCAAATTAAGGATTAATTGACATAAATGCTTTAACGTTGACTTTGGCTTTAACTGACATTATGTATACCAAATAAAAAAAAAACTAACAAAATACCTAAAATAAAATTTAAAAGCTTTTTATTTTTTGGCTTATTTTATTCCTTCATTCAATATTAAGTTAGCTTAAGTTTAACACCAACGAATCCGGTAAAAGCCGCTCGCTTTAAAACCAAAGAAGTTATCGAACAACACTTTCAAACTCAACTCCTAAACTGCTATTAATAATCGCCACTTACGTCTGGTTGCGACTTAACAGGTAAATTACTACATTGGCTGGACGAAGTTACTGCCATTGGCAATTAATAGTTGTGCCTGTATTGTATACGAGCTGTCTATGTCGCCATATTGCCTAAGTTTTGTGTAAAGGATAGGTCTTAAATAGAGTAGGGTGATATTAGAATTCATACGAATACTAAACAGGTAATTGAGATGGTATAATGATGAGATAAAGAAGATTGTTTAGACACCTCTGACAAACGGTGAAGGAAAACATCGTAAAGAAACCTACGCTTAAAATATCTAATTATTAGTTTGAAATCGCCAATTCTCATTGAGCAAGCGCGGTGATTAATGCTCAGACCTTCTCCATGTGAGAAGAGGTTTTGGTCTGCTGAACAAAGCCTCTGCTCACATGCTTACTCAAGCTAATAGACGAATTTAAATTTATCAATAATACGAAATGAAGCAATTTAGTACTATTAGAGCAATGTACTAATTATTGTTCCATCAAATACTTACGTATTTAAGGTTATAACCTAGATAAAATGTAATTACGCCTAGCAAATCTAAACTTCGGCTTTCCTGAGTAGTACAAAAAAGATCCGAAAAGAAATATTACTCTGAATGTAGGACAAAATAAATTACTAACGCTGTTGCTATGGCAACAAAATAATAGTAATTTCGATTCAAATAATAATTTCAACTAGCTTTTGCCCGCGACTTCGTTCGCGTGGAATAGTGACTTCCGGCAAATTTTTGGTTTTAACCACATAGTTCCCATAGCTATAGGCTGATGATGATGATGATGATGATGAGATCCCGATCTCGCGGGATCTTTTCAAAAATGAGATGTGGAAGATATTCCAGGGAACTCTTCAAAAATCAACATAATGAGCTCTGCGTTTGATTTTAATAGATGTATACTCACTTAGGGCATTGAAAAAATAGTTTGAAAACGGACTTTAACTAAAGAAATATTATAATCTTTCCGAACTTACGATGAAAACTAACTTAAAACTAAAGAAAGCTACGAATTACGAATTTATAACAATTAAAAAAGAAATTATATTAGAACCTATCCTTTATGCTATAATAACCAAGCTTAAACTAAATAATTTAAAGGAAACGACTTAAATCTAATCTAATTAATTTATAAATTAGACTTACAATTTTATTAAAAAAACTAACTACAGTAACTACTAATAATCGATATCAAACTAAACCTACGTTAAAAAGTTTAACCAGAAAACCAGGAAAACCCAACAAATAAACTTATTAATTGACAAATACAACGAAACCAATTTAGAATATACGAAACAGCAGGACCACTACAGACAAATAATCATACGACTGATAATACACATTTTCTACAATAGTACCGAAGCGCTCGGCCGATACCCAACCAAATAATTGTAACAAAACCATAGCGCAATCTATTTCGATCCCAACGCCATCTATCGAGGATAAAGACAACTTAGATTATTTATTTATACTCCGTTCGGGCATTTTCTTTGTACTAAAAGTTTAATTATATTGATATAATTTTTTTCATACCTTTTTACTATTTGTCAACTTTTTTTCGATGAATTAAAACAATAACATGAACCGAAGTCGTGTAACGATCGACATAGAATTAATTATCTATACTCCGTTAGAGCGTTTTCTTTGTACTAAAAGTTGTATTATGTTATATTTTTCATTGCTTTTTACTATTTTGTAAAAACAAATTTCCAATGAATTAAAACAATAACATGAACTGAACAATTGTAATTACACCATTGCGCGATCAACGCCATCTATCTACGGAGTATAGGAACAGCCCGACATTGTTCAATTCCGTACTATAAGTACGAAATTGAACAATAGATGGCGCTGTATGTCCGGAATAAATTTATTTTTTATTTTATTTTTTTTTATTTTTATTTTATTTTTATTTTATTTTTATTTTTTATTTTTTTTATTTTATTTTATTTTTATTTTATTTTTATTTTATTTTTATTTTATTTTTATTTTATTTTTATTTTATTTTTATTTTATTTTTATTTTATTTTATTTTTATTTTATTTTTATTTTATTTTTATTTTATTTTTATTTTATTTTTATTTTATTTTTATTTTATTTTTATTTTATTTTTATTTTATTTTTATTTTATTTTTATTTTATTTTTATTTTATTTTATTTTATTTTATTTTAGTTTTTTTTTATTTTTATTTTATTTTATTTTATTTTTATTTTATTTTTATTGAAAATTTTTTTTATTTTTATTTTATTTTTATTTTATTTTTATTTTATTTTTATTTTTATTTTATTTTTATTTTTATTTTTATTTTTATTTTTATTTTTATTTTTATTTTTATTTTTATTTTTATTTTATTTTTATTTTTATTTTTATTTTTATTTTATTTTTTGATTTTTGAAATAAAAATATATCTATGTCCTTTCTAAGGTTCTAAACTATATCTGTACCAAATTTCAACCAAATCCGTCAAATAGTTGCGGAGATTAATGGTATAAGCATAGAATGTTCGACGTGATTCTTTAATTTGACATAACTTTTTTATTTATGAACCGATTGACATGAAACAAACACTAAATGTAAATTTAAGCATCCCACAATATATTCGTGAAAACCGCATCCAACTCGGATCAGCCGTTTCTGAGATTAGCGCGCACAGACGAACAGACAAACAGACAAACAGACAAACAGACAAACAGACAAACAGACAAACAGACAAACAGACAAAAAAAAGTTAATTACATTTTTGGGTTCGACATCGACATTACAATAACCCCTGCTATTTTTTTTATTTTTATTTTCAATGTACAGACAGCACTTTTCTACGATTTTATTATATGTATAGATAACCACAAATCCATATTCAATTAAGGTGACACGATAAATAAATGGCATCTGTCGCTATGAAAATTTAAATTAATTTCACAAGGACATTAGAATATTAGAATTGTTTGTTTTTATTATTACGCCATTTCAGCAATACGGTCAAATATTTCGTTTTATTTTCTAAAAACACACGAATATTGATACAACTGACCATGATTCACCAAGAGTCGGACTACTTCTTTGCGGAGTAGTCCTTATATCTACGAACTACCCTTCTTCTCCATGTTCTCCCTTGCTGCTTATCTATCGGAAAGTTTTCTGTATTACCGAGGTTTCGGCTCAAAAAGCAGGAATAGGAACGGCGTCGATTTAAATCAGTAAGAGCAACAACAGCAAGTAACATTCCCTCTCTCGTCGCCCAAGGCGGGAGAAGTCATTGGACGATTTGCCCTCCTCAAAACATTATTCATTACCATTCATTGCTGGAGCTTGATCTTCAGATTTTCCAATTCAGCCACTCTGTCCACTCACCAGCTAGTAGCCCTTAGTACAACCAACAAATACGTATCTTTTGGTAAATAAGTTTTTTGCTAGCTTAGTAAGTTCATATCAGTTTCGGTAGGACCCAAAAATCTTTGCCGATAAAATCAATCAAAGAGTAAAACCAGGACAAACAAATTCTCAAACTACCATTAACGTTTTATAATATTTATTGGATATTTGAACGTAAAAAAGTTATTTCATCAATCTAAATTGGTACAAAATCAATATTTCATATAAAAAACTTTTCATGGGGGTCGTAAAAATTGGATATATTTTCTTTCCGTGATTTTTATGAGTTCGTTTACTTTACTATATACGGGTTCACGCACGACGGGAACCAATTCTCTAAAATTGCATTCACTTTTGAAATTAGGTTACACTTTTCTAGACGTCTACCGGTCCTTAGTACGAGTTTTCTTTACATTGAACTAAAACGAAACAACAACGCGTTCGGCGCTCTGATTGGCCGGCGCAAATAAACCAACTTATCAGTACCCTTAGTACGAGTTTGTTTAACGTTGAACGAAAACGAAACGAAAGCGCATTCGGTTCGGATCAGAACGACGAACGCACTCTCGATTCGATCTCGTTAAACGTAAAGCAAATGTACGAGTTTACAGTACATTTACAACGTAAGGGTACAGTTGAGCCATGTATTCAAACTGATAAAACATCAAAAAGATTTGGTTTGACCAGAGGATTGCCCGAAACTCTTTGCTGGCAATGGCAATTCTAGTTGACTATGAACGCAACCAATCACATATGTAGGATTCAGAACATAGTTCGTTTGGTCTACGTAAAACAAAATGGAATTATGTTTCATTTCCTAAGTAGATAAGTCCTACCCTATGTCCAAACAACGGCCATTTATGTCCTGATAAATCAGGAAGGGAAATAAAAATAATCTCCACTGTTTTTCCCACAAAAACATGAGTTTAGAGATAAAGACGGAACTAAACATCAATTTATTGTTCGTTGTATGTAAACAAAAACTATAAACACCAAATAGATTTTTCTAGAGAATGTTTATAGCTATTTTATTGCTTTGTTCGACGTCGGAATCGAACCCCGTTTACGGCGCTGCCATAAACTAAGTTGAAGGAACGTTTGCAAATGTTAAAATGTAACTGAACGATGTTTACTTAATGTTTGGATCATTTTTGTTGCTGTAAACTGAAAAAGAAAATTTTACTTAAGAATGAAACCTTGAAATACTAATAAAGTGTTTAAAAAGCAGCCAAAGCTATTATGACCATTAACTTAGGCGTCAAAATCGAGTGACTATGGGTGCATGGCTACATCGCACTTTTCTACCAGAAAAGTGCGATGTAGCTATGCTACGAAGATGTAAATTAATAGCTAAGCTGTGAAACTATGTGACCATTTTTTCTGATACTAAGCTATGTGCGAGAAAGATGCGCAGCTCGACTATACGATGTATCGATAGTAGGAAAACCATCTATAGCACGCATGTTTCCATGTAAAAACATACCTTAGTTGACACCGTTTCTACAAGTGCCAATCTATGTGTACCAATGTATATGATTGGTGAAAGCCAAATGCATCCACAGCAACGTACCATAACAAATCTCTGATGGAAAAGCACCCAAAATAAAACACACATAATTTATCAATTATGCCAAGAAATTGACCTTGCTTACAACTTAACCCTAAACCCAATAAAGTTACGATTGCAGCCACGATATATCTAAGGTAAAGTATAAATATGTATTCCCTAATTAGGCGGCCGTCAATCAAGGGACCCAAGTTCCTTATTCGATCGAAGTTGAAACTTCATTCAATCGTGGAACTTCGGGCATACCTACAGCATTAATAAAATATTGACTGATCTAATTCAAAGTTTTATTTATTTATTTATTTATATCTTCATCACAAATACAGTGAATGGCGGACTTAATGCCTTAAGGCATTCTCTTACAGTCAACCATAGGGTGGTGCAGAGAAATGAAGCGGATCGATGCGAAGCCAAAACACAGGCACAAAAGAATAAATATAAGAATACAATGTACAATACATAATAATATAAGAATACAATACAATATATAGTACATATATATATAAATATATAATACACACAATACATACAATACATGTAATACACATTACATACATATACATACACATAATGGAGAAATAAGTTTCCTCAATTTCCTCAATTGTCTTGAGTCTGCCAATCTTTCATTATATGCTCGCGGACTTTAAATTTAAAGGAACTGCGATTTTTTGCCACTCTGATCTCCTTGGGGAGCGCATTCCACAGAAGAACAGCTTGAATGAAAAAAGAAGAGTGAAGGAAGTCAGTGCGATGAGAGACACATTGAAGGTGTCGATTTTGAGACGAACGAAGTAATTTAGTGTGGTTAGCGCAAGAATATTGGAAATAAGAAGCAAGATAATTAGGTGAAGAAGGAGAGATAAGGTAAGAGAATAAAGTGGTTAATGCCCTCTGCTGCCTGCGCAAGCGTATGGGCAGCCACTTTAGTTGCAGTCTATGTGCAGAAACATGATCATATTTACGTAAGTTGAAAACGAATCGAATGCAGTTATTTAGAAGTCGGTCTAGTTTATTGAGCAGATCTGCATTCAGGTCGTAGTAACAGACATCAGCGTAATCAATAATGGGGAAAATCAAGCTCTGCACCAGCTGTGCCTTTACGGAGGATGGAAGGAAATTCTTCAAACGATACAGCGCCCTCAATGACCCAGTAACTTTCTGGCAAACACTAGCAACTTGTGCACGCCAGCTCAATGTGCTGTCAATAATTAAGCCCAAGTCCTTGACGTCCTGACTGAATGGGATAGCCACACCATTATAGGAGATGGGAGGCAGTGTCGCACCGTCAATCGATCTGAGGCTCCGAGAGCTACCTATAACTATGGCTTGGCACTTGTTTGGATTAACAGCTATACCGAACCTGTTTGACCAACTTCGAACAGCTGCCAAGTCACCATTAAGTCTGCTGATAGCATCAGGTAGATCGTCCACCCCAGATTGACGGTACAGCTGCAAGTCGTCCGCATACAAATGGTACGCACACTGAAGTTCAGGAGTAATGAGGTTAATAAAAATAGAGAAAAGAAGTGGGAAAGAATGCCGCCTTGAGGGACGCCTGCCGCCAGATCACACCAGCCTGAGAAATTATCATCATGCTGGACCGACTGCTGACGCCCCCGAAGATATGAAGAGAACCATTCCAGTGATTTGCCGGAGATCGCAAGATGGGACAGGATTGCCGAAAGGATATCGTGACTGACCATATTAAAAGCGTTGGAAAAATCAACCAATACCAAGACTGTCACTTTGGTATCCTCCATGCCAGCCCTAACATCGCCAGTCACTTTAAGGAGGGAGGTTACAGTGCTGTGGCCCGGTCGAAAACCTGATTGCAACGGGCTTATTAGACCGTGCTTGTAAACAAAGTGGGATAGTTGTTTATGGACACAGGCCTCCAGCACTTTGGATAGGAAGGGAAGGATTGAGATAGGACGGAAATGGGTTGGTAGGGTGGGATTACCAACCTTAGGTAGCGGTCGGACAAAGGCCCTGCGCCACACTGCTGGAAATACACCGGAGAACATGGAGAAGTTCATTATATGGGTAATCGGTGATAGGATGTGGTCAAGGATATTTAGGATCATATCTCGGGATATAGAGTCGCAACCCACAGCCCTTGATTTAATGGAAAGGATGATCTTACGTATCTCCGTCTCATCAACTGGAATGAAACAGAAATTATTTATGTTGGGACGCGTCAGACCATTGATAAACGACAAGGTGTTTTGTTTGGTAAGATGATCTAGGGTTGTAATGGTGGAGAAATGTTGGTTAAGGTCATCTAAACCAATTGAGATCGAAAGGTCTGAATTTTGCTGTTTACCAATACCTAGAGACCGGAAAAATTTCCAGATATTGGTAGAAGAAGAACAAGAAATATTATTGAGAATATGACGGCGCTTAGCGTTGCGCACCATCTGATTGCATCGGTTTCTCGCAGTTTTAAAAGCATCCCAGTTCTCCTCAGTGCGATTTCTCTTATGCCTGCGAAATGCACGGTCCCTTCGACGCATCGCCATCTGCACCCCCCTGGTCATCCAAGGCGCTGGCGGACGCCGAACTTTTATCCTTCTGATGGGTGCATGGCGGTCATACAGATCGATGATGGATGCATTAAAGACCGCTACTTTGTTATCCACCGTATCTGCCTCCAAAAGCGGCCCCCAGTCAAGCCCCGCCGCATCATCCCGAAGTTTCTCCCCATCCATCCCCGCAAAACAGCGCCTATACAGAACCTTAGGTTTCTCCTTGGGTGGTTTGAGGGCATATGATAGGTAGATGAGGTCGTGATGGGAAAAACCGGGAGCGTCATGCTGACCATGGAAGGGAACCAAGGAAGGATTCGAGGTAAGTATGAGATCGAGCCAGGAGTCATCAGCAACAGGGTTGTGATGAGTGGCATTTAGTGGTAAGATGTGAAGACTCGCTGACTCGATCACATGAAGGAGCTTTTTGGATCGTGAGGAGTTTGGAAGAAGGAGATCTGTATTAAAATCCCCCATGATCACGTAATGTTCGTACTCAGAACCCACGGATTCTAGAACTGTTTCGAATTCAGTGAAGTAATCATTAGTTGGAGGGCAATAAATAACTCCTAGGACCATTTTAACCCCCCGGACACAAACCTCTAGAAATAAATATTCAGCAGAAGAATTTGGAGAGGAAGTCAAGAGTATTTTGTGAGGGAAATTACTGCGGAGGTATATAGCTACACCACCACCCCGTCTTACGATCCGGTCATTGCGAAGAAGGACGTAACCAGTAAGAGGGTAAGTAGTCGACAGAAGTTGAGGTTTGAGCCAGGTTTCGGAAATCAGAATGGCATGAACATTACCATTATTAAATGCGTCAAAGAGGTCACAGTAATGACTGGGAACACTCTGAGCGTTTATGTGGCAGATATTGAAAAATCCACAGTTCCTATTGGAGAATGAGCGATCGATGAAGTTTGCGAGAGTATCACCTAGCGAGCAAAAACTATCACTACTAGAGGCATCATCACTAGCGGAAACAAAAGAATCACTATCTGACATAATAAATTAAAAAAATATATGTATATATAAAGGATAAAAATATGCTAATATAAAAAAATATACAATACTTTAAATATCAAATAAAAATAAAATAAAATTAATAATAATTTAAATACTGTTCAAAATATCCGCTGCAACTGGTGACCCTGCACCACCCGCCAGCCAACACCAACAAAGTAAACATAAACAACAAAAACAAAAAAAAACGAAAAGAAACACGCAGTAATTAACAAACAGCCCTAAAAGAAAACAATTTGTAAAACTAAGCTACAACAAGACACATATTATTATACAATAAAAAAAAAAGTATTGAAAAAATTAAAAAATAAAATAAAAACCAATCAATCACAAGACGCAACAAAACGCGAACACAAGGCAAGGTATTTAACCACAAAAACGTCATACGTCAATGTCATCCGTCAAGTGTCACCCACTGACCTGTTGCTAGGCTCACAAAACAAACATGCAATCTCAAATTAATTATTCTAAAATTAACATTAATACAGATACAGATTAATAATAATGACGGTAAGTTGAGAAAAAAATGTAACAAAATTATAAATCGAATGAACAAAGAAATTATGGAATATAGTAACAAAAAGAGGCGGTACAATGTAAATATGTGAATATGAAAATTTAACTACCTGTAACTGAGCAACACTTGAGGCCATGGGTAACAAAGGGATTAAAAAGGAATAACAAGTGACAATAATACGGACGGAACAGGCACTCAAGTAAGTACATTATGAAGAGTCTTTGCTTTGAGTTTAATAAGGCTGCGAGTTGGTACTTATCTGCGCGTTACTTTCAGGTTTCCGCCAGCCTCCTCCGCGTCCCGCCTGGCCCCGGATGAGGAAGTGCCCTGTGTCCTTGGGTACTTAGCCAGCAGAGGACTCAGCTCACCCATCGTTGTAATCCTGCACCTGCTCCCATCAGAGGCCTTAATGACGATGACGCCATCCTGTGTCCAGACCGACCGCATACCAAAGTGCTGACGCGCCTGCACGAAGATACCCTGCCTTTCCCTCGTCAGGAACTCTCGGATGGCAATCTTGGTGCCTTTCAGACGAGTCTTGGCCCGCCAGACCGAAGATTTGATGTCCACACTGGCAAATCGGACAAGAATAGGCCGGTGATGGTCAGTATTAGCCTGCCCCAGTCTGTGGGAGGCCCTTAGAGATGTAGTGATGAGATTGCAGCCTAGTCTCTTATTGATAACTTCAAGCACCAACTCAGTAGTGTTTTCACCCTCCTTTTCAGGTATGCCCTGGATGATCAATGCCTTGCGACGGCTCCTTGTTGCAAGCTCATCAACTTGTCTGGCGCATTCGGACATCTGACCACGCAGGAGCTTCAGCACACCGAAGATAAGTTCTCTAAATGTGCGGAACTCTTCTGCCACCTTGGCGATGGTGTCCTTGCTGGGGCCGGCTGCCTGGATTTGAGCCTGGAGTGCTTCCATCTGCCTGGTGACCAGGTCCTGCAAGGGCGTGAACTTCTCCTCCAAGGATTTCTGTGCAGAACGGACCTCAGCTATTTCCGACATTGTTTAAAGTGCAGTGATGTTGTGCTTGTGATAAATAAAATCTTGTTGATGTGCTGGCAGGTGGCGTGCCAAGTTAGTTTTATTTATTCAGGTTTATGACAACCGTAAGTATTGGATAATACTTATTAAAATAATAATATTTGATTTAGTGGTAAAATTTTAACTTCTAAATTTAATTGTAAGTTACACAAAATATACGTGTTTTCACTGACGAATCAAATCCGCGACCAAAGTTTTGTGTTACTTAATTACTTGGCACGTGCTTCTGTGACTGTTCTAACATAAATGTATCTTTTGTCTTATTTTTGGCTTAACTGGTAGAAGGAGTATAGTATTGCTTCCGTGTTTCGATTATTCATTTATTGTGGTCAATATAAATGAATCGCCTACGTCACTTTTTTATGCTTAAAGAACTTGTTTCACAAGTCTGCAGAGCCGCTATGTATCAGATAACTTTGAATTAAGAACGTTATTTCTACGCAACATCTATCATATACATCATATACATAAGTTTATCGGGCACATACCAATATGAAGGTGGTGAAACAGGTACTAATACATACAATGCACAAACATTAAACTACTCCATTCTATTTTTAAACATTAACTTTTTAATCATAAGCCTAGAAAATCAAGCCGTAGACCTGGTATATGTTATGTTACAATTTGGCTTTTTACTGGAACTAGAAATCAAACCTCCTTAGACAAATTATATAGGTCACAAATCTAAATCTTACGCACTTCAAGTTGGAGTGCGTAAGATTTAGATCAAACACATATGAAGGAAATTTTAGGTCACATACGATAGGCTGCGCGACGTTGCCGCGTCTGCGCATGCTGCTCATGATGAAGAGTCTGTGACTCGAAACTAGTGGAGATTTTCTCCATTAATGTACTCATATATACTGAGTAAACCGTGTTTTTTAGTTAATTTAAGTCATATATACATTAAATTTGGCTAACCTATTAGAATTTAAAGATGGTTCCTCAACGATCTAATCTTAGTACCTACAACATGACCTCCTATACCATGAAACTTGAAACGGGACGTTTATCCCAACCACCAATTACAAGTATCAACAAAGAGCCAAAACTCCCGTATTATAGTTATCGCTCGCCACGATTTAAACTTCACTAGAAATTTAAACTTAACAGCAAAGCGCTGCAGTAAATAATCCGGTATAACAGTTTAAAATGTGTTTAAAATCTTACTCGTTTATATAAAATAAAATGTTTGGAAATATATAAACTTAAGCAGTTTCTAGAGTGTTGTTTTTATCACAGTATCACAGTAAGTCTAGCTTATTGAGGTAATGTAGTTTTAATTTCCATCTAGTATTTTGGGTATTTTGTATAAATAGTTTAATTGATAGTTATTAACAAAAAATGACGTTTTCTTGAGCCATCATTCACACCAGACTGTGAGTTTGCTCACTGTTACCACCGCACCACTTAGTAGCGTATAGTCGGTCGATTTAAACGAGATGTTGAATACGGGAGTATATAAGGTGGTAATTAGTAAAGGATATCATTAGCAAACAGCGCGTAATGTTGCAAAATACCTACTAGTCTTCCTATAACGCGAGTGCCTCGCTGCTAACAGCAGAACATGCGAATGCACGCGCGCGCTAAAAAATGTTGTTTTGTTATTATGATAAAATTAAAAGTAATGAGTATACAAAAAAAGTTTATATAGGAAAGTTGTTTGTAATCATAAGTACAATCACGTATTTAAATATCGGTCATTAATTACCAATTACCCTATATAAGGAAAAGCGATAAACTACTTGACGTGCGCTCACAGTCAGCGGCCAACAATACTTTTGGTTTGACGATGCTTATTCCTGTAGTCTAATGTTATGTGTCAACAAGTCACCAAAAAAAGATAGACAATATAATATTGTGTTATTTCAAGATGCAAGACGATTAAATGAAATTCATAACTTTCAGGAGTTACAATTTATATTTACAGAACAATTATAAAACAATAATAATCCGTCTCATCGACCAATATTCGAATTAATTATTTCCCGCCATTTTTAAAATATATCATTTGACGTTCCATTTCAGCTAACAATTATTTTTAAACAATTTATATTGTCTATGAAATGATGAAAGAGGTTTAATATATTTATTCCTATGAATAGTACTCAGTAATTAAATACTATCCTTTTTATATTATAATTCCATCCTACATTATATCTGTCTGGTGTTGCTAGTGGTTGTTAACACTCGGCCATCCTGTGCAGAACGTGTCCCACGGTCTTCGCTGTGATTTCCGTTTGCAGATGCAAATTTCTGAAACAAATAAAACATCCAGCAGTATCTATTGTATATCGTACTAATAGTTTAAGAGGCCAACCTGGTAAATTACATTTTACATACAATACAGCTATCTAAATCAAATCACTTTAATGCAGCGGACAGTGTTCACATAGCCATTCTTTTAATCAAGAACTTGACCACACAGCAGTCTTTTAATCAAGGACTTGATCACACAGCTATCCTTTTAATAATGGACTTGATCACACAGCTGTCCTTTTAATCACGGACTTGATCACACAGCTATCCTTTTAATAATGGACTTGATCACACAGCTATCCTTTTAATAATGGACTTGATCACACAGCTGTCCTTTTAATAATGGACTTGATCACACAACTGTCCTTTTAATCATGGACTTGATCACACAGCTGTCCTTTTAATAATGGACTTGATCACACAGCTGTCCTTTTAATAATGGACTTGATCACACAGCTATCCTTTTAATAATGGACTTGATCACACAGCTATCCTTTTAATAATGGACTTGATCACACAGCTATCCTTTTAATAATGGACTTGATCACACAGCTGTCCTTTTAATAATGGACTTGATCACACAGCTGTCCTTTTAATAATGGACTTGATCACACAGCTGTCCTTTTAATCATGGACTTGATCACACAGCTGTCCTTTTAATCACGGACTTGATCACACAGCTATCCTTTTAATAATGGACTTGATCACACAGCTGTCCTTTTAATCATGGACTTGGTCACACAGCTATCCTTTTAATAATGGACTTGATCACACAGCTATCCTTTTAATCACGGACTTGATCACACAGCTATCCTTTTAATAATGGACTTGATCACACAGCTATCCTTTTAATAATGGACTTGATCACACAGCTGTCCTTTTAATCATGGACTTGATCACATAGCTGTCCTTTTAATCCAGCAGATATTATTTTAGCTTAGGACTAGCACCCAGTTATTTTTTCCAATGTTGACTGAATTAGATCAAAAGACTACCTACTCATTCACACAGAACAATTTCTTTACGAAGAAAGACTGAATAACGTGATTTAAATTTTAATGGATGGACTTTTAGCTGAAATATTTCTGATAACACAGCAGAGTTTGGGGCTGCCTATAACATTTAAAACATGTTTAAATTGGTTTTCTTCAGGGAACTGTTTGAAATACCTACTAGTAAAAACTTAACCTCTGTCAGTGATAACTCTAACCGGATAGCCAAACTGTATGATAATTTAAGAAGAAGTCTAATTGTTTCTACTGAGCTACAATTTTAGCAGGTCGGGCAACCACGAATTTATTAAAAGCGTCTGCGTTTAATGAAAGGACCCACGTGGTCGGCATGGATCGTGTGCATAGGTATTGTAGATTTCTCAAATAGATGGAGCTCATCGTGTAACCTCCCATAATTTCTCTTATTAAAAGCACATTGTAAACATGAATTAAAGTATTTTCAAATAAACTTAGCCATGCCTTCGAACCAGAAATGCCCTTTAATAAATAAATTATTCACATTTCTCAAGTCCTGGATGACCTATCTGATCATGTAGTTTCTGCAATAGCCCATATTTGGCAAGCTTAACGTTCTCCAGCAACAGTTTTCCTAAATAAGATCCCATCTTTAACGATATAATTTGCAGTCAAGTTACAATCACTATTATCGCGATGCCTAGTATCATTTTGGATATTATCAAGAAAAATGAAGAGTAACTAACCAATTTGAATTATTAATCATTAGCACTGTAGGTAGGTATTTGGTATGGGATTTCTATTTAATGCGTCTGTACGTCTCATGCGATTACCTGGCCTGTACTCAATCTCTAAGTTGTAATCTTGGATCGGGAGCCACTGTCGAGCAATACGAGGGATTAAATCCTTTTTAATAATAGTAGTTCTCAATACTGAACAGTCCGTAATGACCTTGACTAGTATACCAATTAAATAGACACGGAAACGTTTAAGGGACTCTACGACGGCTAGTGTTTCAAGTTCAAAACTATGATAGTTAGATTCCTCTTTACTTGTCACTCTACTGAAATACGCTATTGGTTTCAAACTGTCATCTGACTGATATTGCATTAGTATACCGCCCAAGCTTATTATACTGGCGTCTGTATGTAATTCAGTATTAGCTTCTGGCTAAAACCGGTCTTTCAATAAAATTAAACGTTGCTTAAGAGTTTGAAAAGCCTTTTCATGATCAACATCCCAATGCCAATTAACATCTTTCTTAGTCAGTTCTGTAAGGGGACGTGCAACCTAAGCATTTTTTTTATTTCCTAAAGTACCGGGTTGACCCTATAAACTGCCTAATTTCGTGTACATTCCGTGGTGGACTATATCTTGCGACTCATTTGACTTTAGCTTCGCCTGGTTGAATAGTTCCAGCCGAAATTGCGTGACCTAAATATGTAAGCAGTACTTTTAAGGAAAGAACATTTGCTCAGGTTCAATTTTAAATTAACCTTTGTTAGTAGTTGCAGTATTTTTCCAGAAACTTTAATCCCTCCTGTACAGATACAGTTGGCACCAAAACGTCATCAAGATATAGGGCAATATTTTGATCTACTCTACCAAGTGTCATTTGAATTAAACGGGAAGATATAACCGAGGCATTAGCCAATCCAAACGGCATCTTAAGAAATTCATATTGACCCGACAGAGTTACGAATGCGATTGCATTATGTGTTGAATCCTTATGCATCCCTACTTGGCAGTTGCTTTGGGCTAAATCTAGTGTCGTAAAGTAATATTTTCCCGACAGCTTATTTACTTTATCTACTATATGAGGTAATGGATAACGGTCTTAATAGTGTTGGAATTAAGAGCCCTATAGTCTACACAAAGCCTATGATCACCTCCCTTTTTCTTCACTAACACTAACACACTACAGGACTAGAATAATGTAACATTGACTCCCTTATTATACCTGCATCTAATATTTTTTTTTTTTTTTTTTAAATTTCGTTCTCCTTGTGAAATCTATAGTGTGTAACAAAATACCCATATACATCAAGAAGCACTGAAGAATACTGGTTGAATAATTATAATCTCTACACAAAGTATCAGCTTAAAATACATTAAAAAAAAATTGGTACCAAATACTTGGTGTCGCATGGTTCTTCATTTAAAATCATCATACTAACGTATCACAACATCACAGGGGTCACTCGCTAATTACGAAACATTTATTCTGTAAATCTGATCGCCTAGTACCTGTATCTACCTAATTCTGATATTCGGTTTTTGGAATTTTATGTATTGGAAAAATTCATAACTACGTTCCAGGAAAACATAAGTTTAAAAAAAAAAAACCTTCCCATATGTTTTTTTTATGTTGTCTAGAAACCGTGCACTTGATATGTATACCCCCCTTTTTGTTACACCGTGTATAAGGCTTACAATGTACTGGCTGGTCATTACTAGTACGAACTACGAATATGCATTTTTATAAGGTCTGTGCATCCTAAATCTATCTATACTAATCTATACTTCTATACTAATAATATAAAGCTGAAGAGTTTGTTTGTTTGTTTGTTTGAACGCGCTAATCTCCGGAACTACTGGTTCGAATTGAATAATTCTTTTTGTGTTGGGTAGTGCATTTATCGAGGAAGGCTATAGGCTATAAAACATCACGCTATGACCAATAGAAGTCGAGCAGAGCGGGTGAAACCGTGCGAAAGTAGCTAGTCTCTAATATTTTTAGCAAACGAATTAGAGCAGCTGTAGTCATTGCTTATTCTCAGTGTCACTAATTTGGTCCACGTTTGTGTCTGAGAGATCAATTTGTAATCTAACTATCTGATACTTTTCTATATTAAGGACCACAGGCTCACTACTCGTCTCTGGCATGGTTACTAATTATTATCAACGCCCCACCCACGACAGATTAACATTACCTAAGTTAAGAATTTTCAAATAAGTATTGTGCGATTTGATGACAGCTGCAGGTATGAAATACGTTAGGTATATTAAGTCACTATTTGCACCCATACAGTTCCATAAAAAATGTGAACTCTGCTCGTAATTCTATATCACAATCAACATAATATTACAACAGGGATATTTACGGAGTGCTTTAAATAAATTGGGTATTTTCTATTAAAGTCGGATGATTTCAAATTAATGTCAGTAATTATTTCTTGTACGGCATTCTTTTGCACAAAACGAATAGAAGCAGAAGAAGTTATTAAGCTTATATTGTCACTATTAATCATTGTTTGACCAATTATTAAATCAGCATCAAATGTAAAACAGCTAGTCAATTCTACTGCACTTTTTAGTTCGACATTGTCTATTGAAACACACAGATAACATGTACATAATAAATTCACACAGGCGCCGCCAAAACCTTTCATAACTGTAGTGCTAGATTGAATCTCTAATGGTAAATCTTTTGCTCGCAAAATTTAAAGCATATTATTCAGTTTGTATCAACGTACGCTGCTAATGATCTGGCAATTATTTACGATCACAATTCTCTTATAAATGTCACAAATATGTCATAAGTTATAAGTTAGCATTACCTGGGTAACATTTTGTCGCTAAGTGTGAAGAACTCGGAGCAAACCAGCACGTAGCCGTGATGTGTCCACTACGCCGACAGTTCTCGCAGCGCTGTCGTTGTCTGCAATCCTTTGCTTCGTGTCCAGGACGCCGGCAAACGTAGTAAATCTTGAGCTGTTGTTGAACAGTCGAAGTTCCATTGGGCACAATGAAGTTCTGCGTGTACTAGTTGAACCCACGGCTATCAGGTTCTCCAGTGACGACATGTAGCCATGGTACAGTTGTTCGGGAGTTTCACAACTATGCCTTTGCATTGGCCCTCATCTCGAATTATACATGAAATTGTATTTTCACCGTAGATGCTACATTTCGTGCGTGGTTCATGGTCTTCCGAAAAAAAAAAATCCATTGTTTTCATCTTCCGAACTTTCTGTCTTGTACTTTCTTTGTCCTTTCCCCAATCCACCGATGTAAGGTCCAGACAATTTGAAAAGATCCCACTTCTGAAGTGTTATTTCAAGATGCAAGACGATTAAATGAAATTCATAACTTTCAGGAATTACAATTTATATTTACAGAACAATTATAAAACAATAATAATCCGTCTCATCGACCAATATTCGATTTAATTATTTCCCGCCATTTTTTAAATATATCATTTGACGTTCCATTTCAGCTAACAATTATTTTTAAACAATTTATATTGTCTATGAAATGATGAAAGAGGTTTAATATATTTATTCCTATGAATAGTACTCAGTAATTAAATACTATCCTTTTTATATTATAATTCCATCCTACATTATATCTGTCTGGTGTTGCTAGTGGTTGTTAACAATTGTGCTTCTGAAAGAAAACTCTAGAGTCTAATAAGCACTTAGTCCAATGACATTGAACTATTTGTGTTTAATTTAATTTGGCGGTATTACCTATTTAAGCTCAAAATAATAAATATTTAATAGCCGAAAACATTGTTAAACCCACACGATCTACGGGTACATAACTGTCAAACTCTTTGAATAGTCCACAAAAAAGGGCCTAAGTTACACATGTTATGAATAGACGAGCTACAAGTGATGCCAATATTTATAGGAAAACTTTAAGTGCTTGGACGTCGACCCATGTCCGACTATAAAACTTTACAAGGATTTTCCCGTTCTTTTTTATGATATGCTTTGCTCAGTGTACTAAGTATATTTTTTTAGGTTTTTAGTAACCTTAGGGTGGGTAAGTGTAAGCCGTAATATACAATTAAAATGTTCCATAAAAGTTTAGTTTAATTATAATGGCAAAATTAAACAATAAATAAATAATTTTTGTATTAAAAAAAAAGGTAATATAAATATCCTAACGTTTAACGCTTTAATGCTTCGTTCGATTATAAATATAACCTATTTGGTCTAGTTCCCGAGTGATGATGAGAAGTTTTACTCAAAACACTCATCTTACATTGAAATAAGCTACATAATAGCATTAAGTAGCTTATTCACATCCTATAAAACTGTATAGTTTGAAAATCATTTCTTAAACTTAAGCGTGTTCTCATTAAGAATCTGTATGCACAATGAAACTTTATTTACAAAAACTGCAAGTCTTCACAATGCAAGAGAACTTAAAAAAGTAAAATATATTTCACACAGACACTACAACACAAATAATGCGATTGTATACAAAAACAGGAGAACAAACTTCAAACAATTGCCTTGGGGCGGACTGAGTTAGACATCGACTTGAAACTTGTAGCCACATTTATGATTTACGCTGCGCTACACATGCTTCTCCTACACTGTTAGGACCACATATGCGACTCTGTCGCGCGATTTTGTCGCTATATCGTATTAATGTGTGATGAACGATGTTCTGTTGCAGTTATATTATTGAGTTACTGATTTTATTGCGTTGTTATTGGTAGTTTCGTATGAGAGAATTCAGGAAAGCATGGCTAAATTATTTATAATACACCCGCTGATGCCTGTGGCTTTGCTAGCATAAATTACTGACTTTGTGGCTAATTAAAGTAGCATAAGTTACTCCTTAACTATTTTAGAGATTAGTCAGAAAAAACAGACAAACAAAAATTGAGAAAAAAATATTATTTCGATGTAGGTATGTATCGTATGTATATTCATATGCATGTAGTAAATAAAGGTTATTTCAATACTACAAAGAGACATATGGCTAAATACCTAGATTTCCTAAATATTGTTGTAAAAAAATATTATTAAGACTTGGAACAAACCAAATCTAACTACTACTTACTAATTACGTAGACAATATTTTAAAACAAAACATCAGAAAATCTGTTCAAAAATTCCCATAAAATTAGATACAAATAGCTTAAACAGACAGTTAAACGCCTTAATTGGCGAAGATTACGCCCGTTTTAAATATTCAACCAGAAAATTGTTCGCATTAATGTCCACACAAATTGCACCGCAGTCGCACTGTGGCATTAAATCCGGAGTACTGCTAATTTGTATCAATTTAACAACATACTATGTTATATCACGCGTTAATAAGCTTTCATTGATGTCAATGGTCGATTATAGGGTCCTTTAGCGGAAATATTTTGGGCTTATGTAACATTTTTGGTAATGAGCTCCATATCAGCCTCTCTTCTTTATTTAAAAGAGTATTGTAATTATAACTATACTTAAGTTAATTAATAATAAGGTTTACTCATTTAAATATAGAGAGTAAAGCTCAGTAGGCTATGCAACCCCGCGCCGCCACGTCCGCGCAAGCTGCTCATGATGGAGAGACCCTCTGTGACTCGAAACTAGTACTTAGAGCTTTTCTCAGGTTTAAGTAATTTAGTAATGTCTCACGATTGTTATTATAGTAAACTTGGAAAATGTATTGCATTCCAATCAAAGGTTCAGGTGTGTCAGGGAGCATGTATATTGAATGTCTACCTTCTACCTGAGTCAGTACTTACAATACCCGCAAGAAGAGTTGGTTTGGTGACAAATACATTCCGTGTACCTATTTATTTTTGTCTTTACCACAGTTGGTATAATTATTAAATAAACAAACTCGTACAAATTACAAGAGATCAGCGTAGGTACAACTGCCTACCTTTTGTGAAAAACAGCTGTGTTGATGTTATTAAACAAAACGACGCACTAAACCCTCCTCTCAAAATAATTCAAAAACATACGCTACACATTTTACCTGTAAATATGTAACACTAGTCGTTTACCGTGGTTTCACCCGCAGATTAAAAAAACAACTTTGAGCGATGTTTATCAGGTATTGGAGCGCCATCTACCAATAATAGGGAGAACTATAATTTGTGTAATGCTATCTTTTAACGATAAAAGCACAAAATAACATTACGATTTTAATCCCCGAAGGATTGAGCAGAGTTGATCCCTATTTCTCAATATATTTTTTTCGGCTATAATCAAGAATGGTGATTACGAGTAATACTCGTATAATGTACGAACTAATTATGCTTATAACGGGTGTCCGGTGGCAGAATTTGGATTTAAATTTCGAACTATTTTCGAACTGTTAGCTGAGGGTCGGACGGGGTGGTCTCATTCGATTCGTCATTCGTGCGGGTTTCTTAGCCACGATGTCGCAGTGGATGGGTGAACAACGTGCATTCGCAATCGAAGCTTATTTTAAAGCAAACGATTCCTGTGCCATTGCTCGTCGAAGATTTTGTTCGCGGTACAATATCCGACGGTTACGTGATGCGCCAAGCGAAGATTTGATTCGATTGTGGGTGAGCAGGTTCAGAGCAACAAGTTCAGCAGCAAATAATCCGCGGCCGGGACCCAGTCGAAGGTCGAGGACTGATGACAACATCGAACTAGTCGCAAACAGTTTACGCGATAACCCGCGACAGTCCGTGCGTAAGAGAGGGGCTGCTCTAGGGCTCCCAAAAACGATTGTGCACGAAATATTGAAAAAGGACCTTAAACTTCACCCCTTTAAAATTCAAATTGTGCAAGCGCTTAAACCTAATGATTACAATTTGCGCAAAAGTTTCTGCGAAACAATGTTGCAGCGATTTCGTACAGTGAACACAATCTTTTGGAGCGATGAAGCCCATTTTCATTTAAATGGAAGTGTAAATAAACAGAACTGTCGTTATTGGTCACCTATAGGACAGAACCCACGATTGAAACATCAACAGCCACTTCACAGTCCCAAAGTGACGGTTTGGTGTGCATTGTCAAGCAAAGGAATAATCGGACCCTATTTTTTTGAAAATCGTCAAGAACAAGCCATTACTGTGACCGCCGTTTCTTATCGGCGAATGCTTACCGATTTTTTCCTGCCAAAATTAAAAGAACATCCTGCCTACAGTTTACAGACATGGTTCCATCAAGATGGCGCCACGCCTCACACTGCTAGAGAGACCATGGCGCTTCTTCGTGATTTGTTCCCTAACAAATTGATAAGCCGTTTCGCTGACATCCCCTGGCCACCCAGGTCGCCGGATCTTACTCCCATGGACTTTTTTCTGTGGGGGTACCTCAAAAGTAAAGTTTATGAAACCGCCCCACCGACCATCTCAGCATTAAAAGAAAATATCGTTCGCGAGGTTCATGACATCCCGACGTCCCTTCTGCAGCGAGTGGCGCGGAATACTGAAGCCAGATTCCAAGAGTGTGTCCGACGTGATGGTCAACATTTAGACGAAATAATTTTTAAGAAATAAAACCCGCAATTCCCTTCTTTGTTATAGTCATTGAAATAAAAAAAAATATTTTGCCGCTTTTTTATTATTTAATTTTAAAATCCTAATTCTGCCACCGGACACCCTGTACTTATTTTCCAAAAGAACATTGTCTGTACTTTTGAAACCTTAAACTAATTCAGTAAAATCATGTCAAATCTTAGCGATATTTTGACGTGAAAGACAAATACAAACAAACACACATCCAAATAAATAACATAAGTCTAAAATATGTTAGCCCATAAACATGTCTGCCGAAGGTCTGACACAATATCTCCGAAACATAATAATATTCGTCAACAAAGTTATCTATATAGAAATTTTTAAAATTAATTGTGAAACAGCAAATTTTGCAGACGTCACATTGTGAACCCAGACAAGTAAAGCACTCAGTTAAATTAATGTTAGCTAGGTATCCGTTCATAATAACATATACGAACGTGTATTAAAAACATTCGAGAGGGACAAAGAGTAAAGTGATTTTTGTAAACAGATGAGTCGTTGTTTTGGTAATAATAGTATCATTAAAATTACTCTAAATTCTGCTCTTTATGGTATAAGCCAGTAAACGTGCAGACAGATTACTTGACGGTAAGCAATCGCCTCCGCCCATGGACACCTGAAACACCAGAGACGTTACAAGTGCGTTGGAGGTCTTTTAGGGTTAGAAATTTAAGAGTTGTTGGGGTATCGGGTGTTATTGAGCCTCCTGTAAAATCAATCTCACAACGAAGCATAAAGCAAGCGTTGTAAGTTTTCTGTAAGGCTGTGGTATCACTCCAGTCGAACCGGCCCATTTCTACCGAACCATTTCTCCCCGACATAAACTTGTAACGCCTCTGTGTAAACCATGCCCCAACGATGTCTCACGATCAGGCAATCAGTTCATATGTACAGTAATTGTCTTCATGTCCCACAAAATACAGACCTTTTCTTAGACGTTCGAACCTAAAGATATAGGCTATTAATGTTCACCTCAAAACTAAATTACTTCAAAACCATTTCTCAGCATCTAACGCAGCAAATAAAACATTAAAATGCCAACTATGTAAATCAACAACATTCCGTACACAGTACGTTCATATTTCCAACCAGTTGTTAATTGTTGAGAAACTTCCTCAGTTGTCTGTATCATTTTACATTTTAATATCATTCAAACATTCGCCGAAGCGACATGGTCCTGTTTTAGTTCAATTGAATAGTTTCAAATTTGAAAAGTTAAAATGAGTTTCGGTGTTAAAATAGTTGGAAAATAAACATGCTTTATGCCTGTATTTGTGTTGCTTAGATGTTGTTTGATTTTGTTGTAGCTACCTCGTAATGCGGTGTTTTCATAAACCGGATTATACTGCTCGCTAGACTTTGTATTTTCAAACTGTTTAGAGCGTTTTATTTTGCTATTTTCCATTACCGAGAATTCGGCTTGTATTGACGTTTTACATCAGCAGGTACAATTGGAGTTTAAGTAAATAGCAATCACGACTATACTTATAGCGTCTCTAAATTTCCGTGAAACCCGAACATTTACAATGTCTAATTTAAGATCACCCTTTGAATTGCAAATTTTAGCAACAGCAAAAGAAACGTTCCACTCACATATTTTATTGGTTCCGTAAATGAGTTTAATAAAAAATATTTAGTTGTTGTTATGTGATAATGTGACTAACCTCCACATAACTTCAAATTTAATCATCAATATTTACCTAATCATTAAAACCTACATCCAACTATAAATATTCTCAGAGATGCACCAAAGACTTAGGTACAAAACTTCCCACTTACGCTATAAATATTCAAATCTATGTCTCAGGGTTTAAAACGGCAAAGTGTGGTGAAAGCAGCTTTGGCGCCGCGCCCACCCGCCACAACCATTACGAGATTCTTTAATATTTTAATACTGTGCATAATGCATTGCATTTCAACGCCAGCCATTGTGACAGAGTTTAATCCTGGTGGAATGGTTCAAACGGTTTCATTATGAACACTTTGTCTACGGATTACGCGGTCGAAAGTTGAAGTTGCAAGGATCAAGTGGTGGTGTAACTAGTGTCAGCTGATTTTCGGGTTCGTTGACTGTTTTTGTTATAGTTCTGTGGAGTTTTCGATTATTAAAATTTGAATTTAATAAGTTTGTTTTTTTTTTTTACTGTCTGGTTTATTTTGTGTTGAGTATATGCTATTTTGAGTTCCAACGTAACGTTCTAATGTTGC